>NC_090931.1:268517102-268820399 GCF_040938575.1 Ambystoma mexicanum | reverse complement strand
CCTAACGCTTTCCCTGGCCACGGAGATCATATGCCGGGGGACATCAGGAAACTTATTTAAGGTGGGGGGAAAAAGCCTGCTCTATCAACCCCATCTTGGATGGCCCCCCCATCAGCGCAATACATCTGGGGTGTCCAACAAGGGAGCCCCTGTCTCTTTGATAAATAGGGAGAGAGATGGCAAAAGGGGGGAGAAACACCAAGCAATTGGACATTTCCGCATTACTGAATTAACCCGCCTCTGAGAAAAAGAAGGGGAGCAAATCATGGGCAGCAGAGAGCAACCCTCTCACTCAATCCGTCACAAAATCAGACCTGCAGGAGCTACTGGCGGCCCGACAAGTGAATTTCACAAAGGAACCGAGGAGGTCATGAGCAAAATATCCACACTGGACAAGCGGGTGGCATCAGTGGAAGACAGAACAGCTGACATCGAGAACACTCTTTGTGAACAAACATTAGAAGCAGAAGAAATTAGGGATAGTGTTGCCAACCTTGAAGGTAAATGCGGAGCATTAGAGGCCAAACGAGAGGATGCCGAGAACCGCTCAAGGCGAAATAACATATGCCTATGGGGAATCCCAGCCTCGGTCTTGGATGCAGACTTGGAAAGCTACACAAAGGATCTGTTTGGATTAATAATTACACTACCCGATGAAGCCCCGCTAGAAATAGACAAAGTTCACCACACGAGAGCCCAGCAATCCTTCGCTGCCCCCCCCCCGGATGTCTTGGCAAGAATCAAGTTCTTCAAAATGAAAGAGGAAATAATGCGTGAAGCCAGGAACATCAGACCTCTTCAGTTTAGGAGGGCGACCATAATACTATTCCAAGACCTCGCCAATGCCACTCTCCTTAAGTGAAAAGCGTTGAAGTACCTGACTGAGTGGCTGAGGGATAAGAAGGTTCCATACCACTGGGATTTTCCGACCTCCCTCATTTTCACCTGGGAAGGTAAACAGAAACAAATACACTCGCCAAAGGAAGCTGAGAAGTTCCTAGAGACGGGAGTGGAGAGCGAGGGTTCGGAAAGAGAATCAGCCTCCCAGGACTCAGCAGAAATATCAACCATGAACACCTGGACGAGAGCGAACAGGAGGCGCTGCATCAGGGCCCTCCCAGGAAAAACAGGAATCCTGGACTGAAGGCAGCACCTCTTCCACTCCCATAATTACAGAACCGGAATCTCCCTTTGGTGTTCCCAGAGGTCAGAAAATACTGAAAAGCGAGCAGGAATGAGGCAGACGGTGAACTTCCATCCCACTGTTGCAGCATTCAGATTGCTGTCCATCCCAGGTAACCTATAAGCGGGGGGAGTCCATCTCAGATCCAATAATGGGGCCCAAAGATTGTTACGTTGGTAAACATTGAATCTGCATACTTGGTAAACCCTCATTTTGCATTATGAAGTTATGCTGCTTATCCTGCATTAGGCCCTGAGGTCCTTAGTTGTCGGTGGCTGGACTGAGCCGGATAACCCGTTGGTGGAGGGCTGTTCCTGACCATTATTAGTGGGGAGGGGGGGTTTAAGAAGGGAGGGGTGGAGTTTTGGGGAACAGGCTAGGGGGGAAACTTTACTCTGGGAAATTTTAAAAACTGAAGGCAACAAGGCAGCAACATACAACGAGTCACATATGAGGGTATCTCTATGAACACAATTAGAAGCATCCACGCCAGTTGCTATTATGGGGTCTAGCAGTGAACGTGAAATAAGCATGCTAACATGGAATGTTCAGGGACTCCACTTCCTGGGTAAAAGAAGGCCCATAGAGCGCAGATTCACACAACTAGCAGGCGACATCATATGTCTGCAGGAAACCCACTTACTCCAAGTAGATGAACGCTGAATCAGATTTCAAAGGTTTAATAAATCATACTTTGCCACCTCGGGGGGAAGGGGGAGGTGGGCATCTTGCTCAGTGAAAAAGTGCCTCTTACCCAAATTACAGTAAAAATGGATCCCAGGGGTAGATTCCTACTGCTTAAGGGCCTATTTCTGGAACAGCCACTCACCATAGCAGCTATCTATTCCCCGAACAACGAACAGGAGAAATTCCTGCGTGACCTAATTCCAACAATCTTAGCATTCGCAGAAGGACACCTCTTGATTGGGGGGGACTTTAATGTAGTCCCATTAAACTCGCACTCCTACCTTCTCTCAGGCATTGGGGCTTGCTAACTTCCTTAGAGAAACAAAGACAATTGACATCTGGCGACTAGCTAATGTAGGCTCGACTGAGTTGACCTTCTACTCTAATGCTCACAAAGGCTTCTCCAGATTGACCTGATTCTTATGCCAGGGGTTCTGTTCCCCTGCCTGGAGAGGGTACAAATCCACATGAGGTTTCTATCAGATCATGCCCCTGTCACAGCAGATCTGTGGATAGAGGGCTCCCCAGCCCCTCCCCAAATATTTTGGAAACTACAAGAATCTACCCTCCTGGACGATGTTATAAAAAGAGAACCGGGCGAGACCCTTGTCCACTATTTCAAAGAGAATACAATTAGCGGATCCCCCATGGCCATGATCTGGGACTCCATGAAGCCAGTTATGCGGGGGGCTCTGATCAGTGCAGTAGCAGATCAGAGAAGGGTCTCTCAACTCCAGGGCTCTAAACTTGAAGCAGAAGTAGCAGATCTTGAAAGAAATTACAAAAAGCGACAAACACAGAAAGGGGAAAGGGACCTCAGAAAAGCCAAAATAGCTCTAGAAATGCACTGGGCAGACAGATCAGCTAAAGCCCTGGCATATACAAAGCAATTCTACTATATCAATGGGAACAAGGCAAACCGTGTCCTGGCATACAAATTAAAAAACGTCCACAATAGAAATAACATTTTAAAGCTTAAGGGGGAGGATGGGAACATGCAATTTATTGATCCCAAAAAAAGGAAACTGATGGCTGAACACCACAGGCAAATCATGGCGGGGACCCCTATCACGCCTGATATCCAAGTGGAGTACTTACGTCTCAATGAGCCCAGTCCGGGACCTTTTAGCCCCTTTAGAGCGGTCGATCTTAATGGAAGAAACTGCAGAAGCAATTATGTCCCTGAAAAACTCAGCCCCGGGCCCTGACAGGCTCACAGACATTTATTTACAAGACATACCCATATATCCTGGCCCTATTCAACTCGTTCCTCACCACAAAAACTATTACCCCACCAATGGCAGAATCATTAACCATTCTCATCCCCAAAACAGGTAAAGACCCACAGCTCTGCTCCTCCTATAGGCTGATCACATTAATGAATAATGATGGTAAAATGTTCTCCAAAATTCTTTCTACAAATCTGAGCAATGTTTTCCCAAAATTGATAGACCAAGACCAGACAGGTTTCATCCCTGGCAAAAGTACTCATGATAATATTAGGCGCACAATTGACCTGATAGAATCTGCAACCAGGAAGGGAGAGAAATTGGCAGTTATTTTTCTAGGTGCCCATAAGGCATTTGACCTGATGGATTGGGGATACATCAAGGCAGCTCTGTCTTACTTTGGTTTCGGCCCTAACTTTGTAGCTTGGGCAATGTCCAATTACCAAAACCACTCTACTCAATTAAGAATTAACGGGCCCAGTATCAGACACGATCCACATAACCAGAAGCACTCGCCAGGGATGCCCTCTATTCCTGCTGATTTTCGCCCTATCAATGGAACCGTCTGCTTGCAAGCTGCGACAAAATGCTAACATAATGGGCCTTACGGTAGGCAAACGGGAATATAAAATGGTCATGTATGCCGATGACGTCCTCCTAACAATCGCGCAGATGGATAAATCAGCTGGAGCCCTGTGGGAAGAAATTGAGGCCTTTGGGAGGGTCCGTGGTTTTAAAGTGAACTATGCTAAATCATCCGCATTGGCAATTAACATACCGCACAAACAAAGAGTAACGCTCGCCCAGTCATCCCCATCCCCTGTTCTGCATCCAGTATTGAGTACTTAGGAGTCCAAATTCCCAAAACACTGAGCAGATATACCAACACAACTTCCCACCACTATTTAAGGAGCTACAAAAAGATCTAGAACGATGGGAAAAGCAGGAAATCTCTTGGCTGGGAAAATAACCGCGGTTAAAATGAATATGGTCCCGAGGTTTAACTACCACTGTACAGCCCTCCCAATAAACATCTCTTAAGCAGACCTGAAGAAGCTGCAGAAAAGTGTAATGAAATGTATCTGGGCAGGGAAGATCCCACGCATTGCCAGGCAAATCATGACACGTTTTAGGGTCCTGGTGGCCTGAGCGTCCCAGACCTAGCCAGAATCTTCCGAGCCGCTCAGCTCTCTCATGCATTTGCTTGGGAATCCTTGGCAGACCACCCCCAGTGGAAGCAAATTGAGGAGGCATGGTGCTCGGGCCCTCTCTCCTCTTTTCCACATATAGTGCCCATGAGGAACCAAGCAGACCTGAGGCCCCTTACAACCACGAATAATACTGTTTCAAATTGGAAACAAGCAGCACGCAAATGGGGTTGCACGGGCACGATTGGTCCCCTCACACCAATTTGGGGTAACCCAGATTTACCCCTGGCATCCCCCCCAATAGATTCACAATCTGGTGGGTGGGAGGCCTGAGAAGACTCAGGGACCTCCTGCAGGATGGATGCCCCCTCACATTCATAGTCTGTAAAACAAAGTTTAAGGTCCCAGAATCCGAACATTTCCACTACGCACAAATAAGACACTGCACATCACACAGCGAGATCAAAGAAAAAGGAGTGAGGGACCTAACTGCGTTGTAAAGGACCCTCACAGCATCCACTCCCAGAGGCAAAATCTCCACTCTATACCAACTGTTAGACAAAACAGATCCTTCCAAGAAGGAGAAATACATGCTCAGTTGGGAAAAAGACCTAGGGCGCACACTAGAAATAGAAGATTGGAGCAAAATATAGGAAAGACTACATAGCAGCACCAAATGCATTACAAACAGAGAAGGGGGATAGAAGGTGTGCTACCGGTACTGAATGTGACTCCTGAACTGCTAAACAAAAGCACCCCTACTATGCCCTCAGGCTGTTGGAGAGGCCAAAAAGACACTGGAACCCTGTTTCACTTGCTATGGACCTGCCCAAAAATTACAGCATTCTGGCGTGCAGTATTGGAACATATTAAGCTGATCACAGAGTTGGAAATCCCTTGGGATTCAGGCATAATATTAATGGGGGACACCAAGGAGGGGGCATTCCCATTAACAGGTCAGATAGCCAAATTAATCACACACCTCTTCACCGCTGCTAAGATCTCCATTGTGCGTCTGTGGAAACATCCTAAGGCCCGCCTTAGCCTATCAGGTGGGCAAACTGCAGGGACAGTGTGGTGTTGGAAAATATCACTGCCATGCGGTTGGGGGATATTACGAGCTTTCAGAACATTTGGGTGCCCTTCATGAAATATGCAGAGAAGTACCCAAGCCTGACTCGCCGCCCCCCATGACTCGATGGCTCACATAGACCCTCCAACTGTAAAGAGTATCTGACCCTCCCAGGGAAATTATCTGGGTGGGGAAAGCCCACTAGAGAGACTATAACTGACCCCCAGGGATGTTCGGCCCTTATGACAATATCCTCTTGTGTGATGGTTGAGTCTGTAATCACATTCTTACTCATGCTGGTATGATTATTGTATGCCTTCCTGAAAACATCTAATAGAAAGATTCTGTTGAAAAAAAAAAAAGACTGTGAGGATGTGCTCATGTTGTGTGGTGGCTGTCAGAAGGCCCGCAGCTGTGTTTTGAGCTTTTCAGAGACTGCTTATCAAATATTCTGGTGTTCCTAGATTTAGGCTATTTTCGTAATCGAGCCAAAAGGAACCTCGGGCTACTACCGTGATCACCCCAAAGTCAGAAATGACCGACCACCTGAGACATCTGAGGTGCCAAGGGACGCTTGTAAGGTTTTATATTTTTCAAAGTCACGGCTGGTGAAGGGTTTGATCCCAGAGTTGTTGGCCATGGAATGTTGAGGTCAGGACAAGGCAGACCCAACACCCGAGCCTTTGGCTTAATGGAATTGATTCAGAGAGCACTGTTCCCCGTCCAGTCATCCAGGGCTAGAAAGTGGTCTTTGATGGTGTTACCCCCTTTGGGAGTATATTAAAACAACAAAAACAAATCCAATGTCCCAATGAAAGTAGTCATGGGCCAAGGATACATTTGAAAAAACTGAAGATATTGCCAAACCCAAAGCAACAACGCAAAGGACTTCAGATAGAAAAAGGGAGTGTGACAGTGTTCAATGTATCAGGAAGGACCTGAACAAGGAAGGGCACTGCCATTGACACAATTATGTCATAGGTAGAACATATTGTTGATCAATGTGTGTTATGTTATGTGGGTTTTACACTGCGCAAAGCACCACTGTAGTGGTCTTAAAGTGCAGAGTCCTTGTCCCTGGGAGAGCTAATTGTGACCCTGCCATGGTGGATTTATGGTGCCAAAGTCTGCCGAGAGGGCCAGCAGTACAATGGTTCCACTCCATATGTGTAGCCGAAAGATCAAGTGTGGCTATCCAATCTCATTACATGCCCATGGTAGGCCCAAGAACTACCTACAGTGGATCCAGGAGACCACTGGCTTAACCAGGCCCTGCTGGCATTTTACCACCATCTGCTCCAAGAGCCTGGCAGAGCAGGAAAGCTTTGATAAACTGGTGATGCTGCGCCCACAGTTGATCTCTATAGAAGAGGGGACGGGTGGTGGTAGAGAACACCTCCTTTAATTAAATGCCCCCTGGGTGCAGGCCGCTAACCTGAGGGACCTTGTGTGTGGCAGGGACTGGCTGTGTCTTGCATAGGTGGGCATCCCTCGCCTTGATGATGACATGTGTGAGCGTGCTGTGATGTCACCATGCCAGTGAGAGAGCACACTGCATGGTGCTCACCAGCCCGCTGGCCTTTCTCACGGCAGCACGCCCCCGGCCTTACTTAGTGCCAGTAGCGGAGGCAGCTTTTGGTGCTGGGGGGTGGCTAATAGGGCACCAGCAAGAGGCTGGGGTTGCACTGGGGGCCATAGGGGATCCAGGGAGGGCGGCCACACTCCTGCCGTGCCACTGCTTGGGGCACTAGGCTCCATGCCTGTGCTTCCTACAATGGAGGGTTATGACGTTCTTGCATCGTCAGGCTTTTTTTCACCAAGAGTTTTGCCGAATATTTTCAGCTGAAAAAACTCATCGAAAGATATGGGGGCGAAAAATTGTGAGGTCGTGGGTAAGGGGATAAAAGGGGTTTGGGGGTGGAGAGAATAGGGACTAGATAATAGGGAAGGGGGTTTGGAGTTGAACCCCCCTAATTACAAAAAAGATTCTTTTTTTCGGCCGAAAATATTCAACAAAAAACTTCATGAAAAAAACCTGCTGATCTAAGAACATAGAACACATTGGAGACAGCGTGGACCGCAGGGTGGCATTTTCCATCCACCCAATTAGATTGAACTGAAGCTCTGCAGTATGCTCAAGTAGAAGGGGTACATGGTACCAAGGGAGTCGCCTGGTTGCACCGACTCAACCAGTATTTGAGGGGCAGGGCAAGAGAAAGTGAAAAGGGTCAATATCATAGGGCTCCTCCTCGCTTTGTGGGGCAAGGGGCGCTGGTAGTGAGCCATACTTGCCAACATGACCCATTCGAATCTGTAGGTGCTTATGGAGTCCTGGATTTTTTTTTCTTTGCATTCTGGGACTCGTAGTTCCACATTTCCCATTATAAAGCTCAGTCTACAAGTCCCAGAATGAAATGAAAAAAAACTAGGACTGGATAAGCACCTATAGATTGGAACTGGTCATGTTGGCAAGTATAGTGCTGCCAAACTTGCCAGTATGGAGGCCAAGCTTGGAAGAGGACCTAGCAGGAACTAAACCACGTGGGTAAATTCTGCGAAATCAGATGTGCTCAGTCCAAAAGGGGCTTCTTCGCAATACATCTTTAATTCTCTCCCACTGACTTTTATTATGGGATCAGATGGAGCACCTTTTAAAGCCAAATGAAGTTGCCGCATCCGTATTGCCGGGGATCGTTTACTTGGCTTCTTCCTTATTTTCTGTGTATGTGTGTATATGAGCTGCAGTGGCACGGCAGCAGGCCCACCACCCTGTGCAAGGAATAATCGGTGGTGCTAGCTTGCACCCTAGCATCCCATACAGACAAGGCAGGCCCCCCCACCCAACCTGTGCACCAATCCTGTCTCCAAGGACCCCCTCCTCGTTCCCTTCTTTACCTCGCAAAGACCTCTCACCCGTCTGCAAAGCAGTATGAAGGCGATACAAAATTCCTTTATAAATTTATTTTTATTGTCTTCACTTTAATGTTCTCTTTTTCGATTTCTCTGTATCACACCTCCACATTCTTGGTCCTTTTGTCCCTCCTGATAACATTGTTTTTTTGTGCTCTCGTGCTTTCTGTATTGCGTGGCTCGGCCTCTGTTTTTGGCTCTCTATCCCATATCTTTTTCTCCCTGCACCTGCCGCTATCCGCCGTCTCTCCTGTTGTCGCTTGTACCCCCTTCTGGTGTGTCACACCTTCCTGGTAGCATGGTATCTCCCAGGGCTCGTGCTCTGGTCACATGGTGGTGACCATGTGACCTACATAATAAAAGAGACTGGCCAGTTCCGGCTAGTCAGTCATGAAGGCATGACTGCTGTGTGTGTCTTTGCAGCAGCGCGATGCGGGCGCTGCAGACCAGGCGGAGGGCCTGTTGCTGCTAGGCCCTCCATCCGGACAGCGCCTCTGCTGGACAACGCTGTCCCTGATGTTTCCCCTCCATGCCAGCAGAGCCCCTGCTGGGCAACTCTGCACGTATGCCCCCCACAGAGCCCATGCTGGGCAACCCTGCATATGAGTAACGTTGGCAATGGCAGCGCTGTCTTTGTTGGTGGCCTGGGTGCACCCAGGCCATGGAAGAGCCCATGTGCTCACGGGCTGGCAGGGTGCCCCCTGTCAACTGGTGTCAGCTGGGTGCCCAGAGCATGTCGGCTGGGTTCCCCCAGCCTTGGTCTGCCTGGCCCGCCTGACTGCAGGCCAGGACATAACATTGGCGACGAGGAGGTGGGCCCTCCGTGCCATGTGGTGAATGCGGCTTCTGCCGCTCACTGAGAAGGAGCCCGCCCGACCGCCGTGGCTGTCCACCGTATTTTGTTGGGTCCTGCGAGGGGTCTGGGTGTTGTTTATTTCTGTTGTTTCTTTGTTCTTTTGTTCCCCCTCCCTAAGGAGGAAATGAGGGACGGTGCCCGGGGAGAGCGGCAGCATTGGCCGCAAACAGTGAGTGGGCGTGGCCTGGGGATCACTGGGCCCACTGGCAATGATGCCAGAGTAGTGCAGCGGTGTGGCTGGCAGCTGCTGGCGTCTCCATGTGAGTAGGAGCCGAGAGGAGCCGTGTGTGCCCGCGCTGCCCCCCATCAGGAAAGTGTGCAGGGTGAGGTGAAGTCACGTGTGTGCACACCTATTGTGATGTCACGTGTCCCGATATAACAGGGTCACGTGACATACTACCGCCGGATGTCAGAAATAAAGGTATCACCGGAACTGGCGTCTCGACGCCAGTCCGGGTTTAAGCAACTACGAGAGCAGTCGTGTGAGTTATTGCTGCACCGCCCCCGCGCACTGCGATTCTAACAGGCCCTGCACGCGGGCCTCATCTCGCAGCTGTCCTGCCTGCAGAGGCCTGCAGGCCTTCCATCACACTGGCGACGAGGCGGAAAGTGGGTCGCGAGCCCCGATAACAACGGCGGTTTTCGCACCCACGGACCCGCGTTTTTCACGATCGCGGAGCCGGCAAGCTAACGACGCCGGCCCCGCCCACGATCAAGAACACCATCCGGCAGCGGCGAAAAGCGGCCCTAGCACCCCAGGGCCCCAACAGAGAGAAAAAAAAAATAAAAAAAAATAAAAAATTTTTTTTTTACATTCATACATTCTCTCACGCTTCAACAACAGCCCAGGGAGCAGCATCTTTAATCCTGGCAACTACACCCAGCAGCAGATCACGACCCCACGACGTGGGTGAAGCAGGACACGCAGGCCTGCCGAACCAAAGCGCCGCACGTGCGACCACGCGCTGCAGGCCCACGCAGACCCAATCACCGCCACACAGCAAGCTACAACTCAACGCCGCAACGCCACATAACACAACATGTCCGACCCGACGTCCAGCCCATCGGAGTCCGGCGCTAGGTCCACGTCGAGGAGGAGCCTCACTGAGGAACGTACAGACCCCTCGCTAACCACGTTCATGCCACCCTTTGACCCGTTCACTAACGGAGCAGCCATTAGATGGGAAATATGGATACAACAATTCGAGATGCACCTCGACGCGAGAGACATCAATACGCCCAAAAAGATGCGCACTTTCCTCCTCCTCAACATAGGATCTGCCGCCCTGCGCCTATTCAATGCCACGCCAAACAGAGGCAGCGATGCCAACTACGCAGCAGCAAAAGCCGCCCTTTCCAACATGTTCAAACCGGACCTCAACCCCGACTACGAGCGGTTCCATTTCTGCATGGCGAGACAACGGGAAAAAGAAACAGTGGACAAGTTTCATGCTCGCCTCCGCGAAATGGCTGTGGGATGCGAATTTCCGGATGAAGAATTCGCCATTCGCCTCCAAATCATCAACGGCGTCTCCTCTGAGAAACTGAGGAGGGCAATACTATCAGAGAAGAATGTACGACTGTCACGCATCCTCGAGATGGCAAGACTCCGCGAGCAGACAGAGGAACAAGTAGCAGTCATGGAAGCAGCCATTCAGAGGCTTCCGATAGACAACACAGGACTGACGGAAGACGTAGCAGCAATCTCCCGACACCAAGGCACCCGCCCGAAACAGAACCCGAGAACGCAACCACCACAAAGGCGTGATCAATCGTGCAAGTGGTGCGGAGGCCCATGGCATAAAGGGGATTCCTGCCCAGCATGGGGATCAACATGCAAGAAATGCAACCGCCTGAATCACTACGCGGCAGTCTGCCTAAACCCACCGAACAAGAATGACCGTGACGCAGACCCGCGGCCATCACAAGAACCACGTAGGAGATTCGCACCCAAAGAGACCCGCCAAACAACGCGGAGAGGAAAAGCCAGGGCAGTCGACGAATCACAAAGATCCCAGACCACGAGTGATAGCGACGAAAGCGACAGTGACTCATCCCCCGAAAGGCAAGGCAAAGAAAGGAGAAAGAAAGGGAAAAGACGTACCCACCGAGTACACCTAATATCAGCAGTAGACCCACGGAAATCACGACAAAAGAGGAGACCAACATGCACCATCCTCTCGGACGGAAGCCCACTGAAAGTTATCATCGACACCGGTGCCACAGTGAATGTCATGCCCGTGACAGCATTCAACAGTCTCAACCCCAGGCCAAAGCTACTCAAGAGGAAAGTCAGGCTATACGCCTACGGATCAAAGAAACCCCTGCCTGTGCGAGGATCTTTCAAATCCGACTTTGCCCACAGTAACGCCAGCTGCCGAGCCCGAATATACGTGGTAGACGCCGGGTGTGAGACTCTCCTCAGCTGCAAGACAGCCGAAAAGTTAGAACTGATTCACTTCGCGTTCAGTACACAACACGATGAACTGCATGACCTGTTGGGGCGACACAAAAAGCTATTCCAAGGCATCGGGCGCCTAAAAGGGAGAACAGTTAAGCTACACATAGACCCGACCATCGAACCCAAAGCAGTACGGCACAGGCGAATACCCTTCCACCTGAGAGAGGCCGTGGAGAAGGAACTACTCAAGCTCGAAGACGCAGGGATCATCGAAAAGACGTCTGGACCAACCCCGTGGGTTTCACCGATGGTAGTGGCCCAGAAGCCAAAACAACCAGGCGCAGTAAGGATATGTATCGACATGCGGCTCCCCAACATAGCCATCGGCCGTGAACGCCATGTCACTCCCACCATTGACGAACTTATTGTAGACCTCACGGGTGCGACGATCTTTAGCAAGCTCGACCTCCGGTCCGGCTATCATCAACTAAAACTATCGAAAGAATCCAGATACATCACAACATTTTCGTCCCATCTTGGCCTGATGCGATACAAGAGACTCAACTTCGGAATATCATCAGCGGCAGAAGTATTCCAGCATGAGATCAGGAGAGTCATCACAGGCCTCGAGGGAACCACTAACATCAGTGACGACATCCTCGTATATGCATCGAACAAGGACGACCATCACCAACGCCTTGCAGCAGTCCTAAAGAGACTCGAGGATGCCGGACTAACCCTCAACGCAGACAAATGCGAATTCAACAAAAAGGAACTCTGTTTCTTCGGATACATCTTCAGCGCAGCGGGAGTATCCCCAGACCCATCAAAAGTACAAGACATAAAAGAATTTGAACCACCAAAGTCAGCCTCGGAGGTGAGAAGTTTCATGGGGATGGCCACCTACTGTGCACGGTTCATCCCTGATCTCGCAAGCATCGCCAACCCACTCAGGGACCTAACCAAGAAAGATCGACAGTGGGAGTGGACGGAAGTCCACCAACAAGCTTTTCAGCTAATAAAAGACTCCCTATCCGCCTCCACCACCATGGCGTTTTTCAACGTAGACCGACAGACCGAACTCCTTGTCGACGCCAGCCCAGTTGGCCTAGGGGCCGTGCTGACCCAAACAGACAAAGACGGCACGGTATTTCCAATCGCGTTTGCCAGCAGAGCCCTCACTAAACCGGAACTAAACTACGCACACATCGAAAAAGAAGCCCTGGCCATTCTGTGGGGATGTCGACATTTTAAAGTCTACCTGCTAGGGAAACAAGCTAAAATTTTCACCGACCACAAGCCCTTGGTCCCGATATTCCGAGGTTCCGCACCACACCCTCCCGCCCGCATTGAAAAGTGGATGCTGCAGCTGCAACCCTACAACATTGCAGTAGAATACCGCCCAGGATCAGACAACCCGGCTGACTACCTGTCCCGTCATCCGCGGCCCGCCACTGACAAGGAACAGCACCACGCAACAAAAACGGACGAACACGTCTGCCACGTGATAGCGTGCGCCCGACCACGAGCAATGACACTGCAAGAAGTAATACAAGAAACTGCTGAAGACGCAGTCCTGAAGCATACAACAGCAGCCATTCAGTCGGGCAACTGGAAAACATACCTCATGTCAATGTCTCACCGAACAACCGCAGCCCAAACTAAACTCAGAGCTTTGTTCGGCATCAGGCATGAACTATCCGTAGCACCAGAAGGCGTAATACTGAAAGGTCACAGGATCATATTGCCAGAATCCCTCGAGGCCAGGGCACTCAAGCTGGCCCACAGTGGACACCAAGGGATCGTCAAGTCAACCGCATACTTAAAATCCCGGATGTGGATGCCGAACATGCACCAGAGAATCGCAGAAATCGTAGAATCCTGCACTGCATGCCAAGCATCACAGAGACCGGCAAACCCCGAACCTCTCAGCTGCGCCCCCCGAAGCACAAAACGATGGGAAGCCGTCAGCATGGACCACTGCACCATCGCCGGAGAAGGATACCTGCTAGTAGTAATAGACGAATTCAGCTGGTACCCAGAAGTAGAGCATGTGGCCTCGACAAACACCGAAACCACCATCCTCACACTAGAGAAAATATTCGCAACTCACGGTATTCCCAAGAAAATCAAAAGTGACAACGGCCCGTCGTTTGCCAGTCAGGAACTAAAAGAATTCTTCAAAGAGGTCAATGTCAAACACCAACGCATCACCCCAAGATGGCCTCAGGCAAACGGTGACGCAGAGCGCTTTATGGGATCACTGAACAAGATCATCAGGATCGCCAAGAATCAAGGACACCCCTGGCTGAAAGCGGTATTCCGATTTCTGAGGACACACCGTCAAACCCCTCACTCAGCCACAGGAGTCAGCCCAGCGGCCCTCATGTTCGGAGTTCCAATCCAAGCGGAGCTACCGATACACCCAGACTGGACAGCGCCTGACCCGGACATCACCGAGATAGAAGCAAGACGAGAAAGACACAATGAGCGGGAAAGCGTGGCTCGACGAGCACAACACAGAGAAATAAACCCAGGGGACACGGTCCTCGTCAGGAACCGGGCAACACCGAAGAAAATGTCCTTAAATTTCGAAGCCCGCCCGTGGACCGTCGCAACCACCAACCACAGCATGATCACAGCAACCCGAGGAAAAGAGACGGTGACCAGAAATATCTCCCACTTTAGAAAAGTACCTCAAGAAATGTGGGAAGAGCAACGATCACCCCAGAGATGTGAAATGGCACACTCACCCCAAGCGCACACGCCACAGCAGACCACAGAACCACCGGAAGAAGCTAATGGTGAAGAAGAAGCCGCCACGGGAGACGCGCCACGAGAAAGGAGCACCCGATACTGCCTGAGAGACAGGCCCAGACCGTCCTCCCGCCTTCAAGGATATGTCGTGAATGAGATATACCAAAGGAGATGGCAGAAAGGACTGAGATTCTCACCTACTCAGAAGTAAGACTAAAAGTAAAATATTAAGAGCTAAAAAGGGGGGGGAAATTTTGCCTCTAACTTGGGGAGGAATGTGATGTCACGTGTCCCGATATAACAGGGTCACGTGACATACTACCGCCGGATGTCAGAAATAAAGGTATCACCGGAACTGGCGTCTCGACGCCAGTCCGGGTTTAAGCAACTACGAGAGCAGTCGTGTGAGTTATTGCTGCACCGCCCCCGCGCACTGCGATTCTAACAGGCCCTGCACGCGGGCCTCATCTCGCAGCTGTCCTGCCTGCAGAGGCCTGCAGGCCTTCCATCACACCTATCATACTGAAGCTGTGGGAGGCGCTGTCAGCAGTCCCCGGAACAAGGGGGGAGACCACGTGAGGGCCTGCAGCCATCATTTGCGGTACAACGGCAGAGAAAGAAAGATCCCGGGCCTGATCTGCGGTGAATCAAAGGAGGATCTCCATGCCGGGGCAATGCAAATACCATGTAAATGGTCCCCTGCAGATCCAGAGCCAAACAGGCGTTGAGGTCGGAGTTTCTTTTTCAGGAATGAAGGGAAATAGAACGCGGCTGACGTGCCAGTGCCGGACACTGCCCTTTCATACAGCGCACCCGGGCCGCATCAGCAGTGGCCCAGATGAAGCGCTTCATGTAGGCGCAAGGAAAGTTTGCGTTAAGAAGCCCTTTGAAGATCCAGGAGCCATCGGTGGTGATTTTCAATGCACATAAATGAAAATGCATGACTGCCCATGCCCAACATACAGTGGCAGATTCCACGCCAGTGTGCACCTGAAATGCTGTCGCCATCCCTGGGCCACGGAGCGGAGCGGTGACTGCCAAAGGAAAGAGAGGAAGAGGGTTGCAGCTCTCGCGAGTGCTTGAGCACCCTCTGCCATCAGCAGTGTCCTCCAGGAAGCCCCTGTGTGAAGGGGGAAGGATAACAAGTGGCCTGTCATTCCGACACCAGTACCCAGGCACTGCCTGCCCCTACCATCCATGGAGGGCCCGATGTGGCCCCTGCTGCCCCCCAGGTGCAGCTTTGCCGGCCCTCCCACACCATCTATTCACAAGGCCGATGTGGGCCCTGGTGCCTCCAAGTGCCGCTTTGCCGGCCCCTGAACTCTGAACTGTCCTGAACAGATGCCAATGAAAGTCCGACTGGGTTCCTGCAGACCTGCAAGTGCGTAATATGGACTCAGTTGCCATCCCCGTAAGGATGGGAGCCTGCAGACCCTGGACTTGCTTAAAATGGCCCAGTCAAGGGGCTATGTGAAGCTGTGATCATGCGCATTGTGGACATGCTTTAACTGGTGCCCGGTGCTAACGATGGTGGCATTCAATAGTTTGAGTTTCAATCACCCAGGTTAATAAAGGGTTTGTTTAAATATGGAATTTCTAATGCGTCACCAGAAATCCACCAGCCCTGACTGTCACCCCACATGTGTACCAAGGCTTAGTAGATGTGTTATGTTTTCGGAAGTAGTTGTGTCCCAACCTGAGTTCTTATGTATGTGAACATTATTTGCGTTTGCATGCCAAGCATTACTGTTTGTGTTGTGTCATTGTGTTACTGCCCAATGGTGTTTCCCATTTGTTTGTTCGTTATGGAAAAGGAGGAGTGTGGTGTGTCACCTCTTCCTAGGAGCATGGTTTCTCCCAGGGCTCATGGTTTGCTATGGTCACATGGTGGTGACCATGTGACCTATATAATAAAAGGGACTGGCCAGTTCCGCTAGTCAGTCAATACTGTGAAGACCTGACTGCTGTGTGTGTCTTTGCAGCAGCGCGATGCTGGTGCTGCGGAGCAGGCGGCGGGCCTGCTGCTGCAAGGCCCTCCTTCCGGATAGCACTCCTGCTGGGCAACGCTGTCACTGATGTCCCCCCCCCATGTCCGCAGAACCCTGCCAGGCAACTCTGCATGTACGCCCCTGCAGAGCCCCTGCTGGGCAACCCTGAGTATGGGTGCCGGTGCCAGCGCTGTCTTTGTTTGTGTCCTGGGTGCCCCCAGGCCATGGAAGAGCCTGTGTGCTCACGGGCTGGCATGGTGCCCCCTGGCAGCTGGTGTCAGCTGGGTGCCCCCAGCCTTGGTCTGCCTGGCCTGCGTGACCACAGGCCAGGACATAACACCCCTTTCTTTCGCACACACCCTTATCACCTGAGACCTTATCTCTCAGGGAGAGGGGTGCAGCCTCCTCTCGTGGGTGTTCCTGGCTGCGACTGGGTTCATGGCGGAAGGACAGAACAAGAACACAGCAGGGCTGCTTGTGTGTTAGGCTCTTTGTTCTGGCGATGGAATGGTTTTTCACCAAAGGCCACGTTGTGATACAGCACGATTGGGCCCTGCAAAAGAGATTTCTTGATGTTTTGGTAAGTGGCTCTATGCCTGTGCAACTAACTTACACCGAAGAAACAGAGAGACTGTAGGGGGCAGGTTGGTTTTCACAGCGAATGTGTTAGATGCATTGCAGGTTTTCTGAAAGCCCTCAGAGGGCGATGTTGTAATGTATTCTCAGGAGAATGGAACGCCCTTTGGCCTTTAATCAAGTATGCATATGTTTTAGTTATCTGGCCTGGATACTTGGGAAGTAGCCAAGTCCCCTTTCTATTACTTTGTTCTGGTGGGCTGCGTCCCACGTGTTAAGGAAAGAGGCAGGGTTGCCGCTAAGAGTTCTGTTCACTGATATATTAAATACGAGTCAGACGTACATAACTTGTCTCCGTGATTTATTGCATTGTGTCTACCTTATTACGGATTGACTCATTACGATTACAGGGATATGAAATTGAAGAGCTAACAGACAGGGCCTTTCTCTATGTTTAACTGTGTTTTATAGTCTAAAAATACCTCCTCACAGCGGCTTCAGAGCCCTTTAAGATCCTAAAACATAGAAAGAACTACACACAGAATGCATAAGCGTAGTTCACGTAAAACAGACAGCAAAAAAGCGGGTGCATGGAAGGGTCTAAGGCGGCCAAGAAGCAGAGGGAATGCCTCAGGGAGTGCTCTTATGCACTCACGTGGTGCTAAAGTGACCCATCATTGTACACAGGTGCAGTCTCGGTGTGCTGGAGTGCATTCATGTTGTGCTAATAGTACTCCTGTGTGTTCTAGGTGCTCTCCTATTCAGTGCAGTCACGGTATACATTTTTAGTGTACTGAGGCACATCCTTGGTACACTCTGAATCGCGCGGCAATTCCGGGCCACTCCTGCGCACTCATCTTGTGCGCAAATTCACCTATTTTCTACTCTTTAATTGAAAGTGTGTTGAATAAGTGTTGAAATGAACACTGTCTCACTGCGCTGGCTTGCACATGATTTATTCACTGGCAAGAAATATTGCTGGTAAAGCCCCCATACACACACAGCCAACACGTATTTCGACCCTCTGGGTCTTTATCTAGGCCTTTTTTCTCAACTTAATTGTGATTATTAAACAAAGGAAGGGTCCAATAAGCAACAATTATGGCTGCAACGGACCTCGTGCACTGCCACTTGCCATTTGCAAGATTGAGGAAGTAAACCCGACAGATGTCACGTGGTTGCAAGCCTGCTAGTCCAAAATTTGCTCATTAAGCCGCCAATGCAGGGAATAGTCCAGTGTGGTTTCCAACCACAGACGAGGAGCCTTTCGGCAACTGAACAGACTCAAACTCAGAGATGAACACTTCTGTCGGGTTTACGTCATCAATCTTCCGTTTTTTTTAAATGCCCACCTTTTCTGCATGAAGTGATTTTCACACTGAACTTCTAAGAAGAGGACAAGTCTACACAGGATTTCCCACCCTGATTCCTTTACGCCGAATTCTCCAAAGTGCTGCACTGCTCGTTCCGGTGTGAGTCCACACCTGGATTCCATCCCATGCTTGAACGGGGCTGGTCTCCCTTGTGGGTGTGATCGTGAGACTAGACACCAGTGGTTGGCTTCCTGCCCCATGAAAGGGCGTCCCATCAAGGTGAGATCCCAGTCTCACCCTGAGTTACTAGAGGAATCCAGACGTGGACCCCTTGCTCACTATTCTTAGAGAGGCACAGATCCACCCTACTGATGAGGTTCAACCAGACCGAAACACGTGTCTGGGGTTGCTGTTGGTGCTCTTGTTCAGAGGAGAATTGCCTAGCATTTCGGTGCTGGACTGCCCCAGGGCAGGACAAAGACTGATATGCTTGGGATATTTCTTCTCTGTGAAAGATCGTGAGCTAAAGTCTCTGGGTAAGTCTCTCGTAACCAGGACTAATGTCTGGCACAGGGACTCCCAGGACCCCCCTTGTTAATTTGAGATCCCGGTCAAGCCACGCTCTCCACGGCCACTGTGCAAGCCGAGCAAACCTTCCTGTGGCCCTAACACGGGTCAGGGAATGCTATTTCAATTGAGTAGATGAGCAAACAGTTTAAACGAGAGCGATATTAAGGCATGATCGACTTTAGACGGCGCTACATCCATTTGTGTAGCCCTGTCAAGGCACACTGCTAACACTGACAGTTAAAAGGGCAATACCACCCTCAAAGTCAACATTGCCCTGTGCCATGCATAACTATTCTATCTAGTAGTTGGATCCAGGGCTCAAGTCGAGGGCAAACGCAAGAGTGGACAGAGTCCCCCCACTTTTTTCAGGCGTCCCCCACTTTTTAGAGGTCACCTTGATATGCTAATTTCTAGTGGCACCACATTTAATTGGTATGTTAATAAGTCCCCCCGCTTCTTTTTTTTTTTGTAGGACTTGACCCCTGGTGTTTGATTCCTATGTATTCTGTGTGGGTGTGCAGTTGCGCCCGAGTGAGTCGGTGACCATTAAAGAATATATTTTGTACTTGTTTACTGGGGGGCTTTGTGGGGAGAGTTTTAGAGCCCAGTAGCAACACATTCCCAAGAGCGGTTTACAGTACAGGAGCAATAAAAGGCCAGTTACAGATAAAATCGCTCTGTTTGTCGGTCTGTATCTGTCTATCCACCCACCTTCTATCCACCCACCTCTCCACCTATCCATCCACCTGTCTACCCAGCTTTATATTGGTCTAATTTCAAAAGGATGCCCTCAGTTGCGCAGGTATCTTGGTGCAGTGAAGGCCTTACCTTAGGAGATATGCTTGTTGCTGGCTGGTTGGTTATTGATCACATGATTGCAATCAGGGAGAGAGTTGCACTGGCTACTTGGCAAGAAGTAAATGATCGCCCGCCAGTGCAGATGCAGACAATTTATGCTGAATAAGGAGTCTTCCAGGTGTAGAACACAGTGACCTCAATGGGATATATTTTACCAGGTGGGCTCAAAGCCTTGGCTTCCCCAATGAAACGGGCAGAGTGCTTTGAACCCCACTCAACGAGAGAGGGGGAACCAGTGAAATTAACTGATGGTGCTTGTGATGGCCTTTTCTTTAGAGGGAAAAGCATGATGGTGGCATAAGGGGGCCGAGAGGATAGCTCAGGGGCAGCGTGCTTGTCTTGGAAGCAAGACAACGGGCCTCATTACGACCCAGGCGGTAAGTTACCACGTGGGCCGTACCCTTACCACCATGGTGTAAACTATGTTTACACCATGGTGGATGGCGGATTTACCGCCCCATTCCAAGGTGAGTGGGGCGGTAAATCCCCCATTTCCCATTTTACCCTTCCCCATTCCCATTTTTGCCCCATAGGGCATAATGGGAGTGGGGAAGGTGCTAATTACGCCACCGTAAATTACGGTGGCGTAATTAGCACCATGGTCCCTTAGCGCCATGGATTTTAATGCCTGCAAAAAGCAGGCGTTAATATCACCATGGCGCTAACGGACCTTGTAATCAGGCGTTAAGGGTCAGCACCGTTTACGGCGCCGTTAACCCCTTAACGCCTGATTTGTAATGAGGCCCAACGCATTGCAACAGAGGTTCGAATCCCGGTCTCGTGCTTAGAAACCGTTCTCAGGTATTAAGCATGTTATAAAAGATTTTTTTTTAAATCTGCATTTGCTGCACTCTTATCAGTTGCCCTGTAGTAAGACCTAATTGAATGCCACGCAATAGTACAATCGCGGTGCAATAACAGCATTCACGATGGCAACTTCCTGTACAACCTGGAAGCGATTCAGAAGCTGGACCAGGGTCATCTTCGGTGGCTGTTCTGATTTGGGCATTGAAGGAAAGTTCAGAATTGGTAATGACTCTCGGCTGCCAGGAATTGGCTACAAGCATGCCGGATTATCCCAAAACTGGTCTCAAGGCAACTGCATCTATAGACGTTGTGGTGGGACAGACATTTTTGAACAGGCAAGTGTAGAGGAGTAGCCAAGTACCGCCACTCCACCTGCCACGCCTACATTATCTGAGAAGTATGAACCAAACTATGTGACGTATACTACACCAATAAGAAAGCAGGAAGGAGAGCAACAACTCTGTGCAGTACCCATAAGAATACCTATACCAAGGAGAATATGGGAAGTGAAGTACCCATTAAGGAAACCATACCTACATTCAAGACAATATGATGGCCATTTGAACACAATTCCTGATGAAACAAAGAAACTGAATGATCAGGATGAATGGTGATGTCATACGAAACTGAATCGACTCCATATACAAGATAACCAGACCAGAGAGGCAGACGATTTATGAAGAACAAAGAAATACCAAGGATAAGTGACATCTTGGGATCAAGATCAAGAGACTTATGCCATAAGCATGATGAAGATAGTTAGTTTAAATGTGTACAGATGCAATGAAATGCAAGCAGCAAAGCAATCATGAAGCAAGCCAAATGTGCTTATAGTGAATAGATTGCGGCAAGCGCCAATATATATATATATATATATATATATATATATATCTCATAGATACATATGGATTGAATAAAGAATGAATGTTCCACTACGTTTATACCAGTCGTGAGCAACGAGGAAGGCCTCAATTCAGTGTCGCAGTTACAAAAGCAATTGAATTAAACAAAATATATTTCAGCTAAGGAGTTGGATGAGCCAAGAGAGCCAAGGTCTTATCAGAACTAGAATTGGCTGATATTTGACACAATTAACGTGAAAGAACAGAAGCTCCTGTTCAAAAAGGTCAAGTGAAAACAAAAGACGTCAGAGGACTATTGAATAATGAAATCAAACACACGAAAAGGCTAAAATCGTGGTGTCCAGTCACGTGATGGAAGAAAGTTGGACAAATGAGAAGATCACACCTACGCATTGAAGCCAGACAGTACCCATACTCCTTAAGAAATCCCAGAGAACAGTACAGACTCAAGGCCAACTTCAAACACTAATTGACACCGAACCATTGAGGTGATGATGGAGTGTACTTTTAATTGGTGGGAAGCTGGTATCGAGACAAGCTCACCCGCACCTGGTTGTTCAGTCTGCATGCAGCTCACGTAGGTGGAAAGCTACTGACAGGGTTTAGAAGCCAACCAATTGTACAGGACCACCTAGTTGGGGGTCCTATAGTTGTGTAGCGAATGGGACGTCATACATTTAGTGACGTTCATAGTGGCCATTTTGAAGGGAGGGCTTAGTTGCCACACCTGATGTTAAGTATCCAATACTATCTCTCTGTTACTCTATACAGATATAACACCTATGCTTAGTTATTCACTTAGAACCAATCCCGCGTCCCGATAGGTTTTAATAGTTTGCCACGTAGGTAATGACGCAGGTCAACACGTCAGCTATGATCAATTTTTGGTTTAGGAATCCAGCTTTTTTATGAAATGATTGAGAGTTCAATATCAAGCGATTGCTGATGTTAGTTGTACCCCCTGTTTTAGTTACTTGCATTAAAACAGACAAACTTTTGCCAAGCTATTTGTGTCGTCTGAATTATTGATGTTTGATTAAAATCTGCATCCCCATCCATCTCCAGTGTATTGCTACTCATCTTAAAGAGCTGGAAATCTCCAGTTCACAGGTTTAAGTCTCTATGAGCGACAGACGATCTGTGGCCATCTCTGGATGTACTGGAAATACAGAAGATCAGAAGGAACCTATAATTGGTCTCAGAGTAGTATGGACCAGTGTATTTTCCATTTAAAATATCACATTGTTCCCTCCCGCCCCATTCATCTACTCACACAGTCAGTCAACTCGTGACTTGGCTGTGATCAACACCAGACGCCATGACAGAACTACGCCTTAACCACTGTGGTATAGAGAATGAGTCTTGCCAAACCCAGCATGTCATAGAATAAGCCCGCGAGGACCCAGGCTTTAGCAGGTGTGATAAACAGAAAAAACCATGACAGATCAGTCTTTGGTAACTGTGACAGAAAGAATAAGCCATCATAGACCCAGGCTTCAACAGCTTTGCTACACAAGCCTTGGAAGAGCCAGGGTTCAACAGGTGTGATAGAATAAGCCATGGCAGACCCAGGCTTCTACAGCTGTGATAGACGAATAAGCCTTGAAGGATCCAGGCTTTAACTGGTGTGATAGAATAAGCCATGGCAGACTCAGGCTTCAACAGCTGTGATAGACGAATAAGCATTGAAGGATCTAGGCTTTAACAGGTGTGATAGAATAAACCATCGCAGACCCAGGCATTAACATGATTGATATTAGTATAAGCCTTGGAGGTCCAAGACCGTAACAGATACGACAGCCATGATAAGCCTTGGAGGAACCAGGTTTTAACAGGTGTGATAGACAGAATACGCCATGGCAGACACAGGCTTTAACAGGTGTGATAGACATAATATGCTTTGGAAGACAAACGCTTTAGCAGCTGTGATAGACAGACTAAGCTATGATGGGTCCAGGCTTTAACAGCTGTAATAGACGGCATAAACCATGACAGACCCATACTTTAATAGCCGCACTCAGCAGCATAAGCCATGGCAGCCAGACTTTAATAGCCACACTCAGCAGCATAGGCCATAGCAGACAGACTTTAATAGCCACACTCAGCAGCATACGCCATGGCAGACATACTTTAATAGCCACACTCAGCAGCATAAACCATGTCAGACAAAGACTTCAATAGCCGCACTCAGCGGCATAAGCCATGGCAGACACAGACTTTAATAGCCACTCTCAGCAGCATAAGCCATGGGAGACACATACTTTAATAGCCACACTCAGCAGCATAAGCCATGCCACACACAGACTTTAATAGCCACCCTCAGCAGCATAAGCCATGACAAACCCATACTTTAATAGCCGCACTCAGCAGCATAAACCATGGCAGACAGACTTCAATAGCTGCACTCAGCAGTATAAGCCATGGCAGATACAGACTTTAATAGCCACACTCAGCAGCATAAGCCATGGCAGACACACACTTTAATAGCCACTCTCAGCAGCGTAAGCCATGGGAGACACATACTTTAATAGC
This sequence comes from Ambystoma mexicanum, assembly GCF_040938575.1. Taxonomy (NCBI): domain Eukaryota; kingdom Metazoa; phylum Chordata; class Amphibia; order Caudata; family Ambystomatidae; genus Ambystoma; species Ambystoma mexicanum. The sequence continues at coordinate 268,796,649 of NC_090931.1, read as the reverse complement.
CACACTCAGCAGCATAAGCCATGCCAGACACAGACTTTAATAGCCACACTCAACAGCATAAGCCATGGCAGACACAGACTTTAATAGCCGTACTCAGCAGCATAAGCCATGGCAGACACAGACTTTAATAGCCACACTCAGCAGCATAAGCCATGCCAGACACAGACTTTAATAGCCACACTCAGCAGCATAAGCCATGGCAGACACAGACTTTAATAGCCACTCTCAGCAGCATAAGCCATGGGAGACACATACTTTAATAGCCACATTCAGCAGCATAAGCCATGCCAGACACAGACTTTAATAGCCACACTGAACAGCATAAGCCATGGCAGACACAGACTTCAATAGCCGCACTCAGCAGCATAAGCCATGGCAGACACAGACTTTAATAGCCACTCTCAGCAGCATAAGCCATGGGAGACACATACTTTAATAGCCACACTCAGCAGCATAAGCCATGCCACACACAGACTTTAATAGCCACCCTCAGCAGCATAAGCCATGACAAACCCATACTTTAATAGCCGCACTCAGCAGCATAAACCATGGCAGACAGACTTCAATAGCTGCACTCAGCAGTATAAGCCATGGCAGATACAGACTTTAATAGCCACACTCAGCAGCATAAGCCATGGCAGACACACACTTTAATAGCCACTCTCAGCAGCGTAAGCCATGGGAGACACATACTTTAATAGCCACACTCAGCAGCATAAGCCATGCCAGACACAGACTTTAATAGCCACACTCAACAGCATAAGCCATGGCAGACACAGACTTTAATAGCCGTACTCAGCAGCATAAGCCATGGCAGACACAGACTTTAATAGCCACACTCAGCAGCATAAGCCATGCCAGACACAGACTTTAATAGCCACACTCAGCAGCATAAGCCATGGCAGACACAGACTTTAATAGCCACTCTCAGCAGCATAAGCCATGGGAGACACATACTTTAATAGCCACATTCAGCAGCATAAGCCATGCCAGACACAGACTTTAATAGCCACACTGAACAGCATAAGCCATGGCAGACACAGACTTTAATAGCCGCACTCAGCAGCATAAGCCATGGCAGACACAGACTTTAATAGCTGTGGTAGATTTGCCGGAAGGACACAGGCTTTAATAGCTGTGACTGACAGCATAAGGCATGGGACACCCAGACTCTGATTGCAATGACTGACAGAATAAGCCACGGCAGACCCACAGGTTAACAGATTGCATTTGATTCGAGAGCATAAGGTATGTGACCCCCGCAGCTCGGGCTGGACTGCCTCTTTTGGGGTGGAAACAAACGTGATGTGCATATGGTCTTTCCCCTTTCTTTAATGGTTTGGCAGGCTGAGGAACAATGGTCTGGGGGTCAGGGGATTGCCAGAGCAACTCCCATAGGTTTACGGTTAATTCTAACCTTTCCTGCCATCGCAACTTTGGTTTTGCTTTGTGACCCAGATTTAGACGGTTATGCCCAGACCTGGCTCCCGGGTCTGCTGGGCTCTAGAGACCCAAGCTACACCTCACTGATAACACCAAATGAGCCCAAAACATGTCTGGGGTTGCTTGTTGTCTCCTGCAGACTGGATGTGACCTAAAAGTTCATGTCGAACTGCCACTTTTGCGGTGAGACCCAGCATGATTTCATCATGGTCGTTTGCCTTTCTGTAGTGGTTTGACAAGCTGCAGAGCGAGGGCCTGGAGGGTTGCCCAGGGCAATTGCTAGAGTTGCAGGATTCATTCCAAACCTTCCAGCCATCATCTCTTTTGCTGTGCTTTAACAGCTGTGCTAAACAGAATAAGCCATGCCAAACCGTGGCTTTAACAGACCGTGTTTGATTCGGTAGTATAAAATAAATCCATCATAAACCGGCTTTAATACATTGCAGGTGTTCGTGAGCACATCACACAACCGCACTGCGATACACGAAAATATTGTAAATAAAAAACCAAATGGTTGAAATGTTCGGATTTAGGATGCACCAAAATTACATACAGCCGAAAATGGTGAACATTTCAACCATTCTGTTTCATTATAGCGAACAAGGCAAGCAGAGGTTGCGGGGGTGTCCCCCGCACCCTTGTTCGCTATAATGGAATCGGGGGTGGTGGGGGCGTCCGCTGCACCCTTGTTCGCTATAATGGAATCAGGGGTGATGGGGGTGTCCCCCGCACCCTTGTTCGCTATAATGGAATCGGGGGTGGCTGGGGTGTCCGTGTCCTCCACATACAAAGCAAAGTTTTGAAAATAAAAAGAATAAAAGGACCCTGCAGCGCTGGTTCCCATCCACGGAAGTGAAAGGAACTGGCACTGTAGGGACTCAGTGGCACTCAGAGAAGTGTGCCGCCAAAAGGCAAGTAGGGGTGTGTGGGGAGCGTGGTCTACAAAGGGGATTCAGCTGTGGGGTGCTTATTTCGAATACGAATATTTAGAATGCAACCTTTTCGTCTTCGAAATGTTCGTATTCGAAATGATCACGTACGTCCCAACCACACACCTCACTGTTGCAATTATAGAAGTACAAAAACCTGTCAAAAAACACTTTCACCAACCATTGTCGCACCGCTTTCACCCCATAACTTGAACACTTTTAAGTTGACCCGTTCACTTTCGAGATCCACACATCCAAGTGAAAACACGTAACACACCCTAACCTTACTGTCAAACCTAGAAACACTTCCATAGCTTTATCTGCCCCCAGCCCATTCCTTTCTCCACCATTGTTCAGATTCATTACCACAGGCAGAGGTCTGGATACCCCAGCCATCCATGCATGTATTTATTTATTTATTAGCATTGTTGTTCATTGCTGTTGTCTCTACGCAGAGGGTCTTGGAGCACCGTACACGGTTCAAAGGTTCTAAAGGTCGGAGGTGAAACAGGATAGAAATATTAGGATAGAGAAGTGGTAGCAGGGGAGATGGGGGGGCAGTGTTATGTGTGGGGAAAACTGGTATGTTTTGAGGCTCTTCCTGAAAGCGGCGTTGTAGCAATCGCTGCATAAAGCTTATTTATAATAATTCTGCGAAGGGGGGTGGGGAAGAAAGTGACCACACTCGTTAAAGCGGCACAAATAGTTCTAGGGCCATGGAAGTATGTCCCTAGTGGCAGCTCAACTAGCAGATCTGGGGTAGCAAAACAATCTGTCACGTGCCACGGCCTTGGGTACTAAAGATATTCTAAACACACCCCGGTTGCGCATCCTATTGTGCTTGAACAAAATGCTTGGCCAAAATCCTTTCTCCAACCTTCGACCTTCCAAAATAATTCTCCAATGAATGCATCCCAAGGGCAGTTTCAAGTCAATGTCAGGGCGACCTCATTCTTAATTTGTCTTCCTGAGAGCGCTATGTCCTCCTTCCTGAGCTCCACTCCCACTGAGTCCTCGCTCCAGATCTCTCCCACTGGCGCGCGCCCACTGTGCTCACTCTCTCAGTTGTTACACTGACTGAAAAGCTGCCCTTTCACTTTTTGTGGAGTGAGGGATAGATAGCATGGAGTTCTTGGTCACCCCTCCTTCTAAAGGCAGGGAGCAGAGGTTCACACCTGCTTGTAGTTAAGGCAAGGGCCTGCAACTTTTGGCACACCAGGCGTTTTGATCTATATCTCCCATCAGTTCCAGCCAGCATAGTCAAAGGTGGGAACTTCGGGAGTTGTAGTCCAATACACCCGAAGAACTAAAGGTTGCAGAAGCCAGAGTCAAGGGCTGGTTAGGAAGAAGGGGTGAGGCAGGCGAGCGTTGGTCAATTTTTATCCAACAGCCATGGTCTTTCTTCTCTTTCCATGTTCACAGTAAATGGGCCCAGAGGAGAAAGTGGGGCCCTCTACAACTATACAAGGCAAGACTGAGTGGTCAATACTGAATATACAATTCTCGTTGACTTGACTCTCTGTAGCGGGCTTTTGGTCGTAACTGAGCCCAGATAAACGCAGCCTTGAGGTCTTTCACGCCATTACCCAGGACCTCAGCATGGGAAATGAACATTCCTGCATGGTAAGTTATTCAGACTTATGCACTCACCTCTTGTCATTATGTAACATAATGGGTACCCTCGCTTCAGTTAACTTCTTGGCAGAGCAAGTCACACAATTCCTTAATTCGAAGCCTACACATTCAGAAGCTATTGGATTTTATTAAAAATCTTTCTAAATTCTTGCAGGAATAAACATTTGGTAGTACCTGACTTTCATGACAAAATAAGTGGAATGCAATAGCTAGGTGAGGTAACTGACATCCTTCTTATTTTCCAAATCATCTGACAATGAAATGAAGGCAGAGATGTGAATTGACTATGTGAGAGACCCAATCAGGGCACAGAAGGAGGAGCAAAGGGTGTAGGCAGGTGTTAAAGGGATGCACACGGAGTGAGCCAGAAGTGATCATTTAAACAGACCACAGTCAGAAGAAGGCTTCAACTTTCTTCTACTTATTTTTAGAATCTTTGGGATTGTTCTGGACATAAACATTTCCAAAAGAGTTTAGCTGAAGCACTTGTAGTGCCCGTATTATGTACCCTAACGTGTTCCAGGCATGTGAGGTTGCCCCATGGCAGGTGTGAGTAGCTCATCCAATGCTATTTGTTCTTCACGTTCTGTAACATGAACCTGTGAATCTTGAATGGGCAATGCAAAACTGCAAGTTTTAGGACACAAAGAAAGCCATGACATTTGACAGCTTCTTGCACCTGCCTTGGAAGCAATTAGAGCTCTGATGCTCGTCTTGAGATGCTGATTAATTCATTAATGCTTTCTAACTTGAAACACAATCGAAAGCCTTATGCCAGAAAAGTATGCATTGTTAATAATAATAACATTGGCTGAAGTGTAACTAGTCCACTGTCCTCTGCATTGCAGTCTGTGCCCTTCAGGCAATCCATTTCCGGTGGACTCCAGGATGGGACGGTGCTGGTCGTCAGTGGAAGCGCTTCCCATTGCGGTGATTCGTGAGTATCTTACATGGTGCCGGAAGAAGACACTTGTTGCAGTGGGCTTGCATCTCTTAACTGCCATGGGTTCCCCCCCCCCCAGTGCCAAGGCCTTTTTTGGTGATTTCGGTATTTCGCCATTCAATGCCTTCTAATGTTTTCTTTTTCATTAACCCCTTAAGTCCTTGGCAACAGGGAGGTAATCCCAAGGACGAGATACCTCGCCCTTGGCACTTAGGGGATAAGCGGTGTCCAGGAGGGAAAGCAGTTGGAGTCTTTAGAGCAGGGGACTCCAACCTCGGTCCTTGAGAATCCCAGCCACACCAGGTTTTCAGGATAACCACCTAATATGTAAATAGCTCACATTAAGATTCAAATGTTCTTGGTGTGGATGTCATGAAAATATGGGGCTCAAATAATAACGCAGATAATATGCTCATTTCATTTGCACCACTATGAGAAATGCTCAGGTCACCTTATTCACAAAGGTGACACGGGGCATTTCTGGAGGAGCGGGACAGGAGTGTAAAGATGTGCTCTCCAGCCCCCTTGCATATATGCTCCCGACACTAATGTATGACAGGCTCCCAGCAACCATCACCGAGACAGGCCGCTAAAGGGCCCCTCTTCACTTTCCCACATTTGCATGTATCTCCGAATCGGCCCCTTAATGAGTCCGTGTATTTGTTATCCATTAAAATGGTACTCTTTCAACCTGCAAGGAAATATGAGGCCCGAGACTGCCCTGTCCATTTTGAAACCTATAGCAAACAGGTTACGCAAAAAGATCTCTGCAGCTGTGCTCTGTCAACTGAGCTATCCAATTGACTGGCTACATAGGCAAGCACTTGGGCACTAGATCGCATGTCCTTCCCACATTCCAGGCTAAATAAAGCTCTAAATTATTGGTATGTCAAATTCAGCTCTGAAATAAAATACTTCCTTTAAAGAGGTAAAGAAAACAGTGACCCCCCTGGCCCGTACCCCACTTGTGAGCCTTTTGTGGGTCAACAGATGGGTTTGCATCCCTCCAAAGGGCAGGGGAGGCGTTTTCTGAGAGTTATCACTTACTGATTCAGTAGTGATGTTCAAATTGTACTTTAATATTTAAACCAAAGAATGCACTTTGCCGACTCCCGCAAATGTTCAGTGGGATATCACAATATTAAATGGTTTGAAAGCCGCTGTGCATGAAGGGACCTACTGGAATGGTCCGTGTTCCTCTGTAATGGGGTGGATAAGCCTGCTTTAAATGGATCAGTACGGCAGGTGTTTAAGCTGTTCTAAATCTCTCAGGGTGAACATTGTATCATGTGCAATAGCATTTATGAAACTAATTAGTGACTGGATACGACCGGCTGCAACCAGTTTTTCACCGTAAAATGCATTAAAGTAGAAGGTAAACAGATGTAATAGCATGACAAGCTTTTTTTACTGCTTGGTGACGCTCACTTCCTGCTATTAACCAGGTGTGTACAGGTATTTTATCCGCTCTCTGCCCTCGCCGTTCAAAGTTCTCTTCTGACCCAGAGTTGGACTCGCAGTAATCAGCGACTGGGAGCAGTAGCACACGGGGTACAACAGCGATCGGACACGGGGGCCTTTCAGAGCAGCACTCGAATCCATTCACCCGCTCCAAGTGTCAATGTCACCTTTCAGGTCTGTGCGCTATGCGCAAGGCATTCTGGGGAACGGTCTAAGGCGCATGAGTCGGAGTCCAGTGCCTGCCGACAAACCCAGCAGCCATCCGGCAAACAACTCTGGATCCTGGCGCAACGGATCCGGAGGGCCACCACTAGGGGTACTACCTGCACATTACTTCTTCAACAGCCTTACTTTGTTTTTTTTTTCACCCCATACATTTTTTAAAAAAATGGGAGGTCCCTCCCCATACCCCCCTTCCCCTCCACTAGTACCAACACCACCCTTGCAACCCCTAAACCTCAAAACACATATACAAATAAACTTCCCCACGAAGTAATTCTGTCGAAGTAAATGACAACTAATTAATTTACTTCGGCAAAACCCCAGTGTACACCCCTATGAACAAAGGTGGGGGGCCCCTCCAAAAATCCCACATTTCCGGGCCAACCTGACGTAGTGCTTGGGGTACTTACTAGAAATCTTCATTACCTCGAGTCATACACTTCCTCGTCCCAGTCCTTCCAAAAAGAGGCGATCTCTCCTCCGAAAAGAGTCGCACAGTAAGAAGTGGATGTGAATCTCTATTCCCGCCCTAGGGACTTGAGTGGGAAATGGGCGAACTGTGGGGGATAGTGGGGGGAGAGCCTGGGCAATATGAGCCCCCAGCCCTGTTCAAAAGCTTTTAAAATAGCCCCCTCTACACTCCACTAGACACACCTGTATGTTCAGAAGCACTGCCACAAAAAACGCTTCTAAACCCATTCCTAACATTGTTTGTTTATTTTGTTTGTTTATTTATTTATAATGCGCACCAGACCCTAAGGTAACCGGGCACAGCAGGTCAACAGTATGCGAAGCTTACAATAATGCCAGAATCTGGACATAACAATGTTTTTGCTGTCTCTCCAGATAATGTAGTCATGGTCTCGTTCAAACACTGCACCGAATCACTGTGCAAAGGCTGTGCACGGCGCATGGTCCAAATACACATAACAGTTAATAGTTGGTTTTGTATAGTGCTTCTTACCATACTTCACAGCACTGGTGTTGATACATATTATATTAAACAGGAATGATGTCCAATGGATAAGAAGAAGTGACTAGGAGAAGAGACTGAAACTGCAAACTAAATTAAATATTATTCCATTTTATTATTATTTGATTTAAAAAAGTTTTTTCTTACGAAAGTAGTTCACTAAAACATTATTCACTCTTCACTTCATTCATTAATTCATACTTAATTCAAACAAAAACTTCATACAAAAAGACCTTCGGACAGAAAACATCCTGTCATTTCTAATCATCAATGGGACTCATTTTTATATCCATAGATATATAGAAAGTTCTGTTCCAACTTTTTGTAACTTCCAATTTTAACTAATAGTGGTAATATTATTGTTACTATTAGTCCACACAATACAATTTGATGAATGTTTATTGTGTGGACTAATAGTAACCTCAGCAGCAAGCACACAACACAACAAGCTATATGTCCTGCAGATGAACATGTGGCTGACTAGTGACCAGCCCTCTTTCTACTCATGGCTGTGTGAGGAAGGTGCTGCAGAAACTCTCACAGTCCCTCTAGTTATGCTAATATGTGTTTGAATTGTTTTGTCTCTGTTGAGGCAGCTTAAAGCTTGAGAGGGAAGATGGGGGTCACATGCAGGGACGAAGCTCTAACCCATCAAGGGATCAGCGCGGAGGCCTTTGATGCTGCTAGCCCACCGGGCGAATGCCTGACCTATTAAATGGCCAGTCCACCCCCTGGAAGAATGAGTGAGTAAGGAGGGAAAGCCATAACTTCACCCACAAAACAACTATTTTCCCGGATTAAGTTTTTAAGCGAAACACATGCTGGCACTAAATTCATACATCCCAACCCACCCGATTTCAGCGAGAGACTCCCAATTTTTCCTTCAAAAATATTGTTATTTTTCACATTCTCCTGCCGAAAATACATCTTTGCCCAATGCATTCCTATTGCACAAATGTTGTCTCCCAATTTTTCAGAGGAAATCTCCCTCCCAGGTGGGTCGGAATGTTGGCATGTATGCTAAATTAAAACCACATTTTAGAACATACACAAACCAGCACACTTAATTTTTAGATTGGGCTATTAGGTGGTGTTGAAAATGCTACCTTTAAGCCAAAACTATAGCCATTAACATAAGAGCTTCAAATAGAGTCTTTGAATGAGGGTCTGTAATGCTTTTTCAATGGAGATGACATCTAAGGAGGGATACAGCGTTGTTAGGTTATTGAATCCCTCCCATTCCCTGCTCCTAGCAATGCTAATCCCGGTGGCCAATCCCACCCATTCCTGCCCATCTCAGAACTCTTTGAGCACTTCCATGGAGGCAGCCATCTTGGATGACTGTCTCTATGGAAGCTCTCTGGAAACAAGTCAAAACTAGCAGTCATCTTTGAATGCGAAAGATACCATGCATCTCATGTGTGTATCTTTTTTTAAATTGCTAAAGTAATTTGCAATACTCATAATAATGATATTATTCACTTTTATATGCCTTTCTGTATGCTTTTTTACCATTAATTTTGCGATTTTCTTTTTATTGTATCAATAATCCCATTCATCATGTTTTTATTGCAATTATGTTTTTATTTAAATATAAGTCAAGCATTGACTGATTCGGGATATCAGAGTTCCCTAAACGCTTGTTTATTATTTTTTAACGTGAAACGTTGGGCGAGCGAGCGTGTATCAAAGCGGCTAACCACAGTGCAGCCCGGGCATGCAAGCAACGGCCCCACCTGTGCACTGGGAGAACATTCCAAATTATTTATTCGTAGAGCACTCCGATGTGCCGATATTCTCAATAGCAGTGGTGTTTCACTGTCCACAGTGCTGCTGGTGTCCCGGACCCGGCTAGCCACTCTGATTCAAGCGCTATGTGTACAGCTGCCCTCCTGCTGGGGTGCGCCAGATGCTGCTGCACTGGCTGATGCGTCCCTCCTGCTGGGTTTTTAATGGGCACTGCTGCTCTCCAGCTGTGGGTGCAGATGTGCAGCTCCTCTGTGATGACCTCTGTGTTATATGCAACACCGCGGCACTTACATACTATTTAGTGCCAACTGTGCATTGACGGTCCCCTCAGAAGATGTATGTCTGAACAGGGTAGCCACATGCACGTCCCCTACTGCTCTGGCTGCAGGTGCTCCGTTAACTGTCACCATTTTGTGTACAGGACTGGCTACCATTGGACATCATTGCTTTTGATAACTTCATCTATCTGCTTGCCCCAGTGCACGCCCTGCGGTCGGTCTCCAAAGATTGGTGCCTACCGAGCGCTGTTCTTAATGATCTCGCATGTTCTGTTGGCAGAGGTCTCCCCGGGTGCTGCCTCTCGCCTCACTTTGCTCCTGCTGCTGTTATGCCATTGTCCCACGCTGTCTTTTCTTGTCTTGTGCTTCTCTGCAGCTTTTCCTCGTCTTGTGCCTCTCTGCATCTTTATTTACTCGTCTTGTGCCTCTCTGCCGTTTTCTTCTCTCTTCTTGTGCCCCTCTGCATCTTTCTTTTCTCGTCTTCTGCCTCTCTGCAGTTTTCTTTTCTTGTCTTGTGCCTCTCTACATCTTTCGTTTCTCGTCATGTGCCTCTCTGCAGTTTTCTTTTCTCGTTTCGTGCCTCTCTGCAGCTTTCTTTTCTTGTGCCTCTCTGCAGCTTTCTCTCGTCTTTCGCCTCTCTGCAGTTTTCTTCTCTCATCTTTTGCCTCTCTGCATCTTTCTTTTCTCGTCTTGTGCCTCTCTGCATCTTTCTTTTCTTGTCCTGTTCCTCTCTGAAGCTTTCTTTTCTCGCGCCTCTCTGCAGTTTTCTTCTCTCATCTTTTGCCTCTCTGCATCTTTCTTTTCTCGTCTTGTGCCTCTCTGCAGCTTTTTCTCTTCTTGTGCCTCTCTGCAGTTTTCTTCTCTCGTCTTGTGCCTCTCTGCCATTTTCTTTTCTCTTCATGTGCCTTTCTGCAGCTTTCTTGTCTTGTGCCTCTCTGCAGCTGTCTTTTCTCATCTTGTGCCTCTCTGCAGTTTTCTTTTCTCGTCTTGTGCCTCTCTGCATCTTTCTTTTCTTGTCCTGTTCCTCTCTGCAGCTTTCTTTTCTCGTCTCGTGCCTCTCTTCAGTTTTCTTTTCTCGTTTTGTGCCTCTCTGCAGCTGTCTTTTCTCATCTTGTGCCTCTCTGCATCTTTCTTTTCTTGTCCTGTTCCTCTCTGCAGCTTTCTTTTCTCTTCTTGTGCCTCTCTGCAGTTTTCTTCTCTCGACTTGTGCCTCTCTGCCATTTTCTATTCCCTTCTTGTGCCTCTCTGCATCTTTCTTTTCTCATCTTGGGCGTCTCTGCATCTTTCTTGTCTTGTGCCTCTCTGCAGCTTTCTTTTCTCATCTCGTGCCTCTTTGCAATTTTCTTTTCTCATCTTGTGCCTCTCTGCAGCTTTCTTTTCTCGTCTTATGCCTCTCTGCATCTTTCTTCTCTTATCTTGTGCCTCTCTGCAGATTTTTCTCGTCTTGTGCCTTTCTATCGTTTTCTTCTCTCGTCTTGTGCCTCTCTGGCATCTTTCTTCTCTCGTTTTGTGCCTCTCTGCATCTTTCTTTTCTTGTCTTGTGCCTCTGCCGTTTTCTTTTCTCTTCTTGTGCCTCTCTGCATCTTTCTTTTCCCGTCTTGTGCCTCTCTGCATCTCTCTTTTCTCGTCTTGTGCCTCTCTGCAGCTTTCTTCTCTCGTTTTGTACCTCTCTGCATCTTTCTTTTCTTGTCTTGTGCCTCTCTGCAGCTTTCATTTCTCATCTCGTGCCGCTCTTCAGTTTTCTTTTCTCATCTTGTGCCTCTCTACAACATGTTCTTGTCTTGTGCCTCTCTGCAGTTTTGTTTCTCATCTTGTGCCTCTCTGCATCTTTCTTTTCTCATCTTGTGCCTCTTTGCATATTTCTCATCTCATCTTGTGCGTCTCTGCAGTTGTCTTCTCTCTTTTTGTGCCTCTCTGCAGTTTTCTTTTCTCACCTCGTGCCTCTCGGCATCTTTCTTTTTCTCTTCTTGTTCCTCTCTGCATCTTTCTTTTCTCATCTCGTGCCTCTCTTCAGTTTTCTTTTCTCGTCTTGTGCCTCTCTGCTGCTTTTTCTCTTCTTGTGCCTCTTTGCAGTTTTCTTCTCTCATCTTGTGCCTCTCTGGCATCTTTCTTCTCTCGTTTTGTACCTCTCTGCATCTTTCTTTTCTTGTCTTGTGCCTCTCTGCAGCTTTCATTTCTCATCTCGTGCCGCTCTTCAGTTTTCTTTTCTCATCTTGTGCCTCTCTACAACATGTTCTTGTCTTGTGCCTCTCTGCAGTTTTGTTTCTCATCTTGTGCCTCTCTGCATCTTTCTTTTCTCATCTTGTGCCTCTTTGCATATTTCTCATCTCATCTTGTGCGTCTCTGCAGTTGTCTTCTCTCTTTTTGTGCCTCTCTGCAGTTTTCTTTTCTCACCTCGTGCCTCTCGGCATCTTTCTTTTTCTCTTCTTGTTCCTCTCTGCATCTTTCTTTTCTCGTCTCGGGCCTCTCTGCAGTTTTTTTTCTTGGCTTGTGCCTCTCTACAACATGTTCTTGTCTTGTGCCTCTCTGCAGTTTTGTTTCTCATCTTGTGCCTCTCTGCAGTTTTGTTTCTCATCTTGTGCCTCTCTGCATCTTTCTTTTCTCGTCTTGTGCCTCTCTGCATATTTCTCATCTCATCTTGTGCGTCTCTGCAGTTGTCTTCTCTCTTTTTGTGCCTCTCTGCAGTTTTCTTTTCTCACCTCGTGCCTCTCGGCATCTTTCTTTTTCTCTTCTTATTCCTCTCTGCATCTTTCTTTTCTTGTCTTGTGCATCTCTGCAGCTTTCTTTTCTCATCTCGTGCCTCTCTGCAGTTTTCTTCTCTCTTTTTGTGCTTCTCTTCAGCTTTCTTTTCTCATCTCGTGTCTCTCTGCATCTTTCTTCTCTTGTCTTGTGCCTCTCTGCTGCTTTTTCTCTTCTTGTGCCTCTTTGCAGTTTTCTTCTCTCGTCTTGTGCCTCTCTGCCGTTTTCTTTTCTCTTCTTGTGCCTCTCTGCATCTTTCTTTTCCCGTATTGTGCCTCTCTGCATCTCTCTTTTCTCGTCTTGTGCCTCTCTGCAGCTTTCTTTTCTCATCTCGTGCTTCTCTGCAGTTTTCTTTTCTCGTCTTGTGCCTCTCTGCAGCTTTCTTTTCTCATCTTGTGCCTCTCTGCAGCTTTTTCTCTTCTTGTGCCTCTCTGCAGTTTTCTTCTCTCGTCTTGTGCCTCTCTGCAATTTTCTTTTCTCTTCATGTGCCTTTCTGCAGCTTTCTTGTCTTGTGCCTCTCTGCAGCTTTCTTTTCTCATCTCGTGCCTCTCTGCATCTTTCTTTTCTCGTCTCGTGCCTCTCTGCAGCGCAGCTTTCTTTTCTCGTCTCATGCATCTCTGCAGTTTTCTTTTCTCGTTTTATGCCTCTCTGCATCTTCTCTTGTCTTGTGCCTCTCTGCAGCGTTTTCTCATCTTGTGCCTCTCTGCAGTTTTCTTCTCTCGTCTTGTGCCTTTCTACCATTTTCTTCTCTCGTCTTGTGCTTCTCTGGCATCTTTCTTCTCTCGTCTTGTGCCTCTCTGCATCTTTCTTTTCTTGCCTTGGGCCTCTCTGCAGCTTTCTTTTCTCATCTTGTGCCCTCTTCAGTTTTCTTTTGTCGTCTTATGCCTCTCTGCAGCTTTCTTTTCTCGTCTCAGGCCTCTCTGCAGTTTTCTTTTCTTGTCTTGTGCCTCTCTACAACATGTTCTTGTCTTGTGCCTCTCTGCAGTTTTGTTTCTCATCTTGTGCCTCTCTGCAGTTTTGTTTCTCATCTTGTGCCTCTCTGCATCTTTCTTTTCTCGTCTTGTGCCTCTCTGCATATTTCTCATCTCATCTTTTGCGTCTCTACAGTTGTCTTCTCTCTTTTTGTGCCTCTCTGCAGTTTTCTTTTCTCACCTCGTGCCTCTCGGCATCTTTATTTTCCTCGTCTTGTTCCTCTCTGCGTCTTTCTTTTCTTGTCTTGTGCATCTCTGCAGCTTTCTTTTCTCATCTTGTGCCTCTCTGCAGTTTTCTTCTCTCTTTTTGTGCTTCTCTTCAGCTTTCTTTTCTCGTCTCGTGCCTCTCTGCATCTTTCTTCTCTTGTCTTGTGCCTCTCTGCTGCTTTTTCTCTTCTTGTGCCTCTTTGCATCTTTCTTTTCCCGTCTTGTGCCTCTCTGCATCTCTCTTTTCTCGTCTTGTGCCTCTCAGCCATTTTCTTTTATCTTCTTGTGCCTCTCTGCATCTTTCTTTTCCCATCTTGTGCCTCTCTGCATCTCTCTTTTCTCGTCTTGTGCCTCTCTGAAGCTTTCTTTTCTCATCTCGTGCCTCTCTGCATCTTTCTTCTCTTGTCTTGTGCCTCTCTGCATCTTTCTTTTCTTGTCCTGTTCCTCTCTGCAGCTTTCTTTTCTCGTCTCGTGCCTCATTGCAGTTTTCTTTTCTCGTCTTCTGCCTCTCTGCATGTTTCTTCTCTTGTCCTGTGCCTCTCTGCAGCTTTTTCTCTTCTTGTGCCTCTCTGCAGTTTTCTTCTCTCATCTTGTGCCTCTCTGCCATTTTCTTTTCTCTTCATGTGCCTTTCTGCAGCTTTCTTTACTTGTCTTGTGCCTCTCTGCAGCTTTCTTTTCTCATCTCGTGCCTCTCTGCAGTTTTCTTTTGTCGTTTTGTGCCTCTCTGCAGCTTTCTTCTCTCGTCTTGTGCCTCTCTGCAGCTTTCATCTCTCATCTTGTGCCTCTCTGCAGCTTTCTTTTCTCGTCTCGTGCATCTTTGCAGTTTCCTTTTCTCGTTTTATGCCTCTCTGCATCTTTCTTCTCTTGTCTTGTGCCTCTCTGCAGCGTTTTCTCATCTTGTGCCTCTCTGCAGTTTTCTTCTCTCGTCTTGTGCCTTTCTACCGTTTTCTTCTCTCGTCTTGTGCTTCTCTGGCATCTTTCTTCTCTCGTCTCGTGCCTCTCTGCAGCTTTCTTTTCTCATCTTGTGCCTCTCTTCAGTTTTCATTTCTCGTTTTGTGCCTCTCTGCAGCTGTCTTTTCTCATCTCGTGCCTCTCTGCATCTTTCTTCTCTCGACTTGTGCCTCTCTGCCATTTTCTATTCTCTTCATGTGCCTCTCTGCATCTTTCTTTTCTCATCTTGGGCGTCTCTGCATCTTTCTTTTCTTGTCTTGTGCCTCTCTGCAGCTTTCTTTTCTCGTCTTGTGCCTCTCTGCAGCTTTCTTTTCTCGTCTAATGCCTCTCTGCATCTTTCTTCTCTTGTCTTGTGCCTCTCTGCAGCTTTTTCTCTTCTTGTGCCTCTCTGCAGTTTTCTTCTCTCGTCTTGTGCCTCTCTGCCATTTTCTTTTCTCTTTATGTGCCTTTCTGCAGCTTTCTTGTCTTGTGCCTCTCTGCAGCTTTCTTTTCTCATCTCGTGCCTCTCTGCAGTTTTCTTTTCTCGTCTTGTGCCTCTCTGCAGCTTTCTTCTCTCGTCTTGTGCCTCTCTGCAGCTTTCTTTTCTCGTCTCGTGCATCTCTGCAGTTTCCTTTTCTCGTTTTATGCCTCTCTGCATCTTTATTCTCTTGTCTTGTGTCTCTCTGCAGCGTTTTCTCATCTTGTGCCTCTCTGCAGTTTTCTTCTCTCGTCTTGTGCCTTTCTACCCTTTTCTTCTCTCGTCTTATGCTTCTCTGGCATCTTTCTTCTCTCGTCTTGTGCCTCTCTGCATCTTTCTTTTCTTGCCTTGTGCCTCTCTGCAGCTTTCTTTTCTCATCTTGTGCCTCTCTTCAGTTTTCTTTTCTCGTCTTGTGCCTCTCTGCAGCTTTCTTTTCTCGTCTCGGGCCTCCCTGCAGTTTTCTTTTCTTGTCTTGTGCCTCTCTACAACATGTTCTTGTCTTGTGCCTCTCTGCAGTTTTGTTTCTCATCGTGTGCCTCTCTGCATCTTTCTTTTCTCGTCTTGTGCCTCTCTGCATATTTCTCATCTCATCTTGTGCGTCTCTGCAGTTGTCTTCTCTCTTTTTGTGCCTCTCTGCAGTTTTCATTTCTCACCTCGAGCCTCTCGGCATCTTTCTTTTCTTGTCTTGTGCATCTCTGCAGCTTTCTTTTCTCACCTTGTGCCTCTCTGCAGTTTTCTTCTCTCTTTTTGTGCTTCTCTTCAGCTTTCTTTTCTCGTCTCGTGCCTCTCTGAATCTTTCTTCTCTCGTCTTGTGCCTCTCTGCCGTTTTCTTTTCTCTTCTTGTGCCTCTCTGCATCTTTCTTTTCCCGTCTTGTGCCTCTCTGCATCTCTCTTTTCTCGTCTTGTGCCTCTCTGCATCTTCCTTTTCTCATCTTCGGTGTCTCTGCATCTTTCTTTTCTTGTCTTGTGCCTCTCTGCAGCTTTCTTTTCTCATCTCGTGCCTCTTTGCAGTTTTCTTTTCTCGTCTTTTGCCTCTCTGCAGCTTTCTTTTCTCGTCTTATGCCTCTCTGCATCTTTCTTCTCTTGTCTTGTGCCTCTCTGCAGATTTTTCTCGTCTTGTGCCTTTCTATCGTTTTCTTCTCTCGTCTTGTGCCTCTCTGGCATCTTTCTTCTCTCGTTTTGTGCCTCTCTGCATCTTTCTTTTCTCACCTCGTGCCTCTCGGCATCTTTCTTTTTCTCTTTTTATTCCTCTCTGCATCTTTCTTCTCTCGTTTTGTGCATCTCTGCAGCTTTCTTTTCTCATCTCGTGCCTCTCTGCAGTTTTCTTCTCTCTTTTTGTGCTTCTCTTCAGCTTTCTTTTCTCGTCTCGTGCCTCTCTGCATCTTTCTTCTCTTGTGCCTCTCTGCTGCTTTTTCTCTTCTTGTGCCTCTTTGCAGTTTTCTTCTCTCGTCTTGTGCCTCTCTGCCGTTTTCTTTTCTCTTCTTGTGCCTCTCTGCATCTTTCTTTTCCCGTCTTGTGCCTCTCTGCATCTCTCTTTTCTCGTCTTGTGCCTCTCTGCAGCTTTCTTTTCTCATCTTGTGCTTCTCTGCAGTTTTCTTTTCTCGTCTTGTGCCTCCCTGCAGCTTTCTTTTCTCATCTTGTGCCTCTCTGCAGCTTTTTCTCTTCTTGTGAATCTCTGCAGTTTTCTTCTCTCGTCTTGTGCCTCTCTGCCATTTTCTTTTCTCTTCATGTGCCTTTCTGCAGCTTTCTTGTCTTGTGCCTCTCTGCAGCTTTCTTTTCTCATCTTGTGCCTCTCTGCAGTTTTCTTTACTCGTCTTGTGCCTCTCTGCATCTTTCTTTACTTGTCTTGTGCCTCTCTGCAGCTTTCTTTTCTCGTCTCGTGCATCTCTGCAGTTTCCTTTTCTCGTTTTATGCCTCTCTGCATCTTTATTCTCTTGTCGTGTGTCTCTCTGCAGCGTTTTCTCATCTTGTGCCTCTCTGCAGTTTTCTTCTCTCGTCTTGTGCCTCTCTGCAGCTTTCTTTTCTCATCTTGTGCCTCTCTTCAGTTTTGTTTCTCATATTGTGCCTCTCTGCAGTTTTGTTTCTCATCTTGTGCCTCTCTGCATCTTTCTTTTCTCGTCATGTGCCTCTCTGCATATTTCTCGTCTCATCTTGTGCGTCTCTGCAGTTTTTCTCTCTTTTCGTGCCTCTCTGCAGTTTTCTTTTCTCACCTCGTGCCTCTCGGCATCTTTCTTTTCCTCGTCTTGTTCCTCTCTGCATCTTTCTTTTCTTGTCTTGTGCATCTCTGCAGCTTTCTTTTCTCATCTTGTGCCTCTCTGCAGTTTTCTTTTCTCTTTTTGTGCTTCTCTTCAGCTTTCTTTTCTCGTCTCGTGCCTCTCTGCATCTTTCTTCTCTTGTCTTGTGCCTCTCTGCTACTTTTTCTCTTCTTGTGCCTCCTTGCAGTTTTCTTCTCTTGTCTTGTGCCTCTCTGCCATTTTCTTTTCTCTTCTTGTGCCTCTCTGCATCTTTCTTTTCCCGTCTTGTGCCTCTCTGCATCTCTCTTTTCTCTTCTTGTGCCTCTCTGCAGTTTTCTTTTCTCATCTCGTGCTTCTCTGCAGTTTTCTTTTCTCATCTTGTGCCTCTCTGCAGCTTTCTTTTCTCATCTTGTGCCTCTCTGCATCTTTCTTTTCTTGTTGTGTGCCTTTCTGCATCTTTCTTTTCTCGTCTTGTGCCTCTCTGCATCTTTCTTCTCTTGTCTTGTGCCTCTCTGCAGGTTTTTCTCTTCTTGTGCCTCTCTGCAGTTTTCTTCTCACGTCTTGTGCCTTTCTATCGTTTTCTTCTCTCGTCTTGTGCCTCTCTGGCATCTTTCTTCTCTCGTCTTGTGCCTCTCTGCATCTTTCTTTTCTTTTCTTGTGCCTCTCTGCAGCTTTCTTTTCCTATCTCGTGCCTCTCTTCAGTTTTCTTTTCTCATCTTGTGCCTCTCTGCAGCTGTCTTTTCTCGTCTTGTGCCTCTCTGCAGTTTTTTTTCCTCATCGTGTGCCTCTCTGCAGTTTTGTTTCTCATCTTGTGCCTCTCTGCATCTTACTTTTCTCATCTTGTGCCTCTCTGCATCTTACTTTTCTCATCTTGTGCCTCTCTGCTGCTTTCTTTTCTTGTGCCTTCTGCAGCTTTCTTTTCGCATCTCATGCCTCTCTGCAGCTTTCTTTTCTCATCTCGTTCCTCTCTGCAGCTTTCTTTTCTCGTCTCGTGCCTTTCTGCTGTTTTCTTTTCTCATCTTGTGCCTCTCTGTAGCTTTCTTTTCTTGTCTTGTGCCTTCTGCAGCTTTCTTTTCGCATCTCATGCCTCTCTGCTGTTTTCTTTTCTCACATCGTGCCTCTCTGCAGCTTTCTTTTCTCGTCTCGTGCCTCTCTGCTGTTTTCTTTTCTCATCATGTGCCTCTCTGCAGCTTTCTTTTCTCATCTCGTGCTTCTCTGCAGTTTTCTTTTCTCATCTTGTGCCTCTCTGCAGCTTTCTTTTCTCATCTTGTGCCTCTCTGCATCTTTCTTTTCTTGTTGTGTGCCTTTCTGCATCTTTCCTTTCTCGTCTTGTGCCTCTCTGCCATTTTCTATTCTCTTCTTGTGCCTCTCTGCATCTTTCTTTTCTCATCTTGGGCGTCTCTGCATCTTTCTTGTCTTGTGCCTCTCTGCAGCTTTCTTTTCTCATCTCGTACCTCTTTGCAGTTTTCTTTTCTCGTCTTGTGCCTCTCTGCAGCTTTCTTTTCTCGTCTTATGCCTCTCTGCATCTTTCTTCTCTTGTCCTGTGCCTCTCTGCAGATTTTTCTCGTCTTGTGCCTTTCTATCGTTTTCTTCTCTCGTCTTGTGCCTCTCTGGCATCTTTCTTCTCTCGTTTTGTGCCTCTCTGCATCTTTCTTTTCTTGTCTTGTGCCTCTCTGCAGCTTTCTTTTCTCATCTCGTGCCTCTCTTCAGTTTTCTTTTCTCATCTTGTGCCTCTCTGCAGCTTTCTTTTCTCGTCTCGGGCCTATCTGCAGTTTTCTTTTCTTGTCTTGTGCCTCTCTACAACATGGTCTTGTCTTGTGCCTCTCTGCAGTTTTGTTTCTCATCTTGTGCCTCTCTGCAGTTTTGTTTCTCATCTTGTGCCTCTCTGCAGTTTTGTTTCTCATCTTGTGCCTCTCTGCATCTTTCTTTTCTCATCTTGTGCCTCTCTGCATATTTCTCATCTCATCTTGTGCGTCTCTGCAGTTGTCTTCTCTCTTTTTGTGCCTCTCTGCAGTTTTCTTTTCTCACCTCGTGCCTCTCGGCATCTTTCTTTTTCTCTTCTTATTCCTCTCTGCATCTTTCTTTTCTTTTCTTGTCTTGTGCATCTCTGCAGCTTTCTTTTCTCATCTCGTGCCTCTCTGCAGTTTTCTTCTCTCTTTTTGTGCTTCTCTTCAGCTTTCTTTTCTCGTCTCGTGCCTCTCTGCATCTTTCTTCTCTTGTCTTGTGCCTCTCTGCTGCTTTTTCTCTTCTTGTGCCTCTTTGCAGTTTTCTTCTCTCGTCTTGTGCATCTCTGTCGTTTTCTTTTCTCTTCTTGTGCCTCTCTGCATCTTTCTTTTCCCGTCTTGTGCCTCTCTGCATATCTCTTTTCTCGTCTTGTGCCTCTCTGCAGCTTTCTTTTCTCATCTCGTGCTTCTGTGCAGTTTTCTTTTCTCGTCTTGTGCCTCTCTGCAGCTTTCTTTTCTCTTCTTGTGCCTCTCTGCAGTTTTCTTCTCTCGTCTTGTGCCTCTCTGCCATTTTCTTTTCTCTTCATGTGCCTTTCTGCAGCTTTCTTGTCTCGTGCCTCTCTGCAGCTTTCTTTTCTCGTCTTGTGCCTCTCTTCAGTTTTCTTTTCTCGTCTTGTGCCTCTCTGCAGCTTTCTTTTCTCATCTCGGGCCTCTCTGCAGTTTTCTTTTCTTGTCTTGTGCCTCTCTACAACATGTTCTTGTCTTGTGCCTCTCTGCAGTTTTGTTTCTCATCTTGTGCCTCTCTGCATCTTTCTTTTCTCGTCTTGTGCTTCTCTGCATATTTCTCATCTCATCTTGTGCGTCTCTGCAGTTGTCTTCTCTCTTTTTGTGCCTCTCTGCAGTTTTCTTTTCTCACCTGGTTCCTCTCGGCATCTTTCTTTTCCTCGTCTTGTTCCTCTCTGCATCTTTCTTTTCTTGTCTTGTGCATCTCTGCAGCTTTCTTTTCTCATCTTGTGCCTCTCTGCAGTTTTCTTCTCTCATCTTGTGCCTCTCTTCAGTTTTCTTTTCTCGTCTTGTGCCTCTCTGCAGCTTTCTTTTCTCGTCTCGGGCCTCTCTGCAGTTTTCTTTTCTTGGCTTGTGCCTGTCTGCAGTTTTGTTTCTCATATTGTGCCTCTCTGCAGTTTTGTTTCTCATCTTGTGCCTCTCTGCATCTTTCTTTTCTCGTCATGTGCCTCTCTGCATATTTCTCGTCTCATCTTGTGCGTCTCTGCAGTTTTTCTCTCTTTTCGTGCCTCTCTGCAGTTTTCTTTTCTCACCTCGTGCCTCTCGGCATCTTTCTTTTCCTCGTCTTGTTCCTCTCTGCATCTTTCTTTTCTTGTCTTGTGCATCTCTGCAGCTTTCTTTTCTCATCTTGTGCCTCTCTGCAGTTTTCTTCTCTCTTTTTGTGCTTCTCTTCAGCTTTCTTTTCTCGTCTCGTGCCTCTCTGCATCTTTCTTCTCTTGTCTTGTGCCTCTCTGCTACTTTTTCTCTTCTTGTGCCTCTTTGCAGTTTTCTTCTCTTGTCTTCTGCCTCTCTGCCATTTTCTTTTCTCTTCTTGTGCCTCTCTGCATCTTTCTTTTCCCGTCTTGTGCCTCTCTGCATCTCTCTTTTCTCGTCTTGTGCCTCTCTGCAGCTTTCTTTTCTCATCTCGTGCTTCTCTGCAGTTTTCTTTTCTCATCTTGTGCCTCTCTGCAGCTTTCTTTTCTCATCTTGTGCCTCTCTGCATCTATCTTTTCTTGTTGTGTGCCTTTCTGCATCTTTCTTTTCTCGTCTTGTGCCTCTCTGCATCTTTCTTCTCTTGTCTTGTGCCTCTGTGCAGGTTTTTCTCTTCTTGTGCCTCTCTGCAGTTTTCTTCTCTCGTCTTGTGCCTTTCTATCGTTTTCTTCTCTCGTCTTGTGCCTCTCTGGCATCTTTCTTCTCTCGTCTTGTGCCTCTCTGCATCTTTCTTTTCTTTTCTTGTGCCTCTCTGCAGCTTTCTTTTCTCATCTCGTGCCTCTCTTCAGTTTTCTTTTCTCATCTTGTGCCTCTCTGCAGCTGTCTTTTCTCGTCTTGTGCCCTTCTGCAGTTTTTTTTTCCTCATCGTGTGCCTCTCTGCAGTTTTGTTTCTCATCTTGTGCCTCTGCATCTTACTTTTCTCATCTTGTGCCTCTCTGCATCTTACTTTTCTCATCTTGTGCCTCTCTGTTGCTTTCTTTTCTTGTCTTGTGCCTTCTGCAGCTTTCTTTTCGCATCTCATGCCTCTCTGCAGCTTTCTTTTCTCATCTCGTTCCTCTCTGCAGCTTTCTCTTCTCGTCTCGCGCCTCTCTGCTGTTTTCTTTTCTCATCTTGTGCCTCTCTGTAGCTTTCTTTTCTTGTCTTGTGCCTTCTGCAGCTTTCTTTTCGCATCTCATGCCTCTCTGCATATTTCTCGTCTCATCTTGTGCGTCTCTGCAGTTTTTCTCTCTTTTCGTGCCTCTCTGCAGTTTTCTTTTCTCACCTCGTGCCTCTCGGCATCTTTCTTTTCCTCGTCTTGTTCCTCTCTGCATCTTTCTTTTCTTGTCTTGTGCATCTCTGCAGCTTTCTTTTCTCATCTTGTGCCTCTCTGCAGTTTTCTTCTCTCTTTTTGTGCTTCTCTTCAGCTTTCTTTTCTCGTCTCGTGCCTCTCTGCATCTTTCTTCTCTTGTCTTGTGCCTCTCTGCTACTTTTTCTCTTCTTGTGCCTCTTTGCAGTTTTCTTCTCTTGTCTTCTGCCTCTCTGCCATTTTCTTTTCTCTTCTTGTGCCTCTCTGCATCTTTCTTTTCCCGTCTTGTGCCTCTCTGCATCTCTCTTTTCTCGTCTTGTGCCTCTCTGCAGCTTTCTTTTCTCATCTCGTGCTTCTCTGCAGTTTTCTTTTCTCATCTTGTGCCTCTCTGCAGCTTTCTTTTCTCATCTTGTGCCTCTCTGCATCTTTCTTTTCTTGTTGTGTGCCTTTCTGCATCTTTCTTTTCTCGTCTTGTGCCTCTCTGCATCTTTCTTCTCTTGTCTTGTGCCTCTCTGCAGGTTTTTCTCTTCTTGTGCCTCTCTGCAGTTTTCTTCTCTCGTCTTGTGCCTTTCTATCGTTTTCTTCTCTCGTCTTGTGCCTCTCTGGCATCTTTCTTCTCTCGTCTTGTGCCTCTCTGCATCTTTCTTTTCTTTTCTTGTGCCTCTCTGCAGCTTTCTTTTCTCATCTCGTGCCTCAATTCAGTTTTCTTTTCTCATCTTGTGCCTCTCTGCAGCTGTCTTTTCTCGTCTTGTGCCCTTCTGCAGTTTTTTTTCCTCATCGTGTGCCTCTCTGCAGTTTTGTTTCTCATCTTGTGCCTCTGCATCTTACTTTTCTCATCTTGTGCCTCTCTGCATCTTACTTTTCTCATCTTGTGCCTCTCTGTTGCTTTCTTTTCTTGTCTTGTGCCTTCTGCAGCTTTCTTTTCGCATCTCATGCCTCTCTGCAGCTTTCTTTTCTCATCTCGTTCCTCTCTGCAGCTTTCTTTTCTCGTCTCGTGCCTCTCTGCTGTTTTCTTTTCTCATCTTGTGCCTCTCTGTAGCTTTCTTTTCTTGTCTTGTGCCTTCTGCAGCTTTCTTTTCGCATCTCATGCCTCTCTGCAGTTTTCTTTTCTCACATCGTGCCTCTCTGCAGCTTTCTTTTCTCGTCTCGTGCCTCTCTGCTGTTTTCTTTTCTCATCATGTGCCTCTCTGCAGCTTTCTTTTCTCATCTCGTGCTTCTCTGCAGTTTTATTTTCTCGTCTTGTGCCTCTCTGCAGCTTTCATTTCTCATCTTGTGCCTCTCTGCATCTTTCTTTTCTTGTTGTGTGCCTTTCTGCATCTTTCCTTTCTCGTCTTGTGCCTCTCTGCCATTTTCTATTCTCTTCTTGTGCCTCTCTGCATCTTTCTTTTCTCATCTTGGGCGTCTCTGCATCTTTCTTGTCTTGTGCCTCTCTGCAGCTTTCTTTTCTCATCTCGTACCTCTTTGCAGTTTTCTTTTCTCGTCTTGTGCCTCTCTGCAGCTTTCTTTTCTCGTCTTATGCCTCTCTGCATCTTTCTTCTCTTGTCCTGTGCCTCTCTGCAGATTTTTCTCGTCTTGTGCCTTTCTATCGTTTTCTTCTCTCGTCTTGTGCCTCTCTGGCATCTTTCTTCTCTCGTTTTGTGCCTCTCTGCATCTTTCTTTTCTTGTCTTGTGCCTCTCTGCAGCTTTCTTTTCTCATCTCGTGCCTCTCTTCAGTTTTCTTTTCTCATCTTGTGCCTCTCTGCAGCTTTCTTTTCTCGTCTCGGGCCTATCTGCAGTTTTCTTTTCTTGTCTTGTGCCTCTCTACAACATGGTCTTGTCTTGTGCCTCTCTGCAGTTTTGTTTCTCATCTTGTGCCTCTCTGCAGTTTTGTTTCTCATCTTGTGCCTCTCTGCATCTTTCTTTTCTCATCTTGTGCCTCTCTGCATATTTCTCATCTCATCTTGTGCGTCTCTGCAGTTGTCTTCTCTCTTTTTGTGCCTCTCTGCAGTTTTCTTTTCTCACCTCGTGCCTCTCGGCATCTTTCTTTTTCTCTTCTTATTCCTCTCTGCATCTTTCTTTTCTTGTCTTGTGCATCTCTGCAGCTTTCTTTTCTCATCTCGTGCCTCTCTGCAGTTTTCTTCTCTCTTTTTGTGCTTCTCTTCAGCTTTCTTTTCTCGTCTCGTGCCTCTCTGCATCTTTCTTCTCTTGTCTTGTGCCTCTCTGCTGCTTTTTCTCTTCTTGTGCCTCTTTGCAGTTTTCTTCTCTCGTCTTGTGCCTCTCTGCAATTTCTTTTCTCTTCTTGTGCCTCTCTGCATCTTTCTTTTCCCGTCTTGTGCCTCTCTGCATCTCTCTTTTCTCGTCTTGTGCCTCTCTGCAGCTTTCTTTTCTCATCTCGTGCTTCTCTGCAGTTTTCTTTTCTCGTCTTGTGCCTCTCTGCAGCTTTCTTTTCTCTTCTTGTGCCTCTCTGCAGTTTTCTTCTCTCGTCTTGTGACTCTCTGCCATTTTCTTTTCTCTTCATGTGCCTTTCTGCAGCTTTCTTGTCTCGTGCCTCTCTGCAGCTTTCTTTTCTCATCACGTGCCTCTCTGCAGTTTTCTTTTCTCGTCTTGTGCCTCTCTGCAGCTTTCTTTTCTCGTTTTGTGCCTCTCTGCAGCTTTCTTTTCTCGTCTCGTGCATCTCTGCAGTTTCCTTTTCTCGTCTTGTGCCTCTCTGCAGCTTTCTTTTCTCATCTCGTGCTTCTCTGCAGTTTTCTTTTCTCGTCTTGTGCCTCTCTGCAGCTTTCTTTTCTCTTCTTGTGCCTCTCTGCAGTTTTCTTCTCTTGTCTTGTGCCTCTCTGCTGCTTTTTCTCTTCTTGTGCCTCTTTGCAGTTTTCTTCTCTCGTCTTGTGCCTCTCTGCAATTTCTTTTCTCTTCTTGTGCCTCTCTGCATCTTTCTTTTCCCGTCTTGTGCCTCTCTGCATCTCTCTTTTCTCGTCTTGTGCCTCTCTGCAGCTTTCTTTTCTCATCTCGTGCTTCTCTGCAGTTTTCTTTTCTCGTCTTGTGCCTCTCTGCAGCTTTCTTTTCTCTTCTTGTGCCTCTCTGCAGTTTTCTTCTCTCGTCTTGTGACTCTCTGCCATTTTCTTTTCTCTTCATGTGCCTTTCTGCAGCTTTCTTGTCTCGTGCCTCTCTGCAGCTTTCTTTTCTCATCTCGTGCCTCTCTGCAGTTTTCTTTTCTCATCTTGTGCCTCTCTGTAGCTTTCTTTTCTTGTCTTGTGCCTTCTGCAGCTTTCTTTTCGCATCTCATGCCTCTCTGCATATTTCTCGTCTCATCTTGTGCGTCTCTGCAGTTTTTCTCTCTTTTCGTGCCTCTCTGCAGTTTTCTTTTCTCACCTCGTGCCTCTCGGCATCTTTCTTTTCCTCGTCTTGTTCCTCTCTGCATCTTTCTTTTCTTGTCTTGTGCATCTCTGCAGCTTTCTTTTCTCATCTTGTGCCTCTCTGCAGTTTTCTTCTCTCTTTTTGTGCTTCTCTTCAGCTTTCTTTTCTCGTCTCGTGCCTCTCTGCATCTTTCTTCTCTTGTCTTGTGCCTCTCTGCTACTTTTTCTCTTCTTGTGCCTCTTTGCAGTTTTCTTCTCTTGTCTTCTGCCTCTCTGCCATTTTCTTTTCTCTTCTTGTGCCTCTCTGCATCTTTCTTTTCCCGTCTTGTGCCTCTCTGCATCTCTCTTTTCTCGTCTTGTGCCTCTCTGCAGCTTTCTTTTCTCATCTCGTGCTTCTCTGCAGTTTTCTTTTCTCATCTTGTGCCTCTCTGCAGCTTTCTTTTCTCATCTTGTGCCTCTCTGCATCTTTCTTTTCTTGTTGTGTGCCTTTCTGCATCTTTCTTTTCTCGTCTTGTGCCTCTCTGCATCTTTCTTCTCTTGTCTTGTGCCTCTCTGCAGGTTTTTCTCTTCTTGTGCCTCTCTGCAGTTTTCTTCTCTCGTCTTGTGCCTTTCTATCGTTTTCTTCTCTCGTCTTGTGCCTCTCTGGCATCTTTCTTCTCTCGTCTTGTGCCTCTCTGCATCTTTCTTTTCTTTTCTTGTGCCTCTCTGCAGCTTTCTTTTCTCATCTCGTGCCTCAATTCAGTTTTCTTTTCTCATCTTGTGCCTCTCTGCAGCTGTCTTTTCTCGTCTTGTGCCCTTCTGCAGTTTTTTTTTCCTCATCGTGTGCCTCTCTGCAGTTTTGTTTCTCATCTTGTGCCTCTGCATCTTACTTTTCTCATCTTGTGCCTCTCTGCATCTTACTTTTCTCATCTTGTGCCTCTCTGTTGCTTTCTTTTCTTGTCTTGTGCCTTCTGCAGCTTTCTTTTCGCATCTCATGCCTCTCTGCAGCTTTCTTTTCTCATCTCGTTCCTCTCTGCAGCTTTCTTTTCTCGTCTCGTGCCTCTCTGCTGTTTTCTTTTCTCATCTTGTGCCTCTCTGTAGCTTTCTTTTCTTGTCTTGTGCCTTCTGCAGCTTTCTTTTCGCATCTCATGCCTCTCTGCAGTTTTCTTTTCTCACATCGTGCCTCTCTGCAGCTTTCTTTTCTCGTCTTGTGCCTCTCTGCTGTTTTCTTTTCTCATCATGTGCCTCTCTGCAGCTTTCTTTTCTCATCTCGTGCTTCTCTGCAGTTTTATTTTCTCGTCTTGTGCCTCTCTGCAGCTTTCATTTCTCATCTTGTGCCTCTCTGCATCTTTCTTTTCTTGTTGTGTGCCTTTCTGCATCTTTCCTTTCTCGTCTTGTGCCTCTCTGCCATTTTCTATTCTCTTCTTGTGCCTCTCTGCATCTTTCTTTTCTCATCTTGGGCGTCTCTGCATCTTTCTTGTCTTGTGCCTCTCTGCAGCTTTCTTTTCTCATCTCGTACCTCTTTGCAGTTTTCTTTTCTCGTCTTGTGCCTCTCTGCAGCTTTCTTTTCTCGTCTTATGCCTCTCTGCATCTTTCTTCTCTTGTCCTGTGCCTCTCTGCAGATTTTTCTCGTCTTGTGCCTTTCTATCGTTTTCTTCTCTCGTCTTGTGCCTCTCTGGCATCTTTCTTCTCTCGTTTTGTGCCTCTCTGCATCTTTCTTTTCTTGTCTTGTGCCTCTCTGCAGCTTTCTTTTCTCATCTCGTGCCTCTCTTCAGTTTTCTTTTCTCATCTTGTGCCTCTCTGCAGCTTTCTTTTCTCGTCTCGGGCCTATCTGCAGTTTTCTTTTCTTGTCTTGTGCCTCTCTACAACATGGTCTTGTCTTGTGCCTCTCTGCAGTTTTGTTTCTCATCTTGTGCCTCTCTGCAGTTTTGTTTCTCATCTTGTGCCTCTCTGCATCTTTCTTTTCTCATCTTGTGCCTCTCTGCATATTTCTCATCTCATCTTGTGCGTCTCTGCAGTTGTCTTCTCTCTTTTTGTGCCTCTCTGCAGTTTTCTTTTCTCACCTCGTGCCTCTCGGCATCTTTCTTTTTCTCTTCTTATTCCTCTCTGCATCTTTCTTTTCTTGTCTTGTGCATCTCTGCAGCTTTCTTTTCTCATCTCGTGCCTCTCTGCAGTTTTCTTCTCTCTTTTTGTGCTTCTCTTCAGCTTTCTTTTCTCGTCTCGTGCCTCTCTGCATCTTTCTTCTCTTGTCTTGTGCCTCTCTGCTGCTTTTTCTCTTCTTGTGCCTCTTTGCAGTTTTCTTCTCTCGTCTTGTGCCTCTCTGCAATTTCTTTTCTCTTCTTGTGCCTCTCTGCATCTTTCTTTTCCCGTCTTGTGCCTCTCTGCATCTCTCTTTTCTCGTCTTGTGCCTCTCTGCAGCTTTCTTTTCTCATCTCGTGCTTCTCTGCAGTTTTCTTTTCTCGTCTTGTGCCTCTCTGCAGCTTTCTTTTCTCTTCTTGTGCCTCTCTGCAGTTTTCTTCTCTCGTCTTGTGACTCTCTGCCATTTTCTTTTCTCTTCATGTGCCTTTCTGCAGCTTTCTTGTCTCGTGCCTCTCTGCAGCTTTCTTTTCTCATCTCGTGCCTCTCTGCAGTTTTCTTTTCTCGTCTTGTGCCTCTCTGCAGCTTTCTTTTCTCGTTTTGTGCCTCTCTGCAGCTTTCTTTTCTCGTCTCGTGCATCTCTGCAGTTTCCTTTTCTCGTTTTATGCCTCTCTGCATCTTCTCTTGTCTTGTGTCTCTCTGCAGCGTTTTCTCATCTTGTGCCTCTCTGCAGTTTTCTTCTCTCGTCTTGTGCCTTTCTACCGTTTTCTTCTCTCGTCTTGTGCCTCTCTGCATCTTTCTTTTCTTGCCTTGTGCCTCTCTGCAGCTTTCTTTTCTCGTCTTGTGCCTCTCTTCAGTTTTCTTTTCTCGTCTTGTGCCTCTCTGCAGCTTTCTTTTCTCATCTTGGGCCTCTCTACAGTTTTCTTTTCTTGTCTTGTGCCTCTCTACAACATGTTCTTGTCTTGTGCCTCTCTGCAGTTTTGTTTCTCATCTTGTGCCTCTCTGCATCTTTCTTTTCTCGTCTTGTGCCTCTCTGCATATTTCTCATCTCATCTTGTGCGTCTCTGCAGTTGTCTTCTCTCTTTTTGTGCCTCTCTGCAGTTTTCTTTTCTCACCTGGTTCCTCTCGGCATCTTTCTTTTCCTCGTCTTGTTCCTCCCTGCATCTTTCTTTTCTTGTCTTGTGCATCTCTGCAGCTTTCTTTTCTCATCTTGTGCCTCTCTGCAGTTTTCTTCTCTCTTTTTGTGCTTCTCTTCAGCTTTCTTTTCTCGTGTCGTGCCTCTCTGCATCTTTCTTCTCTTGTCTTGTGCCTCTCTGCTGCTTTTTCTCTTCTTGTGCCTCTTTGCAGTTTTCTTCTCTCGTCTTGTGCCTCTCTGCCGTTTTCTTTTCTCTTCTTGTGCCTCTCTGCATCTTTCTTTTCCCATCTTGTGCCTCTCTGCATCTCTCTTTTCTCGTCTTGTGCCTCTCTGCATCTTTCTTTTCTCATCTTGGGCGTCTCTGCATCTTTCTTTTCTTGTCTTGTGCCTCTCTGCAGCTTTCTTTTCTCATCTCGTGCCTCTTTGCAGTTTTCTTTTCTCGTCTTGTGCCTCTCTGCAGCTTTCTTTTCTCGTCTTATGCCTCTCTGCATCTTTCTTCTCTTGTCTTCTGCCTCTCTGCAGATTTTTCTCGTCTTGTGCCTTTCTATCGTTTTCTTCTCTCGTCTTGTGCCTCTCTGGCATCTTTCTTCTCTCGTTTTGTGCCTCTCTGCATCTTTCCTTTCTTGTCTTGTGCCTCTCTGCAGCTTTCTTTTCTCATCTCGTGCCTCTCTTCAGTTTTCTTTTCTCGTCTCAGGCCTATCTGCAGTTTTCTTTTCTTGTCTTGTGCCTCTCTACAACATGGTCTTGTCTTGTGCCTCTCTGCAGTTTTGTTTCTCATCTTGTGCCTCTCTGCAGTTTTGTTTCTCATCTTGTCCCTCTCTGCATCTTTCTTTTCTCATCTTGTGCCTCTCTGCATATTTCTCATCTCATCTTGTGCGTCTCTGCAGTTGTCTTCTCTCTTTTTGTGCCTCTCTGCAGTTTTCTTTTCTCACCTCGTGCCTCTCGGCATCTTTCTTTTTCTCTTCTTATTCCTCTCTGCATCTTTCTTTTCTTGTCTTGTGCATCTCTGCAGCTTTCTTTTCTCATCTCGTGCCTCTCTGCAGTTTTCTTCTCTCTTTTTGTGCTTCTCTTCAGCTTTCTTTTCTCATCTCGTGCCTCTCTGCATCTTTCTTCTCTTGTCTTGTGCCTCTCTGCTGCTTTTTCTCTTCTTGTGCCTCTTTGCAGTTTTCTTCTCTCGTCTTGTGCCTCTCTGCCGTTTTCTTTTCTCTTCTTGTGCCTCTCTGCATCTCTCTTTTCTCGTCTTGTGCCTCTCTGCATCTCTCTTTTCTCGTCGTGTGCCTCTCTGCAGCTTTCTTTTCTCATCTCGTGCTTCTCTGCAGTTTTCTTTTCTCGTCTTGTGCCTCTCTGCAGCTTTCTTTTCTCATTTTGTGCCTCTCTGCAGCTTTTTCTCTTCTTGTGCCTCTCTGCAGTTTTCTTCTCTCGTCTTGTGCCTCTCTGCCATTTTATTTTCTCTTCATGTGCCTTTCTGCAGCTTTCTTGTCTTGTGCCTCTCTGCAGATTTCTTTTCTCATCTCGTGCCTCTCTGTAGTTTTCTTTTCTTGTCTTGTGCCTCTCTGCAGCTTTCTTCTCTCGTCTTGTGCCTCTCTGCAGCTTTCTTTTCTCGTCTCGTGCATCTCTGCAGTTTCCTTTTCTCGTTTTATGCCTCTCTGCATCTTTATTCTCTTGTCTTGTGTCTCTCTGCAGCGTTTTCTCATCTTGTGCCTCTCTGCAGTTTTCTTCTCTCGTCTTGTGCCTTTCTACCATTTTCTTCTCTCGTCTTGTGCTTCTCTGGCATCTTTCTTCTCTCGTCTTGTGTCTCTCTGCAGGTTGTTCTCGTCTTGTGCCTCTCTGGCATCTTTCTTCTCTCATCTTTTGCCTCTCTGCATCTTTCTTTTCTTTTCTTGTGCCTCTCTGCAGCTTTCTTTTCTCATCTCGTGCCTCTCTTCAGTTTTCTTTTCTCATCTCGTGCCTCTCTGCAGCTGTCTTTTCTCGTCTCGGGCCTCTGCAGTTTTCTTGTCTTGTGCCTCTCTGCAGTTTTTTTTCCTCATTGTGTGCCTCTCTGCAGTTTTGTTTCTCATCTTGTGCCTCTCTGCATCTTACTTTTCTCATCTCGTGCCTCTCTGTAGCTTTCTTGTCTTGTGCCTTCTGCAGCTTTCTTTTCGCATCTCATGCCTCTCTGCAGCTTTCTTTTCTCATCTCGTTCCTCTCTGCAACTTTCTTTTCTCGTCTTATGCCTCTCTGCATCTTTCTTCTCTTGTCTTGTGCCTCTCTGCAGATTTTTCTCGTCTTGTGCCTTTCTATCGTTTTCTTCTCTCGTCTTGTGCCTCTCTGACATCTTTCTTCTCTCGTTTTGTGCCTCTCTGCATCTTTCTTTTCTTGTCTTGTGCCTCTCTGCAGCTTTCTTTTCTCATCTCGTGCCTCTCTTCAGTTTTCTTTTCTCGTCTCGGGCCTATCTGCAGTTTTCTTTTCTTGTCTTGTGCCTCTCTACAACATGGTCTTGTCTTGTGCCTCTCTGCAGTTTTGTTTCTCATCTTGTGCCTCTCTGCAGTTTTGTTTCTCATCTTGTGCCTCTCTGCATCTTTCTTTTCTCATCTTGTGCCTCTCTGCATATTTCTCATCTCATCTTGTGCGTCTCTGCAGTTGTCTTCTCTCTTTTTGTGCCTCTCTGCAGTTTTCTTTTCTCACCTCGTGCCTCTCAGCATCTTTCTTTTTCTCTTCTTAATCCTCTCTGCATCTTTCTTTTCTTGTCTTGTGCATCTCTGCAGCTTTCTTTTCTCATCTCGTGCCTCTCTGCAGTTTTCTTCTCTCTTTTTGTGCTTCTCTTCAGCTTTCTTTTCTCATCTCGTGCCTCTCTGCATCTTTCTTCTCTTGTCTTGTGCCTCTCTGCTGCTTTTTCTCTTCTTGTGCCTCTTTGCAGTTTTCTTCTCTCGTCTTGTGCCTCTCTGCCGTTTTCTTTTCTCTTCTTGTGCCTCTCTGCATCTCTCTTTTCTCGTCTTGTGCCTCTCTGCAGCTTTCTTTTCTCATCTCGTGCTTCTCTGCAGTTTTCTTTTCTCGTCTTGTGCCTCTCTGCAGCTTTCTTTTCTCATCTTGTGCCTCTCTGCAGCTTTTTCTCTTCTTGTGCCTCTCTGCAGTTTTCTTCTCTCGTCTTGTGCCTCTCTTCAGTTTTCTTTTCTCATCTCGTGCCTCTCTGCAGCTGTCTTTTCTCGTCTCGGGCCTCTCTGCAGTTTTCTTGTCTTGTGCCTCTCTGCAGTTTTTTTCCCTCATCGTGTGCCTCTCTGCAGTTTTGTTTCTCATCTTGTGCCTCTCTGCATCTTACTTTTCTCATCTCGTGCCTCTCTGTAGCTTTCTTTTCTTGTCTTGTGCCTTCTGCAGCTTTCTTGTCGCATCTCATGCCTCTCTGCAGCTTTCTTATCTCATCTCGTTCCTCTCTGCAACTTTCTTTTCTCGTCTCGTGCCTCTCTGCAGTTTTCTTTTCTCATCATGTGCCTCTCTGCAGCTTTCTTTTCTCATCTCGTGCCTCTCTGCCTATTTCTCATCTCATCTCGTGCCTCTCTGCAGTTTTCTTTTCGCATCTCATGCCTCTCTGCAGCTTTCTTTTCTCATCTCGTTCCTCTCTGCAACTTTCTTTTCTCATCTCGTGCTTCTCTGCATCTTTCTTTTCTTGTTGTGTGCCTTTCTGCATCTTTCTTTTCTCGTCTTGTGCCTCTCTGCATCTTTCTTCTCTTGTCTTGTGCCTCTCTGCAGGTTTTTCTCTTCTTGTGCCTCTCTGCAGTTTTCTTCTCTCGTCTTGTGCCTTTCTATCGTTTTCTTCTCTCGTCTTGTGCCTCTCTGGCATGTTTCTTCTCTCGTCTTGTGCCTCTCTGCATCTTTCTTTTCTTGTCTTGTGCCTCTCTCCAGCTTTCTTTTCTCATCTCGTGCCTCTCTTCAGTTTTCTTTTCTCATCTCGTGCCTCACTGCAGCTTTCTTTTCTCGTCTCGGGCCTCTCTGCAGTTTTCTTTTCTTGTCTTGTGCCTCTCTGCAGTTTTTTTTCCTCATCGTGTGCCTCTCCGCAGTTTTGTTTCTCATCTTGTGCCTCTCTGCATCTTTCTTTTCTCATCTCGTGCCTCTCTGTAGCTTTCTTTTCTTGTCTTGTGCCTTCTGCAGCTTTCTTTTCTCATCTCATGCCTCTCTGCAGCTTTCTTTTCTCATCTCGTTCCTCTCTGCAGCTTTCTTTTCTCGTCTCGTGCCTCTCTGCATATTTCTCATCTCATCTCGTGCGTCCCTGCAGTTGTCTTCTCTCTTTTTGTTCCTCTCTGCAGGTTTCTTTTCTCACATCGTGCCTCTCGGCATCTTTCTTTTTCTCGTCTTGTTCCTCTATGCATCTTTCTTTTCTCATCTCGTGCCTCTTTGCAGTTTTCTTCTCTCCCCTTGTGCCTCCCTGCCGTTTTCTTTTCTCTTCTTGTGCTTCTCTGCATCTTTCTTTTCCCATCTTATGCCTCTCTGCACCTCTCTTTTCTCGTCGTGTGCCTCTCTGCGGCTTTCTTTTCTTGTCTTGTGCCTCCCTGCAGGTTTCTCTCTTCTTGTACCTCTCTGCAGTTTTCTTCTCTCGTCTTGTACCTCTCTGCAGTTTTCTTCTCTCGTCTTGTGCCTCTCTGCCGTTTTCTTTTCTCTTCTTGTGCCTCTCTGCATCTTTCTTTTCCCGTCTTGTGCCTCTCTGCATCTCTTTTCTTGTCTTGTGCCTCTCTGCAGCTTTCTTTTCTCATCTCGTGCCTCTCTTCAGTTTTCTTTTCTTGTCTTGTGCCTCTCTGCAGTTTTCTTTTCTTGTCTTGTGCCTCTCTGCAGCTTTCTTTTCTCATCTCGTGCCTCTCTTCAGTTTCCTTTTCTCGTCTTGTGCCTCTCTGCAGTTTTCTTTTCTTGTCTTGTGCCTCTCTACAAATGTTTCTCGTCTTGTGCCTCTCTGTAGCTTTCTTTTCTCATCTTGTGCCTCTCTACATCTTTCTTTTCTTGTCTTGTGCCTTTTGCCGCTTTCTTTTCTAATTTCGTGCCTCTCTTCAGTTTTCTTTTCTTCTCTTGTGCCTCTCTGCAGCTTTCTTTTCTTGTCTTGTGCCTCTCTACAACTTTTTCTCATCTTGTGCTTCTCTGCAGTTTTCTTTTCTCATCTTGTGCCTCTCTGCAGTTTTGTTTTCTCGTCTCGTGCCTCTCTGCATCTTTCTCATCTCGTCTTGTGCGTCTCTGCAGTTGTCTTCTCTCTTTTTGTGCCGCTCTGCAGTTTTCTTTTCTCGTCTTGTGCCTCTCGGCATCTTTCTTTGCTCGTCGTGTGCCTCTCTGCATCTTTCTTTTCTTGTCTTGTGCATCTCTGCAGCTTTCTTTTCTCATCTTGTGCGTCTCTGCAGTGTTCTTCTCTCTTTTTGTGCTTCTCTGCAGCTTTCTTCTCTCGTCTTGTGCCTCTCTGGCATGTTTCTTCTCTCGTCTTGTGCCTCTCTGCATCTTTCTTTTCTTGTCTTGTGCCTCTCTGCAGCTTTCTTTTCTCATCTCGTGCCTCTCTTCAGTTTTCTTTTCTCATCTCGTGCCTCACTGCAGCTTTCTTTTCTCGTCTCGGGCCTCTCTGCAGTTTTCTTTTCTTGTCTTGTGCCTCTCTGCAGTTTTTTTTCCTCATCGTGTGCCTCTCCGCAGTTTTGTTTCTCATCTTGTGCCTCTCTGCATCTTTCTTTTCTCATCTCGTGCCTCTCTGTAGCTTTCTTTTCTTGTCTTGTGCCTTCTGCAGCTTTCTTTTCTCATCTCATGCCTCTCTGCAGCTTTCTTTTCTCATCTCGTTCCTCTCTGCAGCTTTCTTTTCTCGTCTCGTGCCTCTCTGCATATTTCTCATCTCATCTCGTGCGTCCCTGCAGTTGTCTTCTCTCTTTTTGTTCCTCTCTGCAGGTTTCTTTTCTCACATCGTGCCTCTCGGCATCTTTCTTTTTCTCGTCTTGTTCCTCTATGCATCTTTCTTTTCTCATCTCGTGCCTCTTTGCAGTTTTCTTCTCTCCCCTTGTGCCTCCCTGCCGTTTTCTTTTCTCTTCTTGTGCTTCTCTGCATCTTTCTTTTCCCATCTTATGCCTCTCTGCACCTCTCTTTTCTCGTCGTGTGCCTCTCTGCGGCTTTCTTTTCTTGTCTTGTGCCTCCCTGCAGGTTTCTCTCTTCTTGTACCTCTCTGCAGTTTTCTTCTCTCGTCTTGTACCTCTCTGCAGTTTTCTTCTCTCGTCTTGTGCCTCTCTGCCGTTTTCTTTTCTCTTCTTGTGCCTCTCTGCATCTTTCTTTTCCCGTCTTGTGCCTCTCTGCATCTCTTTTCTTGTCTTGTGCCTCTCTGCAGCTTTCTTTTCTCATCTCGTGCCTCTCTTCAGTTTTCTTTTCTTGTCTTGTGCCTCTCTGCAGTTTTCTTTTCTTGTCTTGTGCCTCTCTGCAGCTTTCTTTTCTCATCTCGTGCCTCTCTTCAGTTTCCTTTTCTCGTCTTGTGCCTCTCTGCAGTTTTCTTTTCTTGTCTTGTGCCTCTCTACAACTGTTTCTCGTCTTGTGCCTCTCTGTAGCTTTCTTTTCTCATCTTGTGCCTCTCTGCAGTTTTGTTTTCTCGTCTCGTGCCTCTCTGCATCTTTCTCATCTCGTCTTGTGCGTCTCTGCAGTTTTGTTTTCTCGTCTCGTGCCTCTCTGCATCTTTCTCATCTCGTCTTGTGCGTCTCTGCAGTTGTCTTCTCTCTTTTTGTGCCTCTCTGCAGTTTTCTTTTCTCGTCTCGTGCCTCTCTGCACCTTTCTTTTCTCATCTTGTGCATCCCTGCAGTTTTCTTTTCTCGTTTTGTGCCTCTCTGCAACTTTCTTTTCTCGTCTTGTGCATCTCTGCATCTTTCTCTTTGTGTCTTGTGCGTCCCTGCTGTGACGTCCCGAGTTATGGATAGCGCGCATGCGCGAGCCTCGTTGTGGCCCGCGCATGCGCGGTAGCAATAAAGTGCGCCCGTGCGGCAGTTCCCGCCGGGACGCGGACGAAACAACAACGCGTCCCGCATACTCCTTGTGTGCCTGCCTGAATGCCTGCGTGTGTGGGGCCCCTGTGCATATATCACAACTGGCGACGAGGCGGGATCACTGCCGCAACGTGTGCCCAACACGTGGGTGCAGAGGAACAACAAATCCGCGTTGCTACGCGGTGACACGGAGCGGACCCAGTGGTAAAACTCCACGTGGAGTGGCAGTAGCGGCCTGAGAAGGTGCTCGTGCGCTGCCACTTCAAGAAAACACGACAAATTTTTGGAACCCCGACCGCCCCCAACAATTTGGGGACGATCACAACGACGCAGACAGCACAACATGGCTGGGCAGAGACCAAGGACCCGGAAAAACAGCAGTCGGAGGTACGTGGAACCCCACCCCAGTCAGGTTTGCGGCCTCCAAATTACTGAGAGGTGCCTGTGCGACCTGTGAGGATGGCGGAAAGTGATGGGGAAACAGAAACTGCGACAAAAGTGATAAGGACCCAACAGGGGTCGCTACTGCCCATGCAGGAATTTGATACTTCCGGCCCCCCGTCCAAGCTAGGCCCCCGGTGGCTACTATGGGTGAAGAAACTAGAAATGTACTTTACAGCCACAGGGACCACCGATGATGACTCAAAAAGAGCGACGCTCCTATACTCGGCGGGGCTAGAGGTGATGCGCATATATGAATCACTCAACCTGCGAATAGTCACATATGCAACGGTAAAGACTGCATTGGAAAACCACTTTATTCCCCAGTCAAATATAGACTATGAAAGATTCCTGTTTTCCAAGGAGAAACAGCGGGAGGAAGAATCTCTTGACCAGTTCTGTGCAAGGCTGACACTAATGGCTAGCACATGTCGCTGGGACAACGAAGAGTCGATGATACGACACCAGGTTATCCAGGGTTGCAGCTCAGGCAAACTGAGACGGCAAATACTGAGGGAGCCAGGTTGGTCACTACAACAAATACAAGACAGTGGCCGAACCTATGAGCTGGCAGAGTCCAGAGGGGCGAACATGGACGCAGCGGTCCGTCCCAGCACACGGGATGTAGCATATGCCATGAACAAAGGGCCCAAGTCCAGAGACAAATGGACCCCAAAGTCATCTGGAAACAACACCCCTGCCACCTCTGGACCTTCCTGCAAATACTGTGGATATGACCTGCCACACACGGAGGAGTGCCCAGCCAAGGGTAGGTCCTGCGGAAGGTGCAACGAACCAGGACACTATGCACGCATGTGCCGCGCCCCCGCTCCTGTGCCTGTGCAGAGAGGACCTGCGAGGGTACGAGGTAGCGGTTTCAGAAGACAGCGGAGCATCGCAGCGCTGGAACTAGAAATCCAAAAGCTACAGCTCGCCGAGGAAGAGGAAGAAGACGACGAAGAGGAGGACGAGGTCTTTTTCATCTCGAACATTGCATCGGCGAGCAAACGGAAAAGACAGCCCAAGTGCGAAGTGAACATACTGGGGGTGCCAACTCAAATTCTCATCGATACAGGTGCATCAGTGTGTGTTCTTGCGGAGGAACACTACCTGAGACTCCCAGGCCCTCCAACACTGGACAAGGCCATGGCAAAAATTTTCACGTTCGGGGGGATACCCCGTTGCCTCTCAAAGGGGTATTTGTGTCACCAGTGTCAAAGGGGGAGGTCTCGATCAAGGCCAGATTCTTCGTCACAGATGTTAGCCCGCACTCCATACTCAGTTGCGCTGCATCGGAGGCACTAAACCTCGTCTACTTCGCATACGAGGTGTATCAGATAGACATTGAGACACTGTTGAACAAATTCTCAGGCATCTTCGAGGGAATTGGGAAGTTGAAAGCGCCCCCGGTGCGTCTCCACATAGACGAGTCAATCAGGCCCACGGCCCTGAAACACAGGCGGATACCTTTCCACCTCAGGGAAAAGGTGGAGGAGGAACTCCGATCCCTTGTCAGCATGGACATCATCGAGAGAGTAGAGGGGCCGACGCCATGGGTCTCTCCGATCGTGGTGACGCCCAAACCAAAACAACCCGGGGCGGTTAGAATATGTGTGGATATGCGACTGCCCAATGCAGCGATCAAGAGGGAAAGACATATAACACCGACCCTCGATGACATCATTGGAGAACTACAAGGCGCCAAGGTTTTCTCTAAATTGGACCTGAGAGCAGGGTATCATCAGCTTGAACTCCACCCTGACTCGAGATATATAACAACTTTCACGACGCACGATGGCCTCTACCAATTCAAACGCCTAAGCTTCGGGGTCTCGTCAGCCGCCGAAGTATTTCAAAATACCATCCGAGGGGCCCTAGCAGGCCTCAAAGGAGTGTTGAACATGAGCGACGACATCCTGGTGTTCGCAGCCTCAGAGTCGGAACACATGAAGAGGCTGGAAGGTACTCTCCAAAGGCTGAAAAGTTTAGGCCTCACGTTACATCGGCAAAAATGCGAGTTCTTCAAGGACCGCATAAGTTTCTTCGGTTTCATCTTCCATGCAGCAGGTGTATCCCCCGACCCGGCCAAAATCAAGGACATCAGGAACGCCGCCGCCCCACAGTCCCCCACCGAGGTGAGAAGCTTCCTGGGGATGGTAACATACTGTGGGCGGTTCATCAAAGGGCTAGCGTCAACGGCAGAGCCGCTCAGGGCGCTGACGAGGAACGACACAGCATGGAAATGGGGCGCCGAGGAGCAAGAGGCATTCCAGACCCTGAAGACCGCCCTGTCCGATGGCGACACCATGGCGTACTTCAACCCTGGAGTGGAGTCCGAGGTGGTGGTAGATGCGAGCCCAGTAGGGGTTGGGGCGGTACTACTGCAACCGGACGAGCGTGGGAATATGCGTCCTATCGCATATGCGAGTAAAGCCCTCTCCAATACTGAAATGAAATACTCACAGATTGAAAGGGAAGCACTAGCCATCCTGTGGGGCTGCCGCCATTTCCGGCTATACATCTTGGGCAAACCTGTTGTGGTCGTGACGGACCACAAGCCGTTGTTACCGATACTAGCCGGGGTGTCATCGAAACCACCACCCAGGATTGAAAGGTGGATGCTGGCGCTGATGGAGTATGGGGTAAGACTGATATACAGGCCAGGCACCAACAATCCGGCAGACTATCTATCACGCCACCCCAACAAAGAGGATCCGGATAAGGACATTGACGCAAGTGACTGTCACGGACTACTGTGTCAAGTGGTGGAAGGATCCCTTCCGACGGCGATATCAAGAGCAGTCGTATCGACGGAATCGGCCAACGATGAGGTTTTCGGCATTGTCCGAATGGCAATAAGAAGCGGTGACTGGAAAGAGGTGCTGCGGGACAATTCACGCCGACAGGAAGTGGCCCAGAGGGACCTCCAAGCGCTCTGGAAGGTGCGAGAGGACCTCTCCATCTCGGACGACGGGCTCATACTGAGAGGACGCCAAATTGTCGTGCCACGGACGTTGAGGACCCGGATGCTAGAGCTAGCGCACGTGGGCCACCAGGGAGTGGTCAAAACAAAGGCACGGTTAAGAGCCAAAGTATGGTTCCCGGATTTGGAGAAGATGGTAGAAAACTTTGTGAAAAGATGTCTAGCGTGCCAGGCCGCGACCCCAGGTGACCGAGCTCCGCCGATCCGGTCCATGGAACGCAGCCAAAAGCCATGGGGGACGGTACATGTGGACTTCGGGTCAACAGGACGGGGCATGTACTTTCTGGTAGCAGTGGACCAATGGTCACGATACCCCGAGGTAGAGATAGTTGAATCAACGGCGACTGAATTCTCAACGAAGGCACTAGACAAGATGTTTGCCACACACGGGTTCCCAGACCTCATATGCTCAGACAACGGCCCGCCGTTCACTGGCAACCAGTTCGCCACCTACCTTAAGGAAAGAGGAATTCAACATCGCAGGGTGTCCCCACTCTGGCCACGGGCCAATGGGGAAGCCGAAAGGATGATGCGGACCCTCAACAAAGTCCTACGAATATCCGCCAGCAGTGGGGCAGACCTGGAGAGAAAGCTCGTGGAATTTCTTAGGGAATACCGCACGACACCTCACCAGTCCACGGGAGTAGCTCCCGCGGAAGCACTATTTGGACGATGCCCAAGAGGACTGCTACCAGAGGAAGAAGGCCGAACACCCGGAGTTATTGACAATGAGAAGTTTCGGGAAGAGCGAGTCAGGCGCAACGAAAAGGAAAGTGAACGACGAGGGCTCCAGGAAAAGGAAATGCGGGTAGGGGACACGGTGTTGGTCAGGAATCGACACCCAGAAGGCAAACTGTCCCTCCCGTTTGAGCCACGCCCGTGGAAGGTAACACACGTGAAGGGCACGATGGTAACGGCAGCCTGCGATCGAGGGACTGTTACACGTAACCGGTCGTTCTTCAAGAGAATCGAAGATCCAGTCGAGAATGAAGTACCGGAGGAAGCCACCAGCCCGGAGGAACCACACGCCGATCAAGGTGAGAGCGGGCACCAAGCCCCAGCGGGAGCCGGACCCGGCTGTCCCACGCAGCCTGGGACCCCACCGAGATATCCAGTCCGCCGAGAGCGGAGGCTGCCAGGCTATCTCAAGGACTATGTCCTGGACTCGGGGGACTAAGCCCAGGAGACCTGATGGGACGTAAGTGTAATTGCTAAAGGCTGTGGTCAAGGCCACCAATTGTATTGGGGACCAGGCCCCCGCAAGTTTATGTTCCATTTTTGTTAAAGTTGAAAAGGGATGTGACGTCCCGAGATATGGATAGCGCGCATGCGCGAGCCTCGTTGTGGCCCGCGCATGCGCGGTAGCAATAAAGTGCGCCCGTGCGGCAGTTCCCGCCGGGACGCGGACGAAACAACAACGCGTCCCGCATACTCCTTGTGTGCCTGCCTGAATGCCTGCGTGTGTGGGGCCCCTGTGCATATATCACACCTGCAGTTTTCTTTTCTCGTCGTGTGCCTCTCTGCATCTTTCTTTTCTCGTCTCGTGCCTCTCTGCAGCTTTCTTTTCTAGTGCCTTTCTGCAGCTTCCCTTTTGTGTCTCGTGCCTCTCTGCAGCTTTCTTTTCTCGTCTCGTGCCTCTCTGCAGCTTTCTTTTCTCGTCTCGTGCCTCTCTGCAGCTTTCTTTTCTCGTGCCTTTCTGCAGCTTACTGCAGCTGGACTATATAACTACTAACAGTGTGTGTGTGTGTGTGTGTGTGTGTGTTTGTGCGCGCGCGCATGCGCTTATGTGCGTGGGTGGATGGGTGTGCGTGTGTGTGTATGCATGCACAGGTGTGCGTGGGTGTGTGTGTGTGTGTGTGCATGCGCAGGTGTGCGTGTGTGGTGTGTGTGTGTGCATGCGCAGGTATGCATGGGTGGGTGTACATGCGCGTGTGCTTATATGTGTGCACATATGTATATAAATTGCAGAGCTGGACTTGCCTGTGCTGGGAGGTTTATCATTAATCGTTTAGATGTGCATTGACACCCAGGTGTACATTCTACGGAGTAGTGCAGCGAGTATATGGGATATCCTTATTTATATAAACAAATATATAAATATATTGTTAGACTGACGCATTTATTAATGCAGTCAGTGCATAGAATTTAATTTGCACCTACTGCTAAAAAAAAAAGCTTTGCAGGAGAATACAGTGACAGAACCGTGTACATAAAAATATTTAAATGGTGCGTTGACCCAACAAATAGGATCCTAAAATAATGCTAGAAAAAAATGTGAAGACGAAAACACAATTTTAAAAAATCACAAAAGGAGTTAATTCGAGCCCATTGTCATGAATGCTGCATGTGTACAAATGTTTAAAGACCTATTTTAAACTTTATGTTTTGAAAGGTAAGCTTTAATGCTTTAAAAAAGGTCATTTATATTTGAGGAATGAGGGCAAAGTCTATTAACATTGCAAATGTTGGCACTTGTACGTTCTTATTATATTTATTAAATCCAGTGACTTTTTTCAAATATTTAAAAACATAGCTTAGAGTTGAATGTTTTATTAAAACTTGTTCGTACATCATGGGCCTGATTTTTCCATTGAAAAGGGCTTTTGTAAATCAGGCCCCATGTCTCGTGTAGTCTAGAAATGTGGGCTTCTGGTTCCCTCTGAGTACTGCAGGGAGCAAGCCCCCCCCCCGCCCAGTCCACCCCCCTTTCCCTGCACTTACCTGCAATCCCTGGCACTTGCCCTCTGTCCTACCCTTAGTGTTTGCACTTCACCCCTCACCCTTTTCACTTCCTACCTTAGCACTTTGTTTTTGCGCATACCAGCACTTCCGCCCTCACCCCCTTCCTCGCACTTCTTGTTCTGCACTTGCACAATCCGAATGTCACAAGGCCTAGTAGGACCATTATTGTATCAAATATCCAATAAATTACAAAAAAAAAATAAGCATTTTATTGAGTTATTATTATTATTATTATCTATATTCAAACTTGTTTTAATGTAGCCATTTTTACATTGTATAATATTGGTGTAGAAGAGACTAACTTTGCATTTTATAATTGTTGTCTTGGTCAAAAATGTTGCTCTTTGATCTTTGCACTCTTTTTAAAGTGTCCGCAGACAGAGGAACATCTTCTTAAAACACATGCAATTACCGCGTGCTTGGTTCGACTGGCACAAGCGCTCTCTTAATCAGGGTGGAATACATTTTTTTTTTTCCCGCCATAGCTTCGCTGTGAATTTCCAGTGTGAACATTGCTCCCCCGCTGAGAACATCGCCTTCCATTTCAACCCGCGCTTTTCGGAGAGCTGCGTTGTCTGCAACACCAAGGAGAGGAACAGCTGGGGCAGGGAGGAGAGGAAGCACGAGATGCCCTTCCACAAGGGGCACCACTTCGAGATCCGGGTTCTGATAAGCCACCACTGTTACAAGGTAGGTCCTCCCGTACGATCAGCTGCTATGAAGCTTCACTGCTCTTACAAATACATGCCAACTCAGGATTCTGCAACCTTTGGCTCTCCAGGTGTTTTGGACTACAATTCCCATCAGTCCTAGGCTTCAACGATGACTGTTGCGGTTTACATCTATTCTGCTGTTATATTGCTACTACTGAAAGAACAATTTCCATTAGTGTCAAGTCAGAAAATAGCAATTCACCCCCACCCACACAGGATTACTAAAGTACAGCTTCCTCTGTTCTCTCTAACGTGTTGCATTCATATTGTCATATCCTCAAGTCCTTCAATGTCTTTCTCCATCTCTTCCCCATCACTTTCCTCCCCTTCTTCTGCCATTTCTCATCCCAAGGGAAGGGCTAATTCCTTCCCTGCCACATCTGAACTTGTCTAAGCCCTTTTGATGCTAAATGGACATTGGCAACATCCAAATGACCTTTTCATGTTAAAATATTCAGACGAATTTTAATGTAGTGTTATCCTTTAAAAGGAAAATGTGAATTGGTTAATCCTTACACATAAAAACATAACTTTAACCATAGTTCAAGATACAAAATTCTTGTTTACAAATAACATAACAGTAAAATTAATCTCTGAGTCAAAATGACACCATGTTGGTCTTCTAAGAACACTTAGAATAAAAACGTTTAAAATCTATGTTAGCCTTCCCATACAGTTGCCCCAATCTCTGGCGTTAGAGCCACTATGAAATGTTTAGTTTCTGTGGGAATCTTACAACTGCAATTGTTCGCTTAGACCCATTCCCCGCAGGCAATCCATGCCAGAATTCTTCTGTAGCAAT
Organism: Ambystoma mexicanum; assembly: GCF_040938575.1. Taxonomy (NCBI): domain Eukaryota; kingdom Metazoa; phylum Chordata; class Amphibia; order Caudata; family Ambystomatidae; genus Ambystoma; species Ambystoma mexicanum. The sequence continues at coordinate 268,753,825 of NC_090931.1, read as the reverse complement.
CTACGTTTTTGATGAAACAAATCTACTAAAAAACGTAGTTGCAGCTCACAGAGGGTTTGCCATTCGATCAGGAAGTGCCTCGAAGTCTGAACACTAATACCGTCGGCGCATATCGAGCACGGCCCTGAAATAGATTTCGACCGGTCTCCGAGTTTTTTTATTTAATTTGTTAAAATTAGACTCAGCCGAAATCCTAAGAAATAAGTTCTAAAATAAGAGTTTGGAAATCTCTGCCTATATTGTGGCAACACTCCTAGGCTCCCATGGTTCATCAGCTTGCTCATAGCCCCTATTGTCTCGATCCAGTCCATTCGAAGTAATTCAGCTTCAGTCTTGCCTGGCGTTAACTAACGAAGTCTGAGCTGGGCTTCGTGGTCACGGCCCACCAGCCCGATTGCGAGGGCTTTGGCAAGGGCTCTGGCCTTTACCACTGGAGCCTGCCCAAAACTGGTGTAGTTAACACTATTGAGGCGCTGCTAGGAGGGCTGAGGGGGCTATAGCCCAGGGTCTTTTGGTTGTAGCTCTAGATCGAAGCTCAGGGTCTACAACCAAAAGGCGAGCTAGCCCACAGTACCGTCCAGACATTAGCGTAGCCCCAGATCTTTTCAAGAATTAGTAACACCCCTGCCTTGGGCTGTTATCAATAGCATTGGAGGTGATGACGGGTGACCTCAAAGAGGCACCCTGATAACGTGGCCACGTCCTCCATTTCCCTCCCTTGATAGGGGGGGGCGGGCGAAAGCCCATGAAATCGGGCTGTCAGCCCGTGAAAAAGGAAGGGGGTGGGATGCCTGCGAAAATGGCTGCAGGGAGAACAAAGGGGAGGGGGCCAGGAGGTATAACACATCACACTTTCAAGCAGCAGCATCTTTCGCTGTGCCAGCGCTGGAAGGAAGGGATCCTTCAGCTGTTTTCCCCTCCCACCCAAAGAAAGAAACGACAAAGGAAGTCAGACAGTCTTCACCGTTACAGTCGCAGAACGGTGGGGTGATGTGTTAGTGACAGTGACACTGTAGGTACTACAAATGAGCTTGGGAAAGCGGGAGGAGTTTTCACTCCTCTCGCGATCAGCGCTCCTCTGAGGCCTAGTGGCAAGGGCGCTGGAGGTATCTAAAAGGGATTGGCTTCCCCTGGGAAGAACAGCACTCCTCCAACCCAGCATCACCTTCAAGGGCAGGTAAAGCGCAGACAATAACGGTTGGGGGAGATTTGGCCTAGAGTGGACTTGGTTGGAAATGGTGGAAGCAATGTAGAGATGGGGCAGTCGGCTGGTCGCAGCACCTTCAGAACTATTTCACAAAGAGTGTTTTGCAATGATGACAAACATGTAGTGTTTAGTGATTTGTGTGATAATAAACCTGCAGCCTTTTATGTCAACAAAGAAACAAATGTCTCCATCTGCCTTTTCATACATAGGGGGAGTCAAGGGTTTCGGATGGAAAAGCGTTTGTGTTGGTATATTCCATGGACAAGTGCCCAGGTTATGGAAGTGACGACGGGGGACCTCAAGGAGGCACCCTGATAACGTGGCCATGTCCTCCATTTCTCCCGTGGTAGGGGTGGGCCGGTGAAAGCCTGCAAAATCGGGCCACCAGCTTGCAAAATAGGAAGGGGGCGGGAGGCCCGCGAAAATGGGCTGCAAGCCTGAGAAGGGAGAACCAAGGAGAAAGGGGGCTGCAGGAGGTATAAGGCATTGCACTTTCAAGCAGCACCATCTTTTGCTGCGACGACACTGGAAGTAAGCAGTCCCTGAGCTGTTTTTCCCTCCCACCCTACATAAAGAAAGTGCATTATTAGTACATGTTTAGATGGAAAACTGGCGTTGCGCATCTTGCTCGTGCGGATTTCCTATAAAAAAAAAATGATTTATAACTTCCCATGGGGTAAACAAAAAAGGGACACATGGTTGCTTTTCTATGTCAATGGTGGCGGCTTCAAATGAGAGGGACACGGAGACACAGCAGGAGGCAGGCAGTTTAGTAGGGTTGCAGGTTTGTGGCAGGGTTAGAGGGGGTGGAGCGGGTTTCAGCTGATTGGAGGGAGACCACAACATTTCAGGGGTAAGGAGTTATGGGGCACAAGCAGAAGAGATGAATGTGGTGGCTGGGGGAGTGGTGCAGGAGGCTGAAAAGGAATACAAACACATACCGAAGGATATGCCCCCAGTTTCTCACCTCCTGATTGGCTGGTGCCACTCCCAAGTGTGCATTCTGATTAAGGCTTGACCTATGACCTTGCCCCAGGCCGTTTTACCTGCTTTGCTTCACATGCCAAGTAATCTATTTTTGCCGCCATTTTGAATGCAGCCGAGGGGTGAAAATGCAGAACTCTCATGAATAGGAAGTACTACCTATTGTTTCTGGCGCGGGCCGGGTGATGCCAGACATCATCTTCTCAATGCCAATGAAGATTACCCAGGCTAATTGCGCTGGTAGCCTTGATTCTATTAAAGACACAGAGGCGAGCATTATACTTAACTCTTTATTGCCACTTCTCACAGCAGCCACCTTTCAAAAACACAATCTGTTCATTTTTTAATTTTTTTTTATAAAATATGAAAAGCACCAAAGAACAGATCAGAAAACTACTCTGACCTGGGACCACCACTACCCACAAGTCCTCAGTGTCTTGGTAGTTTTAAACTCAGTCTTAAGCACCAATCCCGTGCCAACATAGTCTATGCCTCCCTTCCTGCTTTTGCCTCTTCCTCGTTCTTTGATGCTCAGACGATGAAAACGACTGATAACTCCTTTCAACCTCTCTAACCAGACTGAACTTTCTCCAAACCCGATCAACTCTTCGCTGACTCCAACACATCGGCTCCGTCAGATCCTAACCTTGTCCTCTTCAACTGCTCTTAGCTTTGTCTCCTGAATCCCAAAACGAAAAACACATCATCAGGGTGGGAGTACGCATATGGTAACATAGTCATATACAATCCACAATACATTGAAATATTAGGTACTCAATACCAATCCCTCCCTGCGTACCAGCGTGGGATCATGCTCGCCTCCGTGTTTTTAATAGAATCAAGACTACCAGCGCAATTACCCTGGGTAATCTTCATTCTATAACAAGACCGGAGGTGAGCATTATGCTTGTTCAAAGCTTTCTAACACTACTCTAGCCACAGAAGCAACAGACTTAAAATAGAAAGTCTTATGTGGATTCTGAGGACCAATCTGCGGCCTTCAGTATATCCTGCAAAGAAGCACCTGCCGCAAATGCTTTGGATGCCATCGCTCCTCTGAGTGCACCCCAAAGATACTCAGGTCTATTCCAGCCCAACACATGACTTCTCTAACCCACCTAGCTATGGTAGCTGTCGCTATAGCATGAAAAGGTTTCCTACGCGCAATCAACAACTGATGCCCTCCTGTAGGTCTCACACTTTCTGTCATTCTCTCATACTCCTTAATGCATCGTGCTACACACAACTTGGGCTCTCCTGGGAAATATGGGTATGAAATGGCCTTGGATGCGCTCTTAGTTCTTTGAGCTACTTGGAAAGCTATACCCTCCGGATAGAACACTTTCCTGTCAATCTCCAACGCTTTCACATCGGACACCCTCCTACAAGATACTAAACACAACAACATCGCTAACTTGCCTGACAAATGCTATTTTGACAGAAGCTCATTATCTGGCCACTGTTTGAATAACCGAAAAACCACTTCAACCTCCCACATCACGGAATACCTATGGATCGGTGGTTTGCGCATGTTAACACCCTTCAACAGTCTAACCACTGCCGGGTGCTCTCCAATAGGTCGACCTTCAAACCGCTCGCGCCACGCAGAGATTGCCAATCTATACACCCCCAGTGTACGAAAAGCCTTCCCTCCAGTTGACATCTCCACTAAGAAATTCAACACATGAACTACAGGTGCTGAAACGGGATGAACACGTTTCTGCTCACACCATTCTTCCCACTTCGCCCAAGCGGCGTCATAGCTCCTAATAGTGGAGGGGGCCCATGAGTCTCTGATGCAAGCTGAAGCTACCATCACCAACTCCGCTCGCTCTCGATCTACCTTCACCAGTGTCCTCATCAACATAATGAACAAAGCTTGCAGATCACAGCTCTAAATGAAAAAAGTGATTTCTTTTTGTAACTGGAGAGGGCAGAGGGACAGTTTTCAATACATTTTAACTGGTGAGGTGTTTAATCAGTGGGGAGGAGGAAGCACCACCAGTGAACTAATTTTAAGCAAATCTGATGACAGAACAGATGGCCTTATATCAACCTCCTGGACAGGCGCTATTGTCTAGACCATGTCAGGAAAGTCGGCTAGCAAGGGATTTCCAAAAGTTACCCCTCTCTTTCTATAATAAAGTTTTACCAGGTTAACAATGGCAATTTCATTTCTGCCTGTTGCTCCAATGGAGCACTAGTGGACAGTGCCAGGCAAAGGCTTGTCATTCAGAGGTCCACCATTCCCAGCCCAGTGTAGGGTACACATAGCGATCCACCTGTGGGTGACTGGTGTGCTGCAGAGCCCCCTCATACCATGATATATGATAGTTTTATATAGCGCCTATACACAATGTGTTTCAAAGCGCTTCAAGGCAAGCGAGGGAACAAGGGAAAATACAATGACATTCTTACAGGCCAAAAACAGTAAGGATGTGAAATTAACGATTGTACTCGACCTGACGACATTTCAGATAGTGCAAGAGCTAATACATAAATAAGGAAGGGAGGGGGCGAGTGGGATGGAAATGGAAACAGACAGGCGACTACCGCACTAAGCCTGACGTCATTTCTGGTAGATCCGGAGAAAAACAAAAGGAGAGGGAGAGGGGTGCAGAAAGGGAGAGGAGGAACAAAACAAGCGACTATCATACTAGGCCTGACGACATTTCAGATAGTGCGGGGGGGACAAGTAAGGGGAGGGGGAGGAGACAGATGACGTTGCTATCATACTAGGTCCAGGGACAATTCTGATAGAGTAAGTGCATGGAAGAAAGTAAGGGGAGGAGGCGAGGAGATAGGAAAAGGGAGCAAGGGGGAGGAGGAGAGAACAGACCATGGCAGGTCTCAGTGAAATCTGATTTATTGAGATCAGCAAAAGTCTAAATCTGGTAAGTTTACATTTGTTCCCATTTGCTTGGGAAATGACCACAGGCAAGTGCAATCTACAATGCACTGCAGGACTAAGCGGACCCCTTCACTGGGAGGACTGGTGGGTGGAGCACATACCGCTGCGCCGTAGCCATGATTAGCTATGGTCTACTCCCAGTGGAACACTACAAACATTTCTATAATAAGAGATGGTCCAATTCACAAATAACTGTGACGACAGAGATTTTGGGTAACTTTGCACGCACCTCTCTGGGTTCACAGATCTCACCTCACAAGTGTCCGTTTTGCATAGGCAACTTGCAAGGTGAATGATGGACTGGCTGTGAGTGCAAGACGCCCACAGATGGCTGTATGATCTTAGCTCACCAAGTTCTTTTTCGTGTAGTTTTTTGCAGAATATTTTAGGCTGAAAAAATTCATCAAATGACTTTTATATATAATGGGATCCCCAAAACCCTGCTTCCCTATTGACTAGTCCCTATTTCCCACACCACCTCCCCCTTATATTCCCTTACCCATCCCCTCCCATATTTTTCAATTAGCTTTTTCAGCCGAAAGCTTCGGCAAAAAACACTTCAAAGAAAAACAAAGCAATGTAACAATGTTGTACCCCCACAGATACCCTCTTCAGGCACATTCAAGTGCCCAGTGCACTCTCGACACTTGACTATGCCTCAGCTTACTGACCCCAAATGGGTTGAGTAATGAGATCAGCCTGCCATTCACATAGGGGCCCCTATTCATGGAAATGTGCTCAGACATCCTGCAGGGGCCGTGCTCAGAGAAGGACACTGCGCGAACCTGCGCGCAGATCAAATAATGTGCACCCTGCAAATTCATGGAATTTACTGCGTAAAGTAACCGTATTTGCATGCCGTGCCTGGAACGCTGCGACACAACCCCATGCAAAGCAAAAACAGCCAGTACGGCTGCCTTGCCATGCTCCACAGGACACAAATACACACACCCTTCAAACAGTGCGTGGGGTCCACCACAAGCAGGCATGCATCTCGGGGACCATGCACAGGATCCCAGTAACTGTTGCTGGCAACATGCATATGTAAATTCGTAACACGGTTAAAACTAAAAAGAAATCAGTGTGCAAACCCCTGTAAATTGATCCTGCACACCCCTAAATTGGATCGGAACCCCAGTGGCGTACACGCACCCCTGAACCCAACATGCAAACCCACCTCTGCACTGCCATTCCTACGCACAAGTGTACTTACGCATGCCTTCGGGTGGCGGATAGTATGAAGGACTTGCGTGGTCATCTCCCTGCTCAGAGGTTGCACGCTCGATTCCATGAATACGTCTCGTGCCATTTAATTGTGGGCATGCGAGGAACTGTCTGCAGGCCGGCCTTCGTAACACCCACTTTTTTTGCATGTTCTTCCCCATTTTTGGTGTTCCGCCCCCTTCCCAGCCCTTTGTGCAAGCCACGCCCACGCTCTGCACGGGGTCTCGCACAAGGCGCTTGATGGTTCGCAGAGATGTGCCGAGCCGGTGCAAACTCCACACAGGTCCTGGAAAAGTCCTGCGCATTCGATTCCATTAATTAAAAAAAACACAGATTTGCATGCAGTTTGGGGCGCAAGTACCCTATTTTCCATTAAGTAATTCCAAGAATCGGGCCCAGGGTCACTAAGCGCATATGCTTTAAGGCTCAGTCACTGCACATGGATTTTTCTCATTTCCATCCCGGTTTGAAAGTTGGAAAAGTAACAAAAACTAGTAATGCTTATGTAAAGCATGAGTGTCTCTGTTTTGGGTATATCAATGCTCCCAGGGGTTTCCCATATGCCTTAATTGTGACATAGGAGACTAGGCAAGTGAGAAAGAGGTGCAGACCTGCAGCAGATGAAAGCGCATCTTGTTGTGAATCGGGATGCACTTTGGTGTTTGGCAGACCCCACCCTGCCCGCATTTTGCATGGGCAGACTTACCTGTGTAAATCAGCCCAAGCCCAGAATGCTGGTGTTTTGTCCACTTGCCTTCCATGTGCTTATAGGAGCTGCATCCGAGAAGCATATGCTCACCTCCGTTGTAACTAAGGCGCCTGGCGCTAGAAGTCATACATTCAAGTGAAGAAGAACACAGGCCCCCCAGAACCCTGTCCACTATTTGTCTTCCCTCTTGCCCCCTAACAGTTCCAGATTTGTCACTTTCAAGGCAGTCATTTTGATATCTGCCACGCCCCACGATATACTTTCCCCTGCATCCAGCGATGTTATTGACAGTAAAACGCATTGTTGTGAACAAAGTGAAAACTCTGGGGATGCACATGGAAGCACCACTGAGCGCAGAGTCCCAAGGCATGCAACTGACTAAGAACTGCTCATATTAACTGAGACTCCTACACAAAATACGCCCATATCCAAGTCAGGAAAATTGCACCACAGCAGGAGGAGCCACCATATTGTCCAGGTTAGATTACGGCAATGCCCTGCTACTAGGAGCTAACAAAAGGCACATTGCAAAATGTCAAAAAATACAAAACAGGGCTGTGAGAATCATCAAAGAAAAAAGGAAAACAGAACACATCAGTGAAGACAGGAGAAATCTACACTGGCTAACTTTCGGAGATAGAATACAGTTGAAAACCCTGACGCTAGCCCACAGGTGCGTGCGTCCATGGGAGAGCCCCAGCATAGCTCAAGAAGAAACTGGTTACATATGTACCGAGTTGGGGACTACGGTCTGAAGCCAAGGGCAACCTCGTAACCACCAGCTTCAGGAAAACCAACGGACTCGGCAAAGCCTTCCAGACCAAAGCTGCGACCTTATGGAACAACCTCCCACCACAAATAAGACTGGAGCTCTCATAAATTACCTTCCGAAAGAAACTCAAGACGCACTTGTTTAGATAACTCGCTTAATCTAAGCTAAAACCTGGCTGAAAATCTGTAGATTCATGTTGTCCCGTGTTTTGTTTGTATAATGTGATTCTGCGTGTACATGTGGCGCCCTGATGCCTGCGGGCTACGGCGCGGTAGAAATACATAAATAAATAATAATAATAATAACAATGGCCCCATTACGAGTTTGCTAGTGCAGTAATAAAGTGGTGCTCATTCTGTTCCTGCCACTTTTTTAAAGTCATCCAACACATCCAAATTCCAGGTTTGGAGGTAGGGTGGAGGGTTCACCTCGAGCAAAGTGTTTGAGACTTCACCTTCAGAAATGGGCCATATTACCGCTCATGGTAAATCCCCCATAAGTTCCCATGCAGTCCCAAAAATGGCGATTTATACCGCTATCCCGCCACTCGCAATCCCATGGTAATGCCACGGGCCTGAGTGGCTGTGATGCTAAACGCTTTTGCGGATTCATTGCCAGATTGCGGGCCTGATTCACAGAGCGTTTTCCAATGGGATTGTGCCATCATAAAATGCTTCTGTGAATCAGGCCCTTAGTGCCTAATTACAGCCAAGCTCGTAATGGGTCCTAATGGCTTTTTCTCCCACTGTCCAGCACTTTCCCAACATATTCTAGGACTGGAGTTTGTTAGCATAACTATCCGAGTTCTAGTGCGTGTCATGTCATCACTGCGAAGTGAAAAATGCAGACTGCCAAAATGTCAAATTTCCAAATCCGCATTTCCCGCAATGATATATGTGTTTGTGGTGGGTTAGGTTAATACAAAATATAAGGGAGTATGGGCAGGCTGCAGTGGGTCCCCCCCCCCGCATATAATTGTGGGGGAAAATATAGACATTTCCGTTTTAGGCATTTCGTGTTCGCAGTGATCACATGGATCCGTTCTAGAAGATGTTTCAACGGGTGCGGAATTGGGGGAAAAAAACATTGTCATGCTCAGTAATGTTTTTTCAACCGAACCCTTTTTCTACTTTTTGACTTACAATGTTGCAACCATAGATTCAAGTCCCACAACGTATTTCTATTCAGGCCTCACCTCCCCACAAAGTCCCAACGGTTTATGATCTTTGCATTGAATGCCATTCCATCCAAATTTTTCCATGTAAAAAATGTCCATCAAATGTATTTTCTTTTTCTTCTTTTTGGGGGCGGGGAGGGGGTTCCTCTCCAAACCCCTTTTTTTACCCTTTAAAATGCACCTGAACAAAAATTAACCCTGTACCCCCCAAAAATATGCATTCGATGGCCATTTGTTAGATGGAAACATTTCGATGGAATGGCATTAGATGCAATGGTATTCGATGCAAAGACCAGATACCAGGCCCGACTAGGCAATCTTTCTAGTCCGTCTACTGCGCCATGTCCCGGGATCCCTGTGTGAAGTTAGTACTATTTTACCAACCCAAAGAGCCCTGGTACGGGCTTAATGATTCCAGCGTCAGAGGAGACCATCCAAGTTACAGGCATTAAAAGCGGTTACGGCGTCTTCCAGGCCAAACTGCAAACGCCAAATCCACTTCATGTTTTCAGGTTATCCACGCACATTTGAATACTTTCCATCTGAAGGAAAGTTATTTAGATAATCAGTGGCTCTCCTGAAAACCAGGTGGGGTTTCTCAAGGGATTTGTGAAGACTGGATATGATGGCCCCCATATAGTTTCCTCAAAACCAAAAATGTGTTCTTATGTTAACATCTGCCAGACTTTTCAATGAAAAAAACGTTTGCTGATTGTACATCACGGGCTAAGGGCCTTTCGCAAAATGTATGCCCTCCTAAAAAACGAAAATATATTGAAAATAGAAAAGTGTTTTAATTGAGAACTCAAACAATATAGAGGGACAATATTTTGAAAAAGTAAACTCCCTCTTTAAACCGCACATTTTTTATTTTTATTTGTAAGGATCATAGAGGGGCCCATTATTTTGGCATTAATAGTGAAAGAAGCCAAAATGTGCGCGAGGGATATAAACCTCCTTTAGTCACGTGTCACCATTCTCCCCGTTGTTGGCCTTGTGTTTTGCTGAATGTGTGCCTTAGTTACAATGACATGCCTCTGGTGTCATTTTACGGGAACGAGTGCCAGAAGTCAGAGGCTTGACAGCATAGTATTTGTTTTGCTAGAATGTTTTTATTTGAAGTATGCGCCTGTACATTGCTTTTATTTAATCATGGCATGAAACTTATTGGACATTTGAATGCTGCCCTTTGCATATGACGACCAAAACCCATTGGCTTTGCCAATGCTTGCTTTCATATGCTGCATCCGACTCTAACATGCACCGTCACTCACTCAAATATTTTGCTAATCCTAAAACATAACTAAGCACGACCCTGCTTTTTTTCGTTGTCCTGATAGTTGGTGAACTTGGTCTCATAAATAACCTGGCGGGTGTTTCTACTTTCTTTCCTTCCTCAGGTGTCTGTGAACGGGAACCACTTCCTGGAGTACAATCATCGGATTCCGCTCCACAGGGTGAACACCCTGGAAATCACTGGCAGTGTGGATTTAGAAAACGTGCACTTTCAGGGTGCTGGGGTGAGTGTAGAACAGAGCTGGCAGGGTCTGGCCTGAGTATTTCCACAATCGATAATTCGTGTATCTACATGAAAAGTGTTATGCGGCCCGTGTACGCCTTCTAGACATCTCAGAGCGCTATCCTCGGCTGGAGGAACACAGTGGTAAAAGATGGGGGACAGGGACGGTCATTAGTGATGGGGTGCTGCAGGGGTTCAAACAGGACAGATTCCAGCTCAGACATTCTGAGACTGACACATGCCTGGCTCATCACTTCAAGAAACTGTTTCAATTGCCTTGCGCTGATTGAAACAAATAGGTGTTCAGCCCTCTTTAGAATTTCAGGGAGTCCTCGCCCACTCTGAGGTACAGGGCAAGGCTCTCCAAATGTTTAGAGCGTAGTGGTGTCAAATTCTTCTGCCAAGTAATTCCTTCCGTGGCGAGCAGATTGTAGGAAGCCAGCCGTGGGCGCCTGATCAGCAGGTGGGATGGAAAGAGCTTTGGGAGAAAGTGGGGAGGTTTCTGAGGCAGCACTGTGTGCACTATGCAGAATATTTTGAATTGTGAAGGAGCCAGTTTGATGCCTTCAGTGGTGAGGTGTCCAGCGTTGTTGGGTGGTGTGATCGAAGCATGACAGATTAGGTGCCCAGCATTGTGGAGTGATGTGCTCTGAGTGACACAAACCATAGATAAGGTGCCCAGCGTTATGGGGGAATGTGATGTAAGCAGCACAAAAAAGGTGCCCAGCACTGTGGAGTTGTGTGATCTGAGTGCCATGGACGGTAGATATAGTGCCCAGCATTGTGGTGTGATCTGAGGACCACAGACTGCAGCTAAGGTGTCCAACAGTGTGGGTGACGTGATCTGAGCCCCACCCACACACCACTCATGTGGTGCTCAGTGTTGTGATCTGAGAACCACAGATGCAGTGCCCAGCATTGTGGGGGTAGTGTGATGTAAGCATCGCAGGCAACAGATGAGGTGCTCAGTTATTGACACTTGTAAAGTGCATCGGTCGCCCAAAGGCATCATGGCGCTATACCCTAAGCAATGTATGCACTGGCTGACTACCCAAAAGAATCTAGAAAATAAATGTTTTCAAGGCCCGCTGGAAAGAAAAGTAGACCTCAATAGCACACAGGTGGCGAGGAGGAGTATTCCAAGCCTGTGCCGCAGTCACAGAGAAAGCACGGCCTCCAACCCGAGAGAGCCTACACCTAGGAGCTGAGATGGTCAAAGAAGACTGGGAGCGCAGTGCTCCCGTGGGAACATAAGGGCAAAACCTCACTTGAAGATATTCTGCCCCTTTTTTGTAAAAGGTTGTGTGTACCAAGCACTGAGACATAAACCTCACACTTTACTCAACTGGCAGCCAGTAGAGCTGCCGAAGAATGGGAGTCATATGGGCACCATGCAGGGGGCGAAGAACCGTTCTAGCAGCCATGTTTTGCAGCAGCTGGAGACGGTGGACCAAATAGTGCAGTGTAGCCAAATAAAGCACATTACAATAATCGATTCCACTGATTACCAGAGAGGAGACTACAGGGGCCTGAAATTTAACAGGAATAAAAGTCAAACCTTGCATAGTGTCCGCAGCTTGAAATGCCCCTTTTGACAAGGGCTGACACCTCCTCCGCCATGGATGAAGAAGATATAATCTTGATGCCTAGGTCTTTGACCGATAAAACAGGTGTGGGAAAAAGGCCCAAACTAGCGGGCAAGAACTCTGGGGTCCAAAACAAAGAAGGATAAGCGGTAATGACCACCAGCACCTTGGTCTTCTCCCCATTCAGCTTGCGCCAGTTCCTGGCCATCCATCCATCCACCCACGGCCTCCAGGCAACTCCTCAGCCCAGTGGTGGTGTGTGGTTGTGTGATCTGAGTGCCACAGACCACAGATAAAGTGCCCAGTGATGTGGAGTGCTACGATCTGAGCAACACAGACCATAAATGAGGTGCCTGACATTGTGGGGTGGTGTGATATGAGTGCCGCAGACCACATGTGAGGTGCCCAATATTGTATGCCACAGATGCAGGCCCAGCATTGCTGGCTAGTGTGATCTAAGTTCTGCAGATGAGGTGCTCAGCATTGTGGGGAGGGGTGATCTGAGAACTATAGACCAGGGATGCGGTGCCCAGTTTTGTGTGCTGGTGGTGTGAGCTGTGTGGTGTGATCTGAGGAGCACAGAGGAAGGCCTAGGGGCTGGTGTGATCTGAGACCTGCAGGCCACAGATGAGATTCCCAGATTTGTGGGGTTGTGTGATCATCCGGGAAATACCCTAAGGCCATTATGTGGTGGGCAGGAAAAGCAGGTGCTATTGCAAACAGTGCCTATTGTAACTGCTACTGCTGTACTCATTTGGTGGGTTTTATACTTTCTCTTCTTCCCCACCAGTTACATTCAGCATACCTCATGCATGGGGGTGGCTGACCCTACTCCCACTTACACTCTTATTTAAGGACACATGGAAAGTGCAGTATATCTGGAAAGTTGCAGCCAGTCTTTGTCTAACTCTCAAATGACCAAACAGGCAGTGTGGGGCAGTGCCTTCCCCACCGTCCAAATGTACATTGAAAGGCAGCATGAGCAATTCATATGACTTTTGGAACTATGTTTTGGAGGATATTTAACTTAGAACTGTTTTTGTTTCACCAACAGGGTTTCGCCCCGCCCTTCCAGCCTACTCCGTGCCCGCCCGGAGGAATGTACAATGTGAGTCACGGTCCTAAATTACTACTTTTTTCATAAGAACCCAGTGCTTATCCCTTTAAATACAAAAAATAAATAAATAAATAACAATTGCATTTGTTTTAGTTCTATATGCATATAAACTCACTCCATCACGAGCGACAAATGATCATTAGGATCCGTTTAGCTTGCAACAAAACATGGCTTCCATAACATTTCTCAATGGCTTCCTGAAAATGTAGAGATAACTGTGGCAAGGGGGGCTTTCCCTGTAACGAGGGTGCCGTTCACATCAGGCCTGATTCATGAAGGTTTGCTGTGGAGCAAATATGGATGTGCACCTTGGATGTGCCCCTTTTATCTTGTACATGATTCACAAACCTGAAACAAGCACATGTGGAGGTGCCTGGAGTACCCCGGAATCTGTGTGAGTCACCTTTGCACGTGAACCCCTCAATGATCCTCGGACATCCCAAGATTTTCTCCAGTATTACGCTTTTTGAAGCGGGTAGTACAGGAGCACGAGCAAATCAGAGATGCTTGCTGGCCTCTCCTCCTTTGCCAATGAAACGCTTTCTGAATCACCTTTGCACGTGAGCATTTTAGAGATGCTCCAGTCATCCCTAGGTTTGCCCCAGTATTACGCTTTTTGAAGAGCAAATCAGAGATGCTTGCTGGCCTCTCCTCCTCTGCCAATGAAACGCTTTCTGAATCACCTTTGCACGTGAGCATTTTAGAGATGCTCCAGTCATCCCTAGGTTTGCCCCAGTATTACGCTTTTTGAAGCGGGTGGAACGGAGCAAGAGCAAATCAGAGATGCTTGCTGGCCTCTCCTCCTTTGCCAATGAAACGCTTTCTGAATCACCTCTGCACGTGAGCATTTTAGAGAACCTCCAGTCATCCCTAGATTTGCCCCAGTATTACGCTTTTTGAAGAGCAAATCAGAGATGCTTGCTGGCCTCTCCTCCTTTGCCAATGAAACGCTTTCTGAATCACCTTTGCACGTGAGCATTTTAGAGATGCTCCAGTCATCCCTAGGTTTGCTCCAGTATTACGCTTTTTGAAGAGCAAATCAGAGATGCTTGCTGGCCTCTCCTCCTCTGCCAATGAAACGCTTTCTGAATCACCTTTGCACGTGAGCATTTTAGAGATGCTCCAGTCATCCCTAGGTTTGCTCCAGTATTACGCTTTTTGAAGAGCAAATCAGAGATGCTTGCTGGCCTCTCCTCCTCTGCCAATGAAACGCTTTCTGAATCACCTTTGCACGTGAGCATTTTAGAGATGCTCCAGTCATCCCTAGGTTTGCCCCAGTATTACGCTTTTTGAAGAGCAAATCAGAGATGCTTGCTGGCCTCTCCTCCTCTGCCAATGAAACGCTTTCTGAATCACCTTTGCACGTGAGCATTTTAGAGATGCTCCAGTCATCCCTAGGTTTGCCCCAGTATTACGCTTTTTGAAGCGGGTGGAACGGAGCAAGAGCAAATCAGAGATGCTTGCTGGCCTCTCCTCCTTTGCCAATGAAACGCTTTCTGAATCACCTCTGCACGTGAGCATTTTAGAGATGCTCCAGTCATCCCTAGGTTTGCCCCAGTATTACGCTTTTTGAAGAGCAAATCAGAGATGCTTGCTGGCCTCTCCTCCTCTGCCAATGAAACGCTTTCTGAATCACCTTTGCACGTGAGCATTTTAGAGATGCTCCAGTCATCCCTAGGTTTGCCCCAGTATTACGCTTTTTGAAGCGGGTGGAACGGAGCAAGAGCAAATCAGAGATGCTTGCTGGCCTCTCCTCCTTTGCCAATGAAACGCTTTCTGAATCACCTCTGCACGTGAGCATTTTAGAGATGCTCCAGTCATCCCTAGGTTTGCCCCAGTATTACGCTTTTTGAAGAGCAAATCAGAGATGCTTGCTGGCCTCTCCTCCTTTGCCAATGAAACGCTTTCTGAATCACCTCTGCACGTGAGCATTTTAGAGATGCTCCAGTCATCCCTAGGTTTGCCCCAGTATTACGCTTTTTGAAGAGCAAATCAGAGATGCTTGCTGGCCTCTCCTCCTTTGCCAATGAAACGCTTTCTGAATCACCTCTGCACGTGAGCATTTTAGAGATGCTCCAGTCATCCCAAGATTTGCTCTGGTGTTACGCTCTGTGCAGTGAGTAGGAGGGAGCAAATGTGAGTCGGAGTTGCTTGCTGGCCTCTCATTGGCCAGTGAAATTCTTTGTGAATCACATTTGCATGTGAGCCTCTCCGTGCTACCCCGGGCATCTCCTGACATTTGTGAATCAGATATAGGACTGCATCCCAAGTCAGAAATGCTCACAGACATCTTCTCAGTTGCCAGTGAACATCTTTGGGGATCAGGCCCCATCTCCTCCAGGAGGTCAATTATTGCATCTCATCCATTGTCAAGGAATGTCGACGTGCAGAATTGATGGAATTTTATTGAGTGCCTCATTAAGCTTAAACTGTATATGCCATAAACCTTTCATTGATTGCGCATTGCTTGTGCGCCTCTGTGTGTTGTATGAGTATGAGAGGCCTTTGAGGTAGCTCAATGAGTTAAGAGCTTGCTTCAATAATCTGTGTGCAATCTGTTGTCACGGGTTTGAAACCCAGCAGGAGGTGGCTCAGCCCTTAAGCGTTACGAGATTCATATGTTTTAGGGCCATTAGGTTGCGTATTAGCATCCTGGGTATGTGTGCTTTACAAATACACATGGTATGATTTATTAAGTTTATTCTGTCCCCTGTCCCTGTTTTCACCATTCTTATTTTTACATCTTCCTAATTCCTGGTGCTCTTTTTTTTTCCCAGTCTGCATCCCTACCCCATCCTGACCCTCTACTCAGGGCCTAGAACTGGTGACAGGATGGCGCTGTGCAAAACACTGGAAATAAAACAGATAAAGCCTATTGGCTGTCAGCCAAGTCATATTCTATTGTTAAAAAGAGATAGAACAGCCTGCATGTTTTTGCAGCAAAACAGCTATTCTGCATTTCTCAAAAATATTGTCAAGAACCATGTTTCCAGGAAACAGAGAACAAAACCGCACATATTCCTTTGGACATGTGTGTTAAGCAAGGGGTATCACATGCACAAGTTCCTGAAGATTGTGTTGCATGATGAAAGCAGTGGGTTTACCACACTCCCCGACCTGACCAGGCTTAGCCCCGTACAACATGTGCCATCTTGTGCAATCTGTTTCGAATCGTTACACAAATCTGCACAATTTCTATTTCCTTCAGTAAGGATGTTAGCAACGAATAAACTGTGACAGTCACCTTGGCCAACACCCCATGGTGTGGACCGGGGCGGGGGTGGGGGGGGGGTTCTTGAGACCAGGGTTGCCTGCCTGCTGAGCAATGTGCACCCCCTGGAGGTGGTATATAGGCGGTTTTCCCTCAGCCCCACCCCCACCCGACTTCGCCCCATGTACCCTGCTTTCTGAGTCTAGAGGGGGATACACGGTCATAACTGACATCCCAGCAGAATCCACCTTTGATGAATCATGCATATATGGGGGCTACGTCTGGGCCTGCTTTGCCACAAACACTCTGCACTGCCCTTGCACAACAGCCTGCCAGGGAACCCAGTGCAAAACCTGCTCCTTCTAAGGTAAGTACCAGCAGTCCCGCGCATGAAGTCCACAATCTCGCGAGGGGCGAGAATAGATGGAACAGGTGCCTGCCCTTACCTGGAGACTCCAAAGATGGCCCCACATTCCACGAAGATTAGCCACCTGACCCCAGAGAACCACGTGGCCACCATAACACTTCTGCATGACTCCAAAATGGTGACTAGGGGTTTTAAAAGTGCTGCCACTACAAAGCAGTGCCCAGCCAGCACCAATCACAGTGGGAGAAGACATCATTGGGAACAGCTGAACAACTTTAGTAGGAGACGCAATAGCCCAGAGAAATCACTTATAGAAATGGTACCAACGTGGCAAGACACGAGGTAGATTGTTAAGGAAGGGCCAATAGCATGGTTTATGAGCAGCCTTATAAAAAGGCTCTGAGAATTGCAGGTAGAGGCACAGACTGAGCTACCGAACTGGAGTCAGTAGGAAGAGAGAAGGAGCCAGCAGGGAAGAGCCGAGACCCTTCTCCTTCTCTCCGGAGACCCAGAGAGAAGGAGAAGGAATCAAAAGCCTGGTCAAGGCTACTTTTCAGACACTGTTAGAGGCTAAAGAACAAGGAGTTGAGAGTCTACTGAAGGCATTATACAGTAGTCTAGTAGAGTCCATACTCAGAAAAAGAGAAGAAGGGCAGAGTCTTCTGAGGACCATATCGCAGACATTGGCTGAGAGGAGATCCAGAAAGAAAGCTGAGAACCTTTTGAGTGCCCGAGACTAGACCAAAGATGGAGAGGAAACTAAGATCCTGCTGAGGGCTCTGGCTCAGGCAGTGCCCGAGACTAGACCAAAAGAGGGAGAGGAAGCTGAGATCCTGCTGAGGGCTCTGGCTCAGGCAGTGCCCGAGACTAGACCAAAAGAGGGAGAGGAAGCTGAGATCCTGCTGAGGACTGTAGCTCAGGCAGTGCCCCAGACCAAAAGAGGGAGAGGAAGCTACGAACCTGCTGAGGGCTCTGGCTCAGGCAGTGCCCAAGACCAGACCAAAAGAGGGAGAGGAAGCTGAGATCCTGCTGAGGGCTCTGGCTAAGTCAGTGCCCGAGACCAGACCAAAAGAGGGAGAGGAAGGTGAGATCCTGCTGAGGGCTCTGGCTCAGGCAGTGCCGAGACCATACCAAAGAGGGAGGGGAAGCTGAGATCCTGGTGAGGGCTCTAGCTCAGGCAGTGCCCGAGACCAGACCAAAAGAGGGAGAGGAAGGTGAGATCCTGCTGAGGGCTCTGGCTCAGGCAGTGCCCAAGACCAGACCAAAGAGGGAGATGAAGCTGAGATCCTGCTGAGGGCTCTGGCTTAGGCAGTGCCCGAGACTAGACCAAAGAGGGAGAGGAAGCTAAGATCCTGCTGAGGGCTCTGGCTCAGGCAGTGCCCGAGACTAGACCAAAGAGGGAGAGGAAGCTAAGATCCTGCTGAGGGCTCTGGCTCAGGCAGTGCCCGAGACTAGACCAAATGAGGGAGAGGAAGCTGAGATCCTGCTGAGGGCTCTGGCTCAGGCAGTGCCCGAGACTAGACCAAAAGAGGGAGAGGAAGCTGAGATCCTGCTGAGGGCTGTAGCTCAGGCAGTGCCCCAGACCAAAAGAGGGAGAGGAAGCTACGATCCTGCTGAGGGCTCTGGCTCAGGCAGTGCCCAAGACCAGACCAAAAGAGGGAGAGGAAGCTGAGATCCTGCTGAGGGCTCTGGCTCAGTCAGTGCCCAAGACCAGACCAAAAGAGGGAGAGGAAGCTGAGATCCTGCTGAGGGCTCTGGCTCAGGCAGTGCCGAGACCATACCAAAGAGGGAGAGGAAGCTGAGATCCTGGTGAGGGCTCTAGCTCAGGCAGTGCCTGAGACCAGACCAAAAGAGGGAGAGGAACCTGAGATCCTGCTGAGGGCTCTAGCTCAGGCAGTGCCCGAGACCACACCAAAGAGGGAGATGAAGCTGAGATCCTGCTGAGGGCTCTGGCTCAGGCAGTGCCCGAGACCAGAACAAAATAGGGAGAGGAAGCTGAGATCCTGCTGAGGGCTCTGGCTCAGGCAGTGCCCGAGACTAGACCAAAGAGGGAGAGGAAGCTAATATCCTGCCGAGGGCTCTGGTTCAGGCAGTGCCCAAGACTAGACCAAAAGAGGGAAAGGGAGCTGAGATCCTGCTGAGGGCTCTGGCTCAGGCAGTGCCTGAGACTATATCAAAAGAGGGAGAGGAAACTGAGATCCTGCTGAGGTCTCCGGCTCAGGCAGTTCCGAGACCATACCAAATAGGGAGACGAAGCTACGATCCTGCTGAGGGCTCTGGCTCAGGCAGTGGCCGAGACCAGACCAAAAGAGGGAGAGGAAGCTGAGATCCTGCTGAGGGCTCTGGCTAAGTCAGTGCCCGAGACCAGACCAAAAGAGGGAGAGGAAGGTGAGATCCTGCTGAGGGCTCTGGCTCAGGCAGTGCCGAGACCATACCAAAGAGGGAGGGGAAGCTGAGATCCTGGTGAGGGCTCTAGCTCAGGCAGTGCCCGAGACCAGACCAAAAGAGGGAGAGGAAGGTGAGATCCTGCTGAGGGCTCTGGCTAAGTCAGTGCCCGAGACCAGACCAAAAGAGGGAGAGGAAGGTGAGATCCTGCTGAGGGCTCTGGCTCAGGCAGTGCCGAGACCATACCAAAAGAGGGAGAGGAAGCTGAGATCCTGCTGAGGGCTTTGGCAAAGGCATTGCCTGAGACTGGACCAAAAGAGGGAGAGGAAGCTTAAATCCTGCTGAGGGCTCTGGCTCAGGCAGTGCCTAAAACGAGACCAAAAGAGGGAGAGCAAGCAGAGATCATGCTGTAGCTCAGGCAGTGTCCGAGACCAGATCAAAAGAGGGAGAGGAAGCTGAGATCCTGCTGAGGGCTCTGGCTAAGTCAGTGCCCGAGACCAGACCAAAAGAGGGAGAGGAAGGTGAGATCCTGCTGAGGGCTCTGGCTCAGGCAGTGCCGAGACCATACCAAAGAGGGAGGGGAAGCTGAGATCCTGGTGAGGGCTCTAGCTCAGGCAGTGCCCGAGACCAGACCAAAAGAGGGAGAGGAAGGTGAGATCCTGCTGAGGGCTCTGGCTCAGGCAGTGCCCGAGACCAGACCAAAGAGGGAGATGAAGCTGAGATCCTGCTGAGGGCTCTGGCTTAGGCAGTGCCCGAGACTAGACCAAAGAGGGAGAGGAAGCTAAGATCCTGCTGAGGGCTCTGGCTCAGGCAGTGCCCGAGACTAGACCAAAGAGGGAGAGGAAGCTAAGATCCTGCTGAGGGCTCTGGCTCAGGCAGTGCCCGAGACTAGACCAAATGAGGGAGAGGAAGCTGAGATCCTGCTGAGGGCTCTGGCTCAGGCAGTGCCCGAGACTAGACCAAAATAGGGACAGGAAGCTGAGATCCTGCTGAGGGCTGTAGCTCAGGCAGTGCCCCAGACCAAAAGAGGGAGAGGAAGCTACGATCCTGCTGAGGGCTCTGGCTCAGGCAGTGCCCAAGACCAGACCAAAAGAGGGAGAGGAAGCTGAGATCCTGCTGAGGGCTCTGGCTCAGTCAGTGCCCAAGACCAGACCAAAAGAGGGAGAGGAAGCTGAGATCCTGCTGAGGGCTCTGGCTCAGGCAGTGCCGAGACCATACCAAAGAGGGAGAGGAAGCTGAGATCCTGCTGAGGGCTCTAGCTCAGGCAGTGCCCGAGACCACACCAAAGAGGGAGATGAAGCTGAGATCCTGCTGAGGGCTCTGGCTCAGGCAGTGCCCGAGACCAGACCAAAATAGGGAGAGGAAGCTGAGATCCTGCTGAGGGCTCTGGCTCAGGCAGTGCCCGAGACTAGACCAAAGAGGGAGAGGAAGCTAATATCCTGCCGAGGGCTCTGGTTCAGGCAGTGCCCAAGACTAGACCAAAAGAGGGAGAGGGAGCTGAGATCCTGCTGAGGGCTCTGGCTCAGGCAGTGCCTGAGACTATATCAAAAGAGGGAGAGGAAGCTGAGATCCTGCTGAGGTCTCTAGCTCAGGCAGTGCCGAGACCAGACCAAAAGAGGGAGAGGAAGCTGAAATCCTGCTGAGGGCTCTGGCTTAGGCAGTTCCCGAGAACAGACCAAAAGATGGAGAGGAAACTGAGATCCTGCTGAGGTCTCCGGCTCAGGCAGTTCCGAGACCATACCAAATAGGGAGACGAAGCTACGATCCTGCTGAGGGCTCTGGCTCAGACAGTGGCCGAGACCAGACCAAAAGAGGGAGATGAAGCTGAGATCCTGCTGAGGGCTCTGGCTCAGGCAGTGCCCGAGACTAGACCAAAAGAGGGAGAGTAAGCTGAGATCCTGCTGAGGGCTGTAGCTCAGGCAGTTCCCGAGACCATACCAAAGAGGGAGAGCAAGCTAAGATCCTGCTGAGGGCTCTGGCTCAGGCAGTGCCCGAGAACAGACCAAAAGAGCGAGAGGAAGCTGAGATCCTGCTGAGGGCTCTAGCTCAGGCAGTGCCTGAGACCAGACCAAAAGAGGGAGAGGAAGCTGAGATCCTGCTGAGGGCTGTAGCTCATGCAGTACCCGAGACCAGACCAAAAGAGGGAGAGGAAGCTGAGATCCTGCTGAGGGCTTTGGCAAAGGCATTGCCTGAGACTGGACCAAAAGAGGGAGAGGAAGCTTAAATCCTGCTGAGGGCTCTGGCTCAGGCAGTGCCTAAAACGAGACCAAAAGAGGGAGAGCAAGCAGAGATCATGCTGTAGCTCAGGCAGTGTCCGAGACCAGATCAAAAGAGGGAGAGGAAGCTGAGATCCTGCTGAGTGCTCTGGCTCAGGCAGTGCCCGAGAACAGACCAAGAGAGGGAGAGAATCTGAGATCCTGCTGAGGGCTCTGGCTCAGGCAGTGCCGAGACCATACCAAAAGAGGGAGAGGAAGCTGAGATCCTGCTGAGGTCTCTAGCTCAGGCACTGCCGAGACCAGACCAAAAGAGGGAGAGGAAGCTGAAATCCTGCTGAGGGCTCTGGCTTAGGCAGTTTCCGAGAACAGACCAAAAGAGGGAGAGGAAGCTGAAATCCTGCTGAGGGCTCCGGCTCAGCCAGTGCCGAGACCATACCAAATAGGGAGAGGAAGCTACGATCCTGCTGAGGGCTTTGGCTCAGGCAGTGGCCGGGACCAGACCAAAAGAGGGAGAGGAAGCTGAGATCCTGCTGAGGGCTCTGGCTCAGGCAGTGTGGAGACCATACCAAAGAGGGAGAGGAATCTAAGATCCTGCTGAGGGCTCTAGCTCAGGCAGTGCCCGAGACAACACCAAAAGAAGGAGAGGAAGCTAAGATCCTGCTGAGGGCTCTGGCTCAGGCAGTGCCCGAGACCAGACCAAAAGAGGGAGAGGAAGCTGAGCCCCTGCTGAGGGCTCTAGCTCAGACAGTTGCCGAGACCAGACCAAAAGAGGGAGAGGAAGCTGAGATCCTGCTGAGGGCTCTGGCTCAGGCAGTGCCCGAGAACAGACCAAAAGAGCGAGAGGAAGCTGAGATCCTGCTGAGGGCTCTAGCTCAGGCAGTGCCTGAGACCAGACCAAAAGAGGGAGAGGAAGCTGAGATCCTGCTGAGGGCTCTGGCTCAGGCAGTGCCCGAGACTAGACCAAAAGAGGGAGAGGAAGCTGAGATCCTGCTGAGGGCTGTAGCTCAGGCAGTGCCCCAGACCAAAAGAGGGAGAGGAAGCTACGATCCTGCTGAGGGCTCTGGCTCAGGCAGTGCCCAAGACCAGACCAAAAGAGGGAGAGGAAGATGAGATCCTGCTGAGGGCTCTGGCTCAGTCAGTGCCCGAGACCAGACCAAAAGAGGGAGAGGAAGCTGAGATCCTGCTGAGGGCTCTGGCTCAGGCAGTGCCGAGACCATACCAAAGAGGGAGAGGAAGCTGAGATCCTGGTGAGGGCTCTAGCTCAGGCAGTGCCTGAGACCAGACCAAAAGAGGGAGAGGAAGCTGAGATCCTGCTGAGGGCTCTAGCTCAGGCAGTGCCCGAGACCACACCAAAGAGGGAGATGAAGCTGAGATCCTGCTGAGGGCTCTGGCTCAGGCAGTGCCCGAGACCAGACCAAAATAGCGAGAGGAAGCTGAGATCCTGCTGAGGGCTCTGGCTCAGGCAGTGCCCGAGACTAGACCAAAGAGGGAGAGGAAGCTAATATCCTGCCGAGGGCTCTGGTTCAGGCAGTGCCCAAGACTAGACCAAAAGAGGGAGAGGGAGCTGAGATCCTGCTGAGGGCTCTGGCTCAGGCAGTGCCTGAGACTATATCAAAAGAGGGAGAGGAAGCTGAGATCCTGCTGAGGTCTCTAGCTCAGGCAGTGCCGAGACCAGACCAAAAGAGGCAGAGGAAGCTGAAATCCTGCTGAGGGCTCTGGCTTAGGCAGTTCCCGAGAACAGACCAAAAGATGGAGAGGAAACTGAGATCCTGCTGAGGTCTCCGGCTCAGGCAGTTCCGAGACCATACCAAATAGGGAGACGAAGCTACGATCCTGCTGAGGGCTCTGGCTCAGGCAGTGGCCGAGACCAGACCAAAAGAGGGAGATGAAGCTGAGATCCTGCTGAGGGCTCTGGCTCAGGCAGTGCCCGAGACTAGACCAAAAGAGGGAGAGTAAGCTGAGATCCTGCTGAGGGCTGTAGCTCAGGCAGTTCCCGAGACCATACCAAAGAGGGAGAGGAAGCTAAGATCCTGCTGAGGGCTCTGGCTCAGGCAGTGCCCGAGAACAGACCAAAAGAGCGAGAGGAAGCTGAGATCCTGCTGAGGGCTCTAGCTCATGCAGTGCCTGAGACCAGACCAAAAGAGGGAGAGGAAGCTGAGATCCTGCTGAGGGCTGTAGCTCATGCAGTACCCGAGACCAGACCAAAAGAGGGAGAGGAAGCTGAGATCCTGCTGAGGGCTTTGGCAAAGGCATTGCCTGAGACTGGACCAAAAGAGGGAGAGGAAGCTTAAATCCTGCTGAGGGCTCTGGCTCAGGCAGTGCCTAAGACGAGACCAAAAGAGGGAGAGCAAGCAGAGATCATGCTGTAGCTCAGGCAGTGTCCGAGACCAGATCAAAAGAGGGAGAGGAAGCTGAGATCCTGCTGAGGGCTCTGGCTCAGGCAGTGCCCGAGAACAGACCAAAAGAGGGAGAGAATCTGAGATCCTGCTGAGGGCTCTGGCTCAGGCAGTGCCGAGACCATACCAAAGGAGGGAGAGGAAGCTGAGATCCTGCTTAGGTCTCTAGCTCAGGCACTGCCGAGACCAGACCAAAAGAGGGAGAGGAAGCTGAAATCCTGCTGAGGGCTCTGGTTTAGGCAGTTTCCGAGAACAGACCAAAAGAGGGAGAGGAAGCTGAAATCCTGCTGAGGGCTCCGGCTCAGCCAGTGCCGAGACCATACCAAATAGGGAGAGGAAGCTACGATCCTGCTGAGGGCTCTGGCTCAGGCAGTGGCCGGGACCAGACCAAAAGAGGGAGAGGAAGCTGAGATCCTGCTGAGGGCTCTGGCTCAGGTAGTGTGGAGACCATACCAAAGAGGGAGAAGAACCTAAGATCCTGCTGAGGGCTCTAGCTCAGGCAGTGCCCGAGACAATACCAAAAGAAGGAGATGAAGCTGAGATCCTGCTGAGGGCTCTGGCTCAGGCAGTGGCCGAGACTAGACCAAAAGAGGGAGAGGAAGCTAAGATCCTGCTGAGGGCTCTGGCTCAGGCAGTGCCCGAGAACAGACCAAAAGAGGGAGAGGAAGCTGAGATCCTGCTGAGGGCTCTGGCTCAGGCAGTGCCCGAGACTACACCAAAAGAGGGAGAGGAAGCCGAGATCCTGCTGAGGGCTGTAGCTCAGGCAGTTCCCGAGACCATACCAAAGAGGGAGAGGAAGCTAAGATCCTGCTGAGGGCTCTGGCTCAGGCAGTGCCCGAGACTAGACCAAAAGAGGGAGAGGAAGCTGAGCCCCTGCTGAGGGCTCTAGCTCAGACAGTTCCCGAGACCAGACCAAAAGAGGGAGAGGAAGCTGAGATCCTGCTGAGGGCTCTGGCTCAGGCAGTGCCGGAGAACAGACCAAAAGAGCGAGAGGAAGCTGAGATCCTGCTGAGGGCTCTAGCTCAGGCAGTGCCTGAGACCAGACCAAAAGAGGGAGAGGAAGCTGAGATCCTGCTGAGGGTTGTAGCTCATGCAGTACCCGAGACCAGACCAAAAGAGGGAGAGGAAGCTGAGATCCTGCTGAGGGCTTTGGCAAAGGCATTGCCTGAGACGAGACCAAAAGAGGGAGCGGAAGCTTAAATCCTGCTGAGGGCTCTGGCTCAGGCAGTGCCTGAGACGAGACCAAAAGAGGGAGAGGAATCAGATCATGCTGTAGCTCAGGCAGTGTCCGAGACCAGATCAAAAAAGGGAGAGGAAGATGAGATCCTGCCGAGGGCTCTGGCTCAGGCAGTGCCCGAGAACAGACCAAAAGAGGGAGAGAATCTGAGATCCTGCTGAGGTATCTCTGGCTCAGGCAGTGCCGAGACCATACCAAAAGAGGGAGAGAAAGCTAAGATCCTGCTGAGGGTTCTTGCTCAGGCAGGGCCCGAGACCAGACCAAAAGAGGGAGAGGAAGCTGAGATCCTGCCGAGGGCTCCGGCTCAGGCAGTGCCCGAGACCAGACCAAATGGGGAGAGGAAGCTACGATCCTGCTGAGGGCTCTGGCTCAGGCAGTGGCCGAGACCAGACCAAAAGAGGGAGAGGAAGCTGAGATCCTGCTGAGGGTTCTGGTTCAGCCAGTGCCCGAGACCAGACCAAATAGGGAGAGGAAGCCACGATCCTGCTGAGGGCTCTGGCTCAGGCAGTGCCGAGACCATACCAAAAGAGGGAGAGGAAGCTAAAATCCTGCTGAGGGCTCTTGCTCATGCAGGGCCCGAGTCCAGACCAAAAGAGGGAGAGAAAGCTGAGATCCTGCTGAGGGCTCCGGCTCAGGCAGTGCCCGAGACCAGACCAAATAGGGAGAGGAAGCTACGATCCTGCTGAGGGCTCTGGCTCAGGCAGTGGCCGAGACCAGACCAAAAGAGGGAGAGGAAGCTGAGATCCTGCTGAGGGCTCTGGCGCAGGCAGTGCCGAGACCATACCAAAGCGGGAGATGAAGCTAAGATCCTGCTGAGGGCTCTGGCTCAGGCAGTGGCCGAGACCAGACCAAAAGAGGGAGAGGAAGCTGAGATCCTGTTGAGGGCTCTGGCTCAGGCAGTGCCCGAGACCAGACCAAAATAGGGAGAGGAAGCTACGATCCTGCTGAGGGCTCTGGCTCAGGCAGTGGCCGAGACCAGACCAAAAGAGGGAGAGGAAGCTGAGATCCTGCTGAGGGCTCTGGCTCAGGCAGTGCCGCGACCATACCAAAAGAGGGAGAGGAAGCTAAGATCCTGCTGAGGGCTCTTGCACAGGCAGGGCCCGAGACTAGACCAAAAGAGGGAGAGGAAGCTGAGATCCTGCTGAGGGCTCCGGCTCAGGCAGTGCCCGAGACCAGACCAAAAGAGGAAGAGGAAGCTGAGATCCTGCTGAGGGCTCTGGCTCAGGCAGTGCCGAGACCATACCAAAGCGGGAGATGAAGCTAAGATCCTGCTGAGGGCTCTGGCTCAGGCAGTGCCCGAGACTAGACCAAAAGAGGGAGAGAAAGCTAAGATCCTGCTGGGGGCTCTGGCTCAGGCAGTGCCCGAGACCAGACCAAAAGAGGGAGAGGAAGCTAAGATCCTGCTGAGGGCTCTGGCTCAGGCAGTGCCCGAGACCAGACCAAAAGAGGGAGAGGAGGCTGAGATCCTGCTGAGGGCTCTGGCTCAGGCAGTGCCCGAGACT
Organism: Ambystoma mexicanum; assembly: GCF_040938575.1. Classification (NCBI taxonomy): domain Eukaryota; kingdom Metazoa; phylum Chordata; class Amphibia; order Caudata; family Ambystomatidae; genus Ambystoma; species Ambystoma mexicanum. The sequence continues at coordinate 268,727,305 of NC_090931.1, read as the reverse complement.
AGACCAAAAGAGGGAGAGGAAGCTGAGATCCTGCTGAGGGCTCTGGCTCAGGCAGTGCCCGAGACTAGACCGAAATAGGGAGAGGAAGCTGAGATCCTGCTGAGGGCTGTAGCTCAGGCAGTTCCCGAGACCATACCAAAGAGGGAGAGGAAGCTAAGATCCTGCTGAGGGCTCTGGCTCAGGCAGTGCCCGAGACAAGACCAAAAGAGGGAGAGGAAGCTGAGATCCTGCTGAGGGCTCTGGCTCAGGCAGTGCCCGAGACCAGACCAAAATAGGGAAAGGAAGCTGAGATCCTGCTGAGGGCTCCGGCTCAGGCAGTGCCTGAGACGAGACCAAAAGAGGGAGAGGAAGCTGAGATCCTGCTGAGGGCTGTAGCTCAGGCAGTTCCCGAGACCATACCAAAGAGGGAGAGGAAGCTAAGATCCTGCTGAGGGCTCTGGCTCAGGCAGTGCCCGAGACCAGACCAAAAGAGGGAGAGGAAGCTGAGATCCTGCTGAGGGCTCTGGCTCAGGCAGTGCCCGAGACCAGACCAAAAGATGGAGAGGAAGCTGAGAGGAAGCTGAGATCCTGCTGAGGGCTCTGGCTCAGGCAGTGCCGAGACCATACCAAAGCGGGAGATGAAGCTAAGATCCTGCTGAGGGCTCGGGCTCAGGCAGTGCCCGAGACTAGACCAAAAGAGGGAGGGAAAGCTAAGATCTTGCTGGGGGCTCTGGCTCAGGCAGTGCCCAAGACCAGACCAAAAGGGGGAGAGGAAGCTAAGATCCTGCTGAGGGCTCTGGCTCAGGCAGTGCCCGAGACTAGACCAAAAGAGGGAGAGGAAGCTGAGATCCTGCTGAGGGCTCTGGCTCAGGCAGTGCCCGAGACTAGACCAAAAGAGGGAGAGGAAGCTGAGATCCTGCTGAGGGCTGTAGCTTAGGCAGTTCCCGAGACCATACCAAAGAGGGAGAGGAAGCTGAGATCCTGCTGAGGGCTCCGGCTCAGGCAGTGCCTGAGACGAGACCAAAAGAGGGAGAGGAAGCTGAGATCCTGCTGAGGGCTGTAGCTCAGGCAGTTCCCGAGACCAGACCAAAGAGGGAGAGGAAACTAAGATCCTGCTGAGGGCTCTGGCTCAGGCAGTGCCCGAGACCAGACCAAAAGAGGGAGAGGAAGCTGAGATCCTGCTGAGGGCTCTGGCTCAGGCAGTGCCCGAGACCAGACCAAAAGATGGAGAGGAAGCTGAGAGGAAGCTGAGATCCTGCTGAGGGCTCTGGCTCAGGCAGTGCCGAGACCATACCAAAGCGGGAGATGAAGCTAAGATCCTGCTGAGGGCTCGGGCTCAGGCAGTGCCCGAGACTAGACCAAAAGAGGGAGGGAAAGCTAAGATCTTGCTGGCGGCTCTGGCTCAGGCAGTGCCCAAGACCAGACCAAAAGGGGGAGAGGAAGCTAAGATCCTGCTGAGGGCTCTGGCTCAGGCAGTGCCCGAGACTAGACCAAAAGAGGGAGAGGAAGCTGAGATCCTGCTGAGGGCTCTGGCTCAGGCCGTGCCCGGGACTAGACCAAAAGAGGGAGAGGAAGCTGAGATCCTGCTGAGGGCTCTGGCTCAGGCAGTGCCCGAGACTAGACCAAAAGAGGGAGAGGAAGCTGAGATCCTGCTGAGGGCTGTAGCTTAGGCAGTTCCCGAGACCATACCAAAGAGGGAGAGGAAGCTGAGATCCTGCTGAGGGCTCTGGCTCAGGCAGTGCCCGAGACCAGACCAAAAGAGGGAGAGGAAGCTGAGATCCTGCTGAGGGCTCTGGATCAGGCAGTGCCCGAGACCAGACCAAAATAGGGAGAGGAAGCTGAGATCCTGCTGAGGGCTCCGGCTCAGGCAGTGCCTGAGACGAGACCAAAAGAGGGAGAGGAAGCTGAGATCCTGCTGAGGGCTGTAGCTCAGGCAGTTCCCGAGACCAGACCAAAGAGGGAGAGGAAGCTAAGATCCTGCTGAGGGCTCTGGCTCAGGCAGTGCCCGAGACCAGACCAAAAGAGGGAGAGGAAGCTGAAATCCTGCTGAGGGCTCTGGCTCAGGCAGTGCCCGAGAACAGACCAAAAGAGGGAGAGGAAGCTGAGATCCTGCTGAGGGCTCTGGCTCAGGCAGTGCCCGAGACTAGACCAAAAGAGGGAGAGGAAGCTGAGATCCTGCTGAGGGCTGTAGCTCAGGCAGTTCCCGAGACCATACCAAAGAGGGAGAGGAAGCTAAGAACCTGCTGAGGGCTCTGGCTCAGGCAGTGCCCGAGACCAGACCAAAAGAGGGAGAGGAAGCTGAGATCCTGCTGAGGGCTCTGGCTCAGGCAGTGCCCGAGACCAGACCAAAATAGGGAGAGGAAGCTGAGATCCTGCTGAGGGCTCCGGCTCAGGCAGTGCCTGAGACGAGACCAAAAGAGGGAGAGGAAGCTGAGATCCTGCTGAGGGCTGTAGCTCAGGCAGTTCCCGAGACCATACCAAAGAGGGAGAGGAAGCTAAGATCCTGCTGAGGGCTCTGGCTCAGGCAGTGCCCGAGACCAGACCAAAAGAGGGAGAGGAAGCTGAGATCCTGCTGAGGGCTCTGGCTCAGGCAGTGCCCGAGACCAGACCAAAAGAGGGAGAGGAAGCTGAGATCCTGCTGAGGGCTCTGGCTCAGGCAGTGCCGAGACCATACCAAAGCGGGAGATGAAGCTAAGATCCTGCTGAGGGCTCGGGCTCAGGCAGTGCCCGAGACTAGACCAAAAGAGGGAGGGAAAGCTAAGATCTTGCTGGGGGCTCTGGCTCAGGCAGTGCCCAAGACCAGACCAAAAGAGGGAGAGGAAGCTAAGATCCTGCTGAGGGCTCTGGCTCAGGCAGTGCCCGAGACTAGACCAAAAGAGGGAGAGGAAGCTGAGATCCTGCTGAGGGCTCTGGCTCAGGCAGTGCCCGGGACTAGACCAAAAGAGGGAGAGGAAGCTGAGATCCTGCTGATTGCTCTGGCTCAGGCAGTGCCCGAGACTAGACCAAAAGAGGGAGAGGAAGCTGAGATCCTGCTGAGGGCTGTAGCTTAGGCAGTTCCCGAGACCATACCAAAGAGGGAGAGGAAGCTGAGATCCTGCTGAGGGCTCTGGCTCAGGCAGTGCCCGAGACCAGACCAAAAGAGGGAGAGGAAGCTGAGATCCTGCTGAGGGCTCTGGCTCAGGCAGTGCCCGAGACCAGACCAAAATAGGGAGAGGAAGCTGAGAACCTGCTGAGGGCTCCGGCTCAGGCAGTGCCTGAGACGAGACCAAAAGAGGGAGAGGAAGCTGAGATCCTGCTGAGGGCTGTAGCTCAGGCAGTTCCTGAGACCATACCAAAGAGGGAGAGGAAGCTAAGATCCTGCTGAGGGCTCTGGCTCAGGCAGTGCCCGAGACCAGACCAAAAGAGGGAGAGGAAGCTGAGATCCTGCTGAGGGCTCTGGCTCAGGCAGTGCCCGAGACCAGACCAAAATAGGGAGAGGAAGCTGAGATCCTGCTGAGGGCTCCGGCTCAGGCAGTGCCTGAGACGAGACCAAAAGAGGGAGAGGAAGCTGAGATCCTGTTGAGGGCTATCTGTTATTTTATTGTGATTTATACTGCGCACCATTGCCATTTTTATGGTCTCCAAGCGCCCGGCGGATTTGGAAAGGAAGGAGGTTGGGATGGGCCCGTTAGTGTTATTGAGAGGAAAAAGCACAAGGGAGTTTTGGTGTGCTGTTAGTGGCTTCAGTTCTGAAAAACCAATCACTGTATGCTTGTATGTTTTTAGTTGATTGGCATCTGTGTTTGTTGGGTGGTTGCATGCAGTTGTTTTGTTGGCGTTTTGGGTGTTAGGAAGAGTCTGTAGAGTGCTTGCAGTTTGCAGTGTTTTTGTTTTCATCAGCAAGGTATTCAGTTGTTAGAGTTTTTAGTAGGGTTTTTCCGGAGGTCATCTTTGTGATTTTCTGTGCGTTGGGTTAATCCGTTGTGTTACAATTATTCCATTGAATTTGGGGTTGAGGTATTTTTGTAATTCTTTTTCCTTTGGGTGCTCCACTTTTGCAATTTCTTATTGTGTTGCGTTGGCGTTTTTTTTAAACCAGTGTTCCCGCTTTAATTTGGTGAGGTGACGAGCCATGTTTCTAGCAATTCCCTGAATTTGAGGTAATCGTGTGTTATTCGTCTTTCCCTTGGGATCAAGTTCCCACTGCTATGCGGGAGAATGCTGATCCCTCGAGTTTCTGTTTTGCGTATTTTTTTTGGTTCTAGGCGAATGTTGTTGCTGGCCCTTAGTGTTCGTGTTGGTTTGTAGATGGAGCGTTTTCCCTGCATGAATTCCGCACCTTGTCTGTGGGTTGCTCTATGTGTTATGCTGAGCGGTTTGAAGTAAATTGTTTTTTGACCGGTAATGTAGCGTTCTTAATGCTGGTGTGATGTGTTCTCTCTTAGCGAGTCTGAGGAGTAGTCTTGCTCCTGCGTTCTGAGTTTGTTGTAGTTTTCTCATAGGGAAGTCTGGCATTCCAAGATAGGTACTGCTGGCGTATTCTACTCTTGGCATGACAGAGACTAGCAGAGCCATACCCAGAACAAGAGGAGAACTGAGTCTGCCGACGGCTGGCACTGTTTCAGGCCCCAGGGCGAGCCGGATGCAGCAAACGAGCAGTCGCAGAGCCTGTTAAAGGCTACCCTATGAGGCAGTTGCAGAGAAAGAGGGAACATGAGGAGTCCTTTGCCCAGAAGGTATAACCCGTGGCTAGTGAGTAAAAATGGAGCAGCCAGACGAACAACCTAAGCAAGTGGGAAGAAATACTTCTCAGTAGAAGGGTGTAAAAGGTACCATTGTCAGTCCAGGAGGGCAAACCAGGGCAAGAGAGGAATAATGGCCTTTCTCCAAACTCATACCCTAAGCCTGTGGAAGTAAAAATACTTGCTGCCAAGTGAAGGTAATGGGTGAGTTGGGAGCTATATCCCCTGGTCAGTCCGTTCTAATCCAGGAAGCAAGCTGGGACCTATCACACTGAGCATAGCTGTCGCCGTGACCTCCCACGAGATTACAGAATGCTGGTGTTTGCTAGAGAAAACTCATTTGAATAAAATAAAAAAATCTGTTCTCCGATATCTAGAGGAGCAGCTTTTATAAGAAATGGGTTTCTTCGGGTATATTGTGCAGCAGGAATATAACCTCTTGAATTAACAGTTAAAAAAGGATCTTCGTTTAATATCAATGGAAGGGGTCCCTGTTTCCTCTAGACATTGTTGAGCAGATTCTCAAAACCAAACGCAAATGAAAAAAGTGCAAAGGTGAGCTGCATATTTCTTGGGGAATGTGCAGAGGCACAAAAGATACAGCCCTCTTGCATACATGTATGCTCCAGACAGTAATTTATGACTGGCTCCCATCACAGCTGTCACACTTAAAGTAAAATGCACGACAGGGTCAGAAATGACCCTGTCATGTTTTGCCCATCCCGTTGCGCCTACTCCCAACAGGTGCTGGGAAATGTGCCTAATTACTGCATATTTCAAAGCGCACCACATTTGTGAATTTAGGATGCACATTTAAATGTAAAGAAATGCCCCATTAATTGCGCAACTATTCAAAGGGGGTGGGAAAGGAGCTCTTAATGTGCGCCACATTTTTCGGCACAGGTGAGGCGAAGCACTTGTGCATCTCATCACTTGCATCCACAAGGTTTTGAGAATCTGGTCCAGTATTTCGAGCTGGCACAGTTTTATTTAGGAATAATATGTGGCACTATGAAAGCCGCCCACAAATTACACATGTGCAGTTTTACCACAATTTAATTGCAAAAAGTAACCACAGGTAGACATTTGCTGTGTAGGAATATTTGTAAGTTTTTCTTATGTGCATTGCAAATGCAAAACTAATGTACACACATCACACACTCCCAACGCTGGCTACAGAAAGAGCCACTGACCCAGCACTAGCACAGCACCAGCTCACCACTGCCACACATAGCATCTGCCTCAGAGGTACATGCCATTCCCCAGGCATCCTGGCTGTTATGGCTGTTATGTAAGGGATATAATGCAATGCTGCAATCCGCTGTTATGTTGCATGTTATGTCTTGTGTGCAGCAATGCACTTCCATTCTGCACCTTGCGCAATGAGCCCACAGCACAATAAGACGATGGGCCTCATTACAAAGTTGCCGGTCCGGACACAACAGTATCGGTAAGCTTACCGGTACCGGTGTGTCCGGACTGTCCAACTCTGAGTTGTGCCGCGGGTGCCTTTCATTCCGCCAGGGCACCCGCGAGCACTGCATTCTGCATCCCCATTCCCATTGAGTCCTATGGGGCTCGAATAGGGATATACCGGCACCTATGATATGGCAATTACCGGGTCCGGCAGGGCCGGAATACCCCAGTAATTGCCCATTCGTGGGTGCCGGATTTCCATGCCGGTATGAAGGTAGCCTTGCCGATTTTACCGGCAAGGCTACCTCCAACCTCGTAATGAGGCCATGTCAATTTCCAGGTCGCGTAAAAGAGCATCAATACTTGCAGATGTACAACCAGCATTTACATCACATGCTGAAAGTGACAACACACGCACACACTACTTTGCAACTTCATGTAACTGCAAAGTTCAAAACCCTGCCTGCCTCAAGTCATCATGAATCCTATCCAGGCGAAGGGGACGCCAGGGAAAGTGTGCACCACTGTGCAGTGTTTGCCCCAGTGTGCCTGGAGGTTCCCACTGACGTATGTTAGACAATGCAAGGTGAAGGGGACACCAGGGAAAGTGTGTACCACTGTGCAGCGTTCGCTCCAGTGTGCCTGGAGGTTCCCACTGACGTATGTTAGACAATGCAAGGTGAAGGGGCTGCCAGGGAAAGTGTGCATCACTGTGCAGTGTTTGCCCCAGTGTGCCTGGAGGGTCCCAGTGACACGTGTTAGACAATGCAAGGTTAAGGGAATGCCGGGGAATGTGCAAATCACTGTGCAGTGTTTGCCCCAGTGTGCCTGTGGGTTCCCACTGACACGTGTTAGACAATGCAAGGTGAATGGAACGCCAGGGAAGGTGCGAATCACTGTGCAGTGTTTGACCCAGTGTGCCTGGAGGTTCCCAGTGACACGTGTTAGACAATGCAAGGTGAAGAGGACGCCAGGGAATGTGCAAATCACTGTGCAGTGTTTGCCCCAGTGTGCCTGGAGGTTCCCAGTGACACGTGTTAGACAATGCAAGGTGAAGGGAACGCCAGGGAAAGTGCGGATCACAGTGCAGTGTTTGCCCCAGTGTGCCTGTAGGTTCCCGCTGACGTATGTTAGACAATGCAAGGTGAAGGGAACGCCAGGGAAGGTGCGAATCACAGTGCAGTGTTTGCCCCAGTGTGCCTGGAGGTTCCCAGTGACATGTGCTAGACAATGCAAGGTGAAGGGAACGCCAGGGAAGGTGCGAATCACTGTGCAGTGTTTGACCCAGTGTGCCTGGAGGTTCCCAGTGACACGTGCTAGACAATGCAAGGTGAAGGGGACACCAGGGAAAGTGCGAATCACTGTGCAGTGTTTGCCGCTGTGTGCCTGTAGGTTCTCACAGACACGTGTTAGAGACTTCAAGGTGAAGAGAACACCAGGGAATGTGCTAATCACTGTGCAGTGTTTGCCCCAGTGTGCCTGGAGGTTCCCAGTGACACGTGTTAGACAATGCAAGGTGAATGGAACGCCAGGGAAGGTGCAAATCACTGTGCAGTGTTTGCCCCAGTGTGCCTGTAGGTTCCCACTGACGTATGTTAGACAATGCAAGGTGAAGAGGACACCAGGGAAAGTGCGAATCACAGTACAGTGTTTGACGCAGTGTGCCTGTAGATTCTCACAAACACGTGTTAGAGACTTCAAGGTGAAGAGAACTCCAGGGAATGTGCGAATCACTGTGCAGTGTTTGCCCCAGTGTGCCTGGAGGTTCCCAGTGACACGTGTTAGACAATGCAAGGTGATGGGAACGCCAGGGAAGGTGCGAATCACAGTGCAGTGTTTGCCCAAGTGTGCCTGGAGGTTCCCAGTGACACGTGCTAGAAATTGCAAGGTGAAGGGAACGCCAGGGAAGGTGCGAATCACTGTGCAGTGTTTGACCCAGTGTGCCTGTAGGTTCCCAGTGACACGTGCTAGACAATGCAAGGTTAGGGGGACACCAGGGAAAGTGCGAATCACTGTGCAGTGTTTGCCGCTGTGTGCCTGGAGGTTCCTAGTGACACGTGTTAGACAATGCAAGGTGAAGAGTATGCCAGGGAATGTGCGAATCACTGTGCAGCGTTTGCCCCAGTGTGCCTGGAGGTTCCCAGTGGCACGTGTTAGACAATGCAAGGTGAAGAGGACGCCAGGGAATGTGCGAATCACTGTGCAGTGTTTGCCCCAGTGTGCCTGGAGGGTCCCAGTGACACGTGTTAGACAATGCAAGGTGAAGAGGACGCCAGGGAATGTGCGAATCACTGTGCAGTGTTTGCCCCAGTGTGCCTGGAGGGTCCCGCTGACGTATGTTAGACAATGCAAGGTGAAGGGAACGCCAGGGAAGGTGCGAATCACAGTGCAGTGTTTGCCCCAGTGTGTCTGGAGGTTCCCAGTGACACGTGCTAGACAATGCAAGGTGAAGGGAACGCCAGGGAATGTGCGAATCACTGTGCAGTGTTTGCCCCAGTGTGCCTGGAGGTTCCCAGTGACACGTGTTAGACAATGCAAGGTGAAGGGAACGCCAGGGAATGTGCGAATCACTGTGCAGTGTTTGCCGCTGTGTGCCTGGAGGTTCCCAGTGACACGTGTTAGACAATGCAAGGTGAAGGGGATGCCAGGGAATGTGCGAATCACTGTGCAGTGTTTGCCCCAGTGTGCCTGGAGGGTCCCAGTGACACGTGTTAGACAATGCAAGGTGAAGGGGATGCCAGGGAATGTGCGAATCACTGTGCAGTGTTTGCCCCAGTGTGCCTGGAGGGTCCCAGTGACACGTGTTAGACAATGCAAGGTGAAGAGGACGCCAGGGAATGTGCGAATCACTGTGCAGTGTTTGCCCCAGTGTGCCTGGAGGTTCCCAGTGACACGTGTTAGACAATCCAAGGTGAAGGGAACGCCAGGGAATGTGCGAATCACTGTGCAGTGTTTGCCGCTGTGTGCCTGTAGGTTCTCACAGACACGTGTTAGAGACTTCAAGGTGAAGAGAGCACCAGGGAATGTGCTAATCACTGTGCAGTGTTTGCCCCAGTGTGCCTGGAGGTTCCCAGTGACACGTGTTAGACAATGCAAGGTGAAGGGAACGCCAGGGAATGTGTGAATCACAGTGCAGTGTTTGCCCCAGTGTGCCTGGAGGTTCCCAGTGACACGTGTTAGACAATGCAAGGTGAAGGGAACGCCAGGGAAGGTGCGAATCACAGTGCAGTGTTTGCCCCAGTGTGCCTGGAGGTTCACAGTGACACGTGTTAGACAATGCAAGGTGAAGGGAACGCCAGGGAAGGTGCGAATCACAGTGCAGTGTTTGACCCAGTGTGCCTGGAGGTTCCCAATGGCACGTGTTAGACAATGCAAGGTGAAGAGGACACCAGGGAAAGTGCGAATCACAGTACAGTGTTTGCCCCAGTGTGCCTGGAGGTTCCCAGTGACACGTGTTAGACAATCCAAGGTGAAGGGAACGCCAGGGAATGTGCGAATCACTGTGCAGTGTTTGCCGCTGTGTGCCTGTAGGTTCTCACAGACACGTGTTAGAGACTTCAAGGTGAAGAGAGCACCAGGGAATGTGCTAATCACTGTGCAGTGTTTGCCCCAGTGTGCCTGGAGGTTCCCAGTGACACGTGTTAGACAATGCAAGGTGAAGGGAACGCCAGGGAATGTGTGAATCACAGTGCAGTGTTTGCCCCAGTGTGCCTGGAGGTTCCCAGTGACACGTGTTAGACAATGCAAGGTGAAGGGAACGCCAGGGAAGGTGCGAATCACAGTGCAGTGTTTGCCCCAGTGTGCCTGGAGGTTCACAGTGACACGTGTTAGACAATGCAAGGTGAAGGGAACGCCAGGGAAGGTGCGAATCACAGTGCAGTGTTTGACCCAGTGTGCCTGGAGGTTCCCAATGGCACGTGTTAGACAATGCAAGGTGAAGAGGACACCAGGGAAAGTGCGAATCACAGTACAGTGTTTGCCCCAGTGTGCCTGGAGGTTCCCAGTGACACGTGTTAGACAATGCAAGGTGAAGAGGACGCCAGGGAATGTGCGAATCACAGTGCAGTGTTTGCCCCAGTGTGCCTGGAGGTTCCCAGTGACACGTGTTAGACAATGCAAGGTGAAGGGAACGCCAGGGAATGTGCGAATCACAGTGTAGTGTTTGCCCCAGTGTGCCTGGAGGTTCTCACAGACACGTGTTAGAGACTTCAAGGTGAAGAGAACACCAGGGAATGTGCTAATCACTGTGCAGTGTTTGCCCCAGTGTGCCTGGAGGTTCCCAGTGACACGTGTTAGACAATGCAAGGTGAATGGAACGCTAGGGAAGGTGCGAATCACTGTGCAGTGTTTGCCCCAGTGTGCCTGTAGGTTCCCACTGACGTATGTTAGACAATGCAAGGTGAAGAGGACACCAGGGAAAGTGTGAATCACAGTACAGTGTTTGCCGCAGTGTGCCTGTAGATTCTCACAAACACGTGTTAGAGACTTCAAGGTGAAGAGAACTCCAGGGAATGTGCGAATCACTGTGCAGTGTTTGCCCCAGTGTGCCTGAAGGTTCCCAGTGACACGTGTTAGACAATGCAAGGTGAAGGGAACGCCAGGGAAGGTGCGAATCACAGTGCAGTGTTTGCCCCAGTGTGCCTGGAGGTTCCCAGTGACACGTGCTAGACAATGCAAGGTGAAGGGAACACCAGGGAAGGTGCGAATCACTGTGCAGTGTTTGACCCAGTGTGCCTGGAGGTTCCCAGTGACACGTGCTAGACAATGCAAGGTGAAGGGGACACCAGGGAAAGTGCGAATCACTGTGCAGTGTTTGCCGCTGTGTGCCTGTAGGTTCTCACAGACACGTGTTAGAGACTTCAAGGTGAAGAGAACACCAGGGAATGTGCTAATCACTGTGCAGTGTTTGCCCCAGTGTGCCTGGAGGTTCCCAGTGACACGTGTTAGACAATGCAAGGTGAAGAGGACGCCAGGGAATGTGCAAATCACTGTGCAGTGTTTGCCCCAGTGTGCCTGGAGGTTCCCAGTGACACGTGTTAGACAATGCAAGGTGAAGGGAACGCCAGGGAAAGTGCGGATCACAGTGCAGTGTTTGCCCCAGTGTGCCTGTAGGTTCCCGCTGACGTATGTTAGACAATGCAAGGTGAAGGGAACGCCAGGGAAGGTGCGAATCACAGTGCAGTGTTTGCCCCAGTGTGCCTGGAGGTTCCCAGTGACATGTGCTAGACAATGCAAGGTGAAGGGAACGCCAGGGAAGGTGCGAATCACTGTGCAGTGTTTGACCCAGTGTGCCTGGAGGTTCCCAGTGACACGTGCTAGACAATGCAAGGTGAAGGGGACACCAGGGAAAGTGCGAATCACTGTGCAGTGTTTGCCGCTGTGTGCCTGTAGGTTCTCACAGGCACGTGTTAGAGACTTCAAGGTGAAGAGAACACCAGGGAATGTGCTAATCACTGTGCAGTGTTTGCCCCAGTGTGCCTGGAGGTTCCCAGTGACACGTGTTAGACAATGCAAGGTGAATGGAACGCCAGGGAAGGTGCAAATCACTGTGCAGTGTTTGCCCCAGTGTGCCTGTAGGTTCCCACTGACGTATGTTAGACAATGCAAGGTGAAGAGGACACCAGGGAAAGTGCGAATCACAGTACAGTGTTTGACGCAGTGTGCCTGTAGATTCTCACAAACACGTGTTAGAGACTTCAAGGTGAAGAGAACTCCAGGGAATGTGCGAATCACTGTGCAGTGTTTGCCCCAGTGTGCCTGGAGGTTCCCAGTGACACGTGTTAGACAATGCAAGGTGATGGGAACGCCAGGGAAGGTGCGAATCACAGTGCAGTGTTTGCCCAAGTGTGCCTGGAGGTTCCCAGTGACACGTGCTAGAAATTGCAAGGTGAAGGGAACGCCAGGGAAGGTGCGAATCACTGTGCAGTGTTTGACCCAGTGTGCCTGTAGGTTCCCAGTGACACGTGCTAGACAATGCAAGGTGAAGGGGACACCAGGGAAAGTGCGAATCACTGTGCAGTGTTTGCCGCTGTGTGCCTGGAGGTTCCCAGTGACACGTGTTAGACAATGCAAGGTGAAGAGTATGCCAGGGAATGTGCGAATCACTGTGCAGCGTTTGCCCCAGTGTGCCTGGAGGTTCCCAGTGGCACGTGTTAGACAATGCAAGGTGAAGAGGACGCCAGGGAATGTGCGAATCACTGTGCAGTGTTTGCCCCAGTGTGCCTGGAGGGTCCCAGTGACACGTGTTAGACAATGCAAGGTGAAGAGGACGCCAGGGAATGTGCGAATCACTGTGCAGTGTTTGCCCCAGTGTGCCTGGAGGGTCCCGCTGACGTATGTTAGACAATGCAAGGTGAAGGGAACGCCAGGGAAGGTGCGAATCACAGTGCAGTGTTTGCCCCAGTGTGTCTGGAGGTTCCCAGTGACACGTGCTAGACAATGCAAGGTGAAGGGAACGCCAGGGAATGTGCAAATCACTGTGCAGTGTTTGCCCCAGTGTGCCTGGAGGTTCCCAGTGACGTATGTTAGACAATGCAAGGTGAAGAGGACACCAGGGAAAGTGTGAATCACAGTACAGTGTTTGCCGCAGTGTGCCTGTAGATTCTCACAAACACGTGTTAGACAATGCAAGGTGAAGAGGACACCAGGGAAAGTGCGAATCACAGTACAGTGTTTGCCCCAGTGTGCCTGGAGGTTCCCAGTGACACGTGTTAGACAATGCAAGGTGAAGAGGACGCCAGGGAATGTGCGAATCACAGTGCAGTGTTTGCCCCAGTGTGCCTGGAGGTTCCCAGTGACACGTGTTAGACAATGCAAGGTGAAGGGAACGCCAGGGAATGTGCGAATCACAGTGTAGTGTTTGCCCCAGTGTGCCTGGAGGTTCTCACAGACACGTGTTAGAGACTTCAAGGTGAAGAGAACACCAGGGAATGTGCTAATCACTGTGCAGTGTTTGCCCCAGTGTGCCTGGAGGTTCCCAGTGACACGTGTTAGACAATGCAAGGTGAATGGAACGCCAGGGAAGGTGCAAATCACTGTGCAGTGTTTGCCCCAGTGTGCCTGTAGGTTCCCACTGACGTATGTTAGACAATGCAAGGTGAAGAGGACACCAGGGAAAGTGCGAATCACAGTACAGTGTTTGACGCAGTGTGCCTGTAGATTCTCACAAACACGTGTTAGAGACTTCAAGGTGAAGAGAACTCCAGGGAATGTGCGAATCACTGTGCAGTGTTTGCCCCAGTGTGCCTGGAGGTTCCCAGTGACACGTGTTAGACAATGCAAGGTGAAGGGAACGCCAGGGAAGGTGCGAATCACAGTGCAGTGTTTGCCCCAGTGTGCCTGGAGGTTCCCAGTGACACGTGCTAGACAATGCAAGGTGAAGGGAACACCAGGGAAGGTGCGAATCACTGTGCAGTGTTTGACCCAGTGTGCCTGGAGGTTCCCAGTGACACGTGCTAGACAATGCAAGGTGAAGGGGACACCAGGGAAAGTGCGAATCACTGTGCAGTGTTTGCCGCTGTGTGCCTGTAGGTTCTCACAGACACGTGTTAGAGACTTCAAGGTGAAGAGAACACCAGGGAATGTGCTAATCACTGTGCAGTGTTTGCCCCAGTGTGCCTGGAGGTTCCCAGTGACACGTGTTAGACAATGCAAGGTGAAGAGGACGCCAGGGAATGTGCAAATCACTGTGCAGTGTTTGCCCCAGTGTGCCTGGAGGTTCCCAGTGACACGTGTTAGACAATGCAAGGTGAAGGGAACGCCAGGGAAAGTGCGGATCACAGTGCAGTGTTTGCCCCAGTGTGCCTGTAGGTTCCCGCTGACGTATGTTAGACAATGCAAGGTGAAGGGAACGCCAGGGAAGGTGCGAATCACAGTGCAGTGTTTGCCCCAGTGTGCCTGGAGGTTCCCAGTGACATGTGCTAGACAATGCAAGGTGAAGGGAACGCCAGGGAAGGTGCGAATCACTGTGCAGTGTTTGACCCAGTGTGCCTGGAGGTTCCCAGTGACACGTGCTAGACAATGCAAGGTGAAGGGGACACCAGGGAAAGTGCGAATCACTGTGCAGTGTTTGCCGCTGTGTGCCTGTAGGTTCTCACAGGCACGTGTTAGAGACTTCAAGGTGAAGAGAACACCAGGGAATGTGCTAATCACTGTGCAGTGTTTGCCCCAGTGTGCCTGGAGGTTCCCAGTGACACGTGTTAGACAATGCAAGGTGAATGGAACGCCAGGGAAGGTGCAAATCACTGTGCAGTGTTTGCCCCAGTGTGCCTGTAGGTTCCCACTGACGTATGTTAGACAATGCAAGGTGAAGAGGACACCAGGGAAAGTGCGAATCACAGTACAGTGTTTGACGCAGTGTGCCTGTAGATTCTCACAAACACGTGTTAGAGACTTCAAGGTGAAGAGAACTCCAGGGAATGTGCGAATCACTGTGCAGTGTTTGCCCCAGTGTGCCTGGAGGTTCCCAGTGACACGTGTTAGACAATGCAAGGTGATGGGAACGCCAGGGAAGGTGCGAATCACAGTGCAGTGTTTGCCCAAGTGTGCCTGGAGGTTCCCAGTGACACGTGCTAGAAATTGCAAGGTGAAGGGAACGCCAGGGAAGGTGCGAATCACTGTGCAGTGTTTGACCCAGTGTGCCTGTAGGTTCCCAGTGACACGTGCTAGACAATGCAAGGTGAAGGGGACACCAGGGAAAGTGCGAATCACTGTGCAGTGTTTGCCGCTGTGTGCCTGGAGGTTCCCAGTGACACGTGTTAGACAATGCAAGGTGAAGAGTATGCCAGGGAATGTGCGAATCACTGTGCAGCGTTTGCCCCAGTGTGCCTGGAGGTTCCCAGTGGCACGTGTTAGACAATGCAAGGTGAAGAGGACGCCAGGGAATGTGCGAATCACTGTGCAGTGTTTGCCCCAGTGTGCCTGGAGGGTCCCAGTGACACGTGTTAGACAATGCAAGGTGAAGAGGACGCCAGGGAATGTGCGAATCACTGTGCAGTGTTTGCCCCAGTGTGCCTGGAGGGTCCCGCTGACGTATGTTAGACAATGCAAGGTGAAGGGAACGCCAGGGAAGGTGCGAATCACAGTGCAGTGTTTGCCCCAGTGTGTCTGGAGGTTCCCAGTGACACGTGCTAGACAATGCAAGGTGAAGGGAACGCCAGGGAATGTGCAAATCACTGTGCAGTGTTTGCCCCAGTGTGCCTGGAGGTTCCCAGTGACACGTGTTAGACAATGCAAGGTGAAGGGAACGCCAGGGAATGTGCGAATCACTGTGCAGTGTTTGCCGCTGTGTGCCTGGAGGTTCCCAGTGACACGTGTTAGACAATGCAAGGTGAAGGGGATGCCAGGGAATGTGCGAATCACTGTGCAGTGTTTGCCCCAGTGTGCCTGGAGGGTCCCAGTGACACGTGTTAGACAATGCAAGGTGAAGAGGACGCCAGGGAATGTGCGAATCACTGTGCAGTGTTTGCCCCAGTGTGCCTGGAGGTTCCCAGTGACACGTGTTAGACAATGCAAGGTGAAGGGAACGCCAGGGAATGTGCGAATCACTGTGCAGTGTTTGCCGCTGTGTGCCTGTAGGTTCTCACAGACACGTGTTAGACAATGCAAGGTGAAGGGAACGCCAGGGAATGTGTGAATCACAGTGCAGTGTTTGCCCCAGTGTGCCTGGAGGTTCCCAGTGACACGTGTTAGACAATGCAAGGTGAAGGGAACGCCAGGGAATGTGTGAATCACAGTGCAGTGTTTGCCCCAGTGTGCCTGGAGGTTCCCAGTGACACGTGTTAGACAATGCAAGGTGAAGGGAACGCCAGGGAAGGTGCGAATCACAGTGCAGTGTTTGCCCCAGTGTGCCTGGAGGTTCACAGTGACACGTGTTAGACAATGCAAGGTGAAGGGAACGCCAGGGAAGGTGCGAATCACAGTGCAGTGTTTGACCCAGTGTGCCTGGAGGTTCCCAATGGCACGTGTTAGACAATGCAAGGTGAAGAGGACACCAGGGAAAGTGCGAATCACAGTACAGTGTTTGCCCCAGTGTGCCTGGAGGTTCCCAGTGACACGTGTTAGACAATGCAAGGTGAAGGGAACGCCAGGGAATGTGCGAATCACAGTGTAGTGTTTGCCCCAGTGTGCCTGGAGGTTCTCACAGACACGTGTTAGAGACTTCAAGGTGAAGAGAACACCAGGGAATGTGCTAATCACTGTGCAGTGTTTGCCCCAGTGTGCCTGGAGGTTCCCAGTGACACGTGTTAGACAATGCAAGGTGAATGGAACGCTAGGGAAGGTGCGAATCACTGTGCAGTGTTTGCCCCAGTGTGCCTGTAGGTTCCCACTGACGTATGTTAGACAAATCAAGGTGAAGAGGACACCAGGGAAAGTGTGAATCACAGTACAGTGTTTGCCGCAGTGTGCCTGTAGATTCTCACAAACACGTGTTAGAGACTTCAAGGTGAAGAAAACTCCAGGGAATGTGCGAATCACTGTGCAGTGTTTGCCCCAGTGTGCCTGAAGGTTCCCAGTGACACGTGTTAGACAATGCAAGGTGAAGGGAACGCCAGGGAAGGTGCGAATCACAGTGCAGTGTTTGCCCCAGTGTGCCTGGAGGTTCCCAGTGACACGTGCTAGACAATGCAAGGTGAAGGGAACACCAGGGAAGGTGCGAATCACTGTGCAGTGTTTGACCCAGTGTGCCTGGAGGTTCCCAGTGACACGTGCTAGACAATGCAAGGTGAAGGGGACACCAGGGAAAGTGCAAATCACTGTGCAGTGTTTGCCGCTGTGTGCCTGTAGGTTCTCACAGACACGTGTTAGAGACTTCAAGGTGAAGAGAACACCAGGGAATGTGCTAATCACTGTGCAGTGTTTGCCCCAGTGTGCCTGGAGGTTCCCAGTGACACGTGTTAGACAATGCAAGGTGAATGGAACGCCAGGGAAGGTGCGAATCACTGTGCAGTGTTTGCCCCAGTGTGCCTGTAGGTTCCCACTGACGTATGTTAGACAATGCAAGGTGAAGAGGACACCAGGGAAAGTGCGAATCACAGTACAGTGTTTGACGCAGTGTGCCTGTAGATTCTCACAAACACGTGTTAGAGACTTCAAGGTGAAGAGAACTCCAGGGAATGTGCGAATCACTGTGCAGTGTTTGCCCCAGTGTGCCTGGAGGTTCCCAGTGACACGTGTTAGACAATGCAAGGTGATGGGAACGCCAGGGAAGGTGCGAATCACAGTGCAGTGTTTGCCCAAGTGTGCCTGGAGGTTCCCAGTGACACGTGCTAGAAATTGCAAGGTGAAGGGAACGCCAGGGAATGTGCGAATCACTGTGCAGTGTTTCACCCAGTGTGCCTGGAGGTTCCCAGTGACACGTGCTAGACAATGCAAGGTGAAGGGGACACCAGGGAAAGTGCGAATCACTGTGCAGTGTTTGCCGCTGTGTGCCTGTAGGTTCTCACAGACACGTGTTAGAGACTTCAAGGTGAAGAGAACACCAGGGAATGTGCTAATCACTGTGCAGTGTTTGCCCCAATGTGCCTGGAGGTTCCCAGTGACACGTGTTAGACAATGTAAGGTGAATGGAACGCCAGGGAAGGTGCGAATCACTGTGCAGTGTTTGCCCCAGTGTGCCTGGAGGTTCCCAGTGACACGTGTTAGACAATGCAAGGTGAAGAGTATGCCAGGGAATGTGCAAATCACTGTGCAGCGTTTGCCCCAGTGTGCCGGGAGGTTCCCAGTGACACGTGTTAGACAATGCAAGGTGAAGAGGACGCCAGGGAATGTGCGAATCACTGTGCAGCGTTTGCCCCAGTGTGCCTGGAGGGTCCCAGTGACACGTGTTAGACAATGCAAGGTGAAGAGGACGCCAGGGAATGTGCGAATCACTGTGCAGCGTTTGCCCCAGTGTGCCTGGAGGTTCCCAGTGACACGTGTTAGACAATGCAAGGTGAAGAGGACGCCAGCGAATGTGCGAATCACTGTGCAGTGTTTGCCCCAGTGTGCCTGGAAAGTCCCAGTGACACGTGTTAGACAATGCAAGGTGAAGAGGACGCCAGGGAATGTGCGAATCACTGTGCAGCGTTTGCCCCAGTGTGCCTGGAGGGTCCCAGTGACACGTGTTAGACAATGCAAGGTGAAGAGGACGCCAGGGAATGTGCGAATCACTGTGCAGCGTTTGCCCCAGTGTGCCTGGAGGTTCCCAGTGACACGTGTTAGACAATGCAAGGTGAAGAGGACGCCAGCGAATGTGCGAATCACTGTGCAGTGTTTGCCCCAGTGTGCCTGGAAAGTCCCAGTGACACGTGTTAGACAATGCAAGGTGAAGAGGACGCCAGGGAATGTGCGAATCACTGTGCAGTGTTTGCCCCAGTGTGCCTGGAGGTTCCCAGTGACACGTGTTAGACAATGCAAGGTGAAGGGAACGCCAGGGAATGTGCGAATCACTGTGCAGTGTTTGCCGCTGTGTGCCTGTAGGTTCTCACAGACACGTGTCAGAGACTTCAAGGTGAAGAGAACACCAGGGAATGTGCTAATCACTGTGCAGTGTTTGCCCCAGTGTGCCTGGAGGTTCCCAGTGACACGTGTTAGACAATGCAAGGTGAAGGGAACGCCAGGGAAGGTGCGAATCACAGTGCAGTGTTTGCCCCAGTGTGCCTGGAGGTTCACAGTGACACGTGTTAGACAATGCAAGGTGAAGGGAACGCCAGGGAAGGTGCGAATCACAGTGCAGTGTTTGACCCAGTGTGCCTGGAGGTTCCCAATGGCACGTGTTAGACAATGCAAGGTGAAGAGGACACCAGGGAAAGTGCGAATCACAGTACAGTGTTTGCCCCAGTGTGCCTGGAGGTTCCCAGTGACACGTGTTAGACAATGCAAGGTGAAGAGGACGCCAGGGAATGTGCGAATCACAGTGCAGTGTTTGCCCCAGTGTGCCTGGTGGTTCCCAGTGACACTTGTTAGACAATGCAAGGTGAATGGAACGCCAGGGAAGGTGCAAATCACTGTGCAGTGTTTGCCCCAGTGTGCCTGGAGGTTCCCAGTGACACGTGTTAGACAATGCAAGGTGAAGGGAACGCCAGGGAATGTGCGAATCACAGTGCAGTGTTTGCCCCAGTGTGCCTGGAGGTTCCCAGTGACACGTGTTAGACAATGCAAGGTGAAGGGAACGCCAGGGAAATTGGGCGTCACTGTGCAGCGTTTGCTCCATTATGCGTGCAGAGGCCTACTGACACATGTTACATAATGCAAGGTGAAGGGGGTGCCAGGGAAAGTGTATATCACTGTGCAGTGTTTGTCCCAGTGTGCCCGGAGGTTCCCAGTGACACGTGTTAGACAGTCTCTGCCAATCCGAACATTTCAATGGGAAAAGCTTCAATATTTTCCCAATACTCCAAAAGTTACCCGAACATTCTATTTTTCACCAAATGAAAATGAACACTTTCTCTATTTTTCTTCTTCTAGCCATACCCAACTCCACCGTTTCAGCCACCGTGCCAACAGTGTGTAAGTTCATTTAATTTCTTTTAAATTTGAATTTTCCTAACTGCTTTAAATTCTGTTCCTCATTTTCTGTTTCTCTTCGCCCCCTTAAGCAATACAAATAGTCCTTATTTAAACCTCACCAATAGTTATTAACAAAATGACTACACGCGCATCTGAATGAACACCTATCAATCTCTAGTATTTTAAAATACAAATAAAAAGACATGGGGTGGCAAAAATAGAAGGTGAAAATAAAACTTTGAAACATACATTTGAGTATTTTTTTTACTAGAAGTATAATATCATAAGAAAAAAAAGGTACAGTGAGCTAAAGTGTGACTGCAGACTATAGAGTGGGTACTTTCCCAAAGAACAGGCCATTTTTGCTGTGTTCATTCTCATAGAGGAGTGCCCATGACTCATTTTTGATTTTTTTTAAGTGCCTTAGGTCTAGTCACCCTAAGTTTCCCAGGGTCATCCAAACGTGGACCCCTTGCTCACGGTGCTGAGAGCGTCACAGCTCCACCTCACTGATGCAAGGCTGAAACAAGTGTATGGGGTTGCTCTTGGTACTCTTGGTCAGAAGGGAATTGCCATAGCATTTCGGTGCTGGTCTGCCCATGTGGGCGGGACAAAGATTGATATGCAAATGGATATTTCCCATCTGTGAAAGGAACAGTGAGCAAAAGTGTGGCTGCAGAGTCAGAGTGGGAACCTTCTCAAAGAACAGGCAATTTTGGCTGTGTTCATTCTCATAGAGGTGCGCCCATGACTAATTTTTATATCATAAGTCGCCAAAATGTTGTTATAGTCCCAGAAACAAGGTTTGTCCATTAAATTCAAGATTTTAGATCCAAGGTATACTCTGCTATTTATTTAATTGTGTTAAAAATGTGTCACTGATAAATGGAGTGGTAGCACAATGTCACAACCGGCGCTTCTCACAGTAATGACAAGAATTAATTAGTGACATTCAAAGAGTGGTTATATTTGTGCTTTTAACACAGGGCGATTATAAAATGCAATTTGGGACAACGTAAAGGGGTTAGTAAGCAAAATGAATACACAAAAAGGTATGTTTCAATTGTACATGTGAGAATTGTAAATTAAATGTCTGTTTTTCAAAATACGGAGCTTTGGTGGCATATAGTCTGATTTTCCATGTAAACATGTATGCCCAGCCGACTCGTGTTTCGAGCAGACGCTCTTCATCAGGGCTTTATGTATCATGAGCAATGTTACAGTCAATGGTGTATCTTGGCATAATAACAAGAACACATTTTGACCACAGATTTCATTAAGTAGTTACTTGTACGATTGCGAGCAGTGAAGCGGTGTGATAGCCACATCAGAACAAGCTTCAGGTTGCCTGGCAACATAAGAACGCGCAATGTGAACAATGGAAACGGACTGTTAAGCCGATCGGATACATGTAACTAAAAACAGAGTGCCTTCTTAGCCAGCACTTGTTTTTAATATGAATAGTGCTTCTCCAATAGCATGAATATTGGCATATTTAACTGAGAAGAAGGCCAGTTCCACGTTTGCGGATGGCCTTTATATAACACAAACTTGAAAGAACATATAGTGGATATGGAAGTGTACGATAAACACTTGGGGATCCGATGACCTTATGGTTGAGACATGTGGGTACCATGCCATGTAAGCCATGGTAACATTACAGTGTGTCAGACCATATAAACTGACATAGTTGGGAGCAAAATGCCATTAGATATTGTTGCCCTATTTATTTTTGAGGGAACCTATGTGAGACAAGAAATTTAATGATAAGCGAGGGAAGATCGGTGGCATGATAATTGAGACCTTGGGTACCATATCCCGGAGGTATTAGGGTGTGTCGGGCCATATAAGCTGACATGGGTAAGAGCAATATACCTTTGTGTACTATTGCTGAATTAATTTTTACAAGTACTGCTTAAACCAATTTCTGTTAAAGTGAGCATTCGTGAATGAATAAAGGATTCTGGCCAGCTGTACTGAATGGGGAATTCCCACGCCTTGGGTAACCATTTTGTCAGTGGAAAGACGATCTCATTCACTACAGGCACATTCTCAGTATGCTGTGTTGAGCTAAGGATTGATGAACACATAGAGTTCATGGTCTATGTTTAATCCATCTCTGGTGGCCTGTAATTCAACAATTAACCTGGCTTCTTTTTGCTGCATGGCCAGTGATCTCTTGTTGCATCTGATATTTCGTTTGAATTGCAGGATGCCAATACATCTAATGCCACTAGTATCATTGTCTGGGTGTTCAAGATGCCAATGGTTCGCTATTGGGTTTAATGTATCTTTGGTTAAAATTGCCTAAAAGTGTTCCCGTATTCGGAACCTCAACTCACATTCAGTGCTGCCAATATAAAATGTCTGACAAACACAAACAAGGCAATACACAACGTAATTAGTTCTGAAATTAATGAATGCCTGTATATCAATGTTATGTCCATTGTTTGTAACAAAGTGCTTAATATTGGTGACTGTATGTTTTCAGAAGTTGCCAGAACCACATTTATGAAAGCCCAAAGCTGGTGGCAGCCATGTGGTGATATGTGGGTCCTTGGGTTTAAAAAAAAAAGCTTGGACTGATAATGTTACCAACACTTTGGGCTCTCAAAAGTACCATTTGAGGTTTGTCTGTCAAATTGATGCAAGTCTTGATCAAGTCTCAGAACTCTCCAGTGCCGCCTTAGTATATCCTACATGCTCTTGTGATGAGCTGAGTATTTAGTGACAAAAAGGACGCATTCTTTGTTTTGTTTACTGTGTGTGTTCTTGGGTGATAGTAATTTGTTACGATCAGTTGATTGAGCTTGAAATGTAGCAGGGTTAATGTCTTGAGACTTGTATCCCATCTTCCCTAAATCTGGTGGCAATCATATTAGATTCTGATTTATAATCATTCTAATTACTGCAATTGCGTTTTGCTCGTAACATTTCACCTTTAGGAATATTGCGAATGACACTTTCTTCATACCCCCTGCGGGCGTGAAGGACTGAGTTACCTTGTTCGGTTTTCTGTAAGTACGGGTAGTTTAAGTTGTCAATAATCTCAATTTCTAAATCAAGAAATGTAATGTTTGTATGACTAAATGTACAGGTTAGTTTTATAAATGTGTCACTGTTCGACTTAAAACTTACAAGTACCTTTGTATTGCGCCCACATGGGGAGGAAGGAGGCCAGAAGACTACTCACTTAAAAAACACATTCCAACACCTAGTGGACCATCAAAAAGAAGGCAGGCCAGCTGCGCGTGCAGATGGACTTCAGCGATTGATGTATCACTGTAGATGTGTTATCAATCACCTCACATCTGAGAAGAGGTCTAATGCAGGTGCACAAGGTCATGATTTTGTAGTTGCATGTTGAAAAGGTAATCTATCATATACTGCCCTGTCCAGCTCAAAAACATTTGAGAAATACATTGGATACATGGTGCTGAAAAGTGAGTTACTCTGAGGGAGACAATATGCAATGTCTGACTTACTCCTGTCTTAGGGAAGATTCACAAAGAAGTCATAAGTCTGGCTTACTCCTGTCCTAGGGAAGATTCACAAAGAAGTCACAAGTCTGACGTACTTCTGTCCTAGGGAAGATTCACAAAGAAGACATAAGTCTGACTTTCTCCTGTCCTAGGGAAGATTAAAAAAGAAGTCATAAGTCTGACTTAGTCCTGACACAGAGGAGATTCACAAAGAAGACCTAAGTCTGACTTACTCCTGTCCTAGAGAAGATTCACAAAGAAGTCATAGGTCTGACCTACTCCTGACATAGGGGAGATTCACAAAAAAGTCACACATCTGATTTGCTCCTGTCCTAGGGAAGATTCACAAATAAGCCATAAGTCTGACTTTCTCCTGAATGTAGGGGAGATTTTGCAAAGAAGTCATAGGTCTGACTTACTCCTGACATAGGGGAGATTCACAAAGAAGTCACACATCTGATTTACTCCTGTCCTAGGGAAGATTCACAAATAAGCCATAAGTCTGACTTACTCCTGAATTTAGGGGAAATTTCGCAAAGAAGTCGCCTGACTTGCCATTGACATAAACCTGGAGGGAGCTATCTGATTTAAGTTAAAAAGAAGTTACTATCAACAGCTATTCCTATTAAGTCAGAAGTAAGTCAGAGTTAGTCATAGTAACCTCTTGGTGAATTGGCCCATTAATCTTCACTTTTCAGGGATAAGGCCCATGAGTTGGGCAGACATTTTAGCAGAACTACTGATACCACCTCCATCAAGTCACCCTATTCTGACTTCACCAGTTGCAGGGGCGGGGTTGTATTGCTGGAATACTGTGGGAGGCATTCCAGAAAAACAGCTAGTGGTAACCTTAAAGTGTAATTTTTTTATAAGCTTTTAACCCATTCCCACTTTCAGTGTGTAGATGTAAATGGTTAACATAACATACAGTAGTGGCGGATTCAGGGAGTGTAAAAAGGGGCGCTTGCCCCCCTGGCTCCAACCTAGTGCCCAGTGCAGCCCACTGCCACCTCCCATTATTTTACTGGGCTGGCGCTCCACTCTGTCAGCCATGAATTAAGTTCAATACACAAA
Source organism: Ambystoma mexicanum (assembly GCF_040938575.1). Taxonomy (NCBI): domain Eukaryota; kingdom Metazoa; phylum Chordata; class Amphibia; order Caudata; family Ambystomatidae; genus Ambystoma; species Ambystoma mexicanum. The sequence continues at coordinate 268,703,145 of NC_090931.1, read as the reverse complement.
AATAAAAATACTGGGTGCACAGCCGCAAATGTACTGTGTGTGCTGAGATCCCGCAGCGGCAGCAGCACATCTCTATTGCGGGTTGCCCTTCCCTGGCCTGGTAGATCCTGTCTGTTTGGCAAAACGGATGGTATAATCCCAGGCAGCTGGCAGCAGCGTTTGATTTGTGTCCTGAAAATCACACTATGTTGCAAATGTGATTTCCCCGGCCCCATCTGGCCGTTGGCCACCGAGGGACCAGACTATATGGAGCTGACCTGGGCAGGCACATTTGCTGTTATGTAGCAAATGATCCGCCTGCAAAACAAGCGGCCACCTGGACTATTAGTGTTACGGTGCGTGTGTGTGAGCACGCCGAGAGCCACTCAACCACCTGACCCGCCACACCAGGAAAGCCCTTTTTGCTACCCCTGATCTGCCACCTGCCCGCAGCCTGCCTGCTTGGCCATGCCACACTGCACTTGGACAGAGCTGTGAATGCTTGCATGTTGGAGATCACATGGCCCACTAACCAATGTGGACTCAAACTCTCTGCATACTTAAAAGAACTCACACAACCATCTCTCGCACAACAAGCTGCATGCACTTCACCACACTGCAACAAAACATAAGCTGCACCAACAGCACACGCAGACTGACACCGATCCAATACTCGCACCAAAGCTCAGCACCCGGTGTCTACCGAGTTGAAGCTACCAACAGTACATCACTCCTCTCACTATCCTACTCCCTCTTCACCTTACAAACTCCTCCCACCTTCTCATTTACAGATCCTCCAGTGCGCCCGGGGACCAATTACGTTGGTGACGGTGCGCTATATAAGTACAGATAACATAACATGACATAACATAACACTGCACTCCTAACAGACCCTGCTGTCCCTGACCTGCGTGTGTGTGTGCGTGCATGCGTGCGTGTGTGTGTGTGTGCCGGTGCTGTGCCCTGTGCATGCCCTGCCCTGCCTGCCCCTGGCTACATCGGAGTCGGAGACTGAGAAGAAGTGAGCACTGCTGCACAGTGCACAGATCAGGTGAGCAGAGCGCTGTCTGTGAGAGTATAAAAGCAGACGTTTGGATGAACCGCTGCAGCAGGTTATCCTCTAATGCAAGGTTGTCCAACATACAGCCCGCGGGCCACAATGCGGCCCGCCAAGTCATTTTATGTGGCCCGCGAGGCCGTATGTTGGACAACTCTTGAGTTAAAAAAAATACATATTTTTTTTAAATGTGCCTGTGCGAAAAACTGTAACTTCCTCTGGTGACCACATGGTGTCAACAGAGGTAGTTACAGTCCTCAGCCACGAAGCGTTTATTTATTTATGCAATGTTTGTCGGATATCCGACAAACATTGCATAAATAAATAAATTTGTCAAGAAGATCTTGGGACTTGATGATGGAGGAAGGAGAGACTAATTTATATCACAGCATAGTGAGGGTTACCTCAGGAATACCATCCATTTTCAGTGAGCGCGGGTCCATACAATTGCCCAGTACTCCCACAAACTATGAACAATGGGATTAATATAGTTGCAATTACTTTGCATTTAAATATCCCATTTCAGGCAAGTAGGACCCACCATGCAAGAGAGGAACGGGCTCTGGCCCAGACATGCCCGTTCCTCTCTTGCATGGTGCTTCGAGGGGCAAAAGGCGAGCCGAGATGAAGGGAGGAGGTGGTGAGGAGAAGAGAATACTGGCCCGGGCGAAGGATTATGTGGATAGGTGCTGTGCAGGAGTTCCTCTCGGCATGGGCAGCAAGTGGATTCCTGAACCCCTGATTAGCCGTGGGCCGCTGCTCAGAGGGCCATTGTGCAGAGTTACTTTCAAGGTTTGTCATCTCTGGACATATGTTTAGCAGGGGTTGCGGCGACACAGCCTGTCTGCCCCAAAAATCGTTCTTTTGAATTGCGAATGTCACCGAAGATGAAACTTTATCAGCTGGGAAACGTAACCTTTGCAGTGCTTTTTTTCCTCGTCTCGAGACAAAGAAGAACAGCGGGAGCACAGTTACATTTACCTCTAAGCACAGTGCGGATTGATGAAAATGTCCATGCATTATACCAAGTACATTGGACATTATAGATGTGGCCAGTGGGGTATCAAAGCATGGCGAATACCACATGTACAGCACCCTAGTAGTGCCCCAATAACACATTGCAACCTGCAAATGGGCCTCAGTGGACCACCTGCCAAGGTTTCTGAAAGTTGCTTATGATCTTGATCTGTGATCTATGATATGATCTGATATGATAGGTTATTTATAACGCGCTTAATGCCCATGCAGCAGTGATCCCAATCATAAAAGTGAAACAGGCAAGCCCAACAGGTATAACCTATTTTCACTCTTTTGGTAGCGCAGTCTGAGGGCAGCCTATACCCTTCAGGAGAGGTGTGAGCTGATACAGTTGCAACAGAAAAAACAATAGTACTATGTTCCCAAAATACCTTTGTTCTTGTCTTTCGGATCTCAGCAGAGCCAGGCTTTTCAGCATCAGACCAGAAGCATGGGTGCCTTTGCGCTGGGCTGGTGTCAAGTCGGAGAGCAGCAGCGATGGGCCCCAATGATGCAGTTCTGTTTGGCAGTGGTGCTGATTTGCGGGTAGAAAACGCTGGGAACAGTAGGCCGTGCCAAGTGGATGGCACTGGAAGACTCAGTGACCTCTGGGCCCGGACAAGGGAATACTTGCCTTTGGTGCTGTGCAGGCTCGGCTGACACAACACGGCATATGGTTTCGGCAAAGATGTCAAAGCTTCAGCATTGTCATTGAGCAGAAGTCTGAGATTCAGGGGTGGTGGAGCGTCGAGGTCCAGGATGATTATGATGGTGTCGATGGGGCCAGCGCTGAGCAGCTCCGCTCAGGAGGGCCATGGACCCGTGTGGGGCTGACAGGCCAGTGGGCAGACTGCAACAGACCTGCTCGAGCCATCCTGCTATTTATACAAATCTCGGGCCGAGCAGGGCCTGATGGGAGAAAGGAACTGCGCTACAATCTGCTCTTCTGCTGGGCTCTGCCTGCTGGAGCTTCCCCCTACACGGGGGACATGCAGCTCTGCAGATGCTCAGAGCTTCCAGGGGGTGGGGAGTTGGGGCTGGGTCAGGGCCTGCCTTCTCACCCTCGCTTAACGGGGCTTCCCAGAACTGACCCAACCCCTCCACTCTTGCATGCAACTCATACTTAGCTGGCAGAGGAGAATCTGATCTCAAGGGCAGATCTCCCAGGGTGAGGCTTACCCACTGCACATTGGATTTGCTGACCCCTGCTATGTTCCCAAATGCGGGATACACTACTGCATTATTTCTGGTAGTGGGGGACGGCGTTCGCGCTCTCCCGCTGATTTATTGGTGAAAGAAAAGGTAAAGTGTGCACTAGGCCTGCTAGGTTGCATACTTTAAGATTGTGCTCACATTGCGTTTCTTCAATTAGGTTCACCTTTGGGTGATCGCTTTTCCACATTTTATCTGTTGAATTGAATTATGCTTCTTTCATCACCACAGAAGTAATATGTATTACAGAGATAAGCTGCCATATGTATTGGGCACACTGCACATGCTCAGGCAGCATCAATCATGCTTTGTACAGGACAATGCTGGCCTAAATTGGGAACAGCCAGCATTGGCATGTTGCTACAGGGGCATATTTTGGGTACAACCAGCATGACAATGTGTTACATCAGTGACAGTGCTGTCTTACACTGTGGACACATTGATCTTGTTGATCTTGTTGTAAAATGTTCTTTTCTGCTGTTGATGACATGGAATTTTCATGTTCCCCTTTAGAACTGATTGTAAACTTATGGCTTTTTGGTCACCTTTTCTGCTGTAAAATGCACCATTTCAACCCCATATTTGAAAAAAACCCTCCCTAGAACCTTGTAGCTCCCTCGCTACGCTCGGTCGCCCCCACTAATTCAGAAAAATATTAACACATAGACACTGAAAGAAATCATAAGCAACTAACCTTTGATCACTGCCCATGACACCAAAAGCTATCTTTGGGACTGCATGGCTATCACTGCCTGTGATGCTATTGTGTCAAAGGTCACACAATATCGCTTTTTAATATACTGCTTTGGGTGAGGTTGTTGACTTTTGGCTCGCCGGCCCACTGGGTGACAAAAAGTTAATGCTTCGGCCCCACATTCAAAAAGGTTGGACAAGCCTGCTCTAACGCATCAACTAGTTGTGGCCTGTGCCACGCAATGAGGAACTCATGGAGCTCCAGGGCACAGGAGAATAAGCAGGGGCAAAGGGGCAGTGCCATAGGACATAAGAAATAAAACAGTGACGGATCTGCTGGAAGACCAGAGCACTGATATTTGTGCAATTGACGCTGCCCACGGATTCCCCAATGACAAGCCATAAAGATTTGTCAAAGAGACTATACAACAAGCTAGACCTGCCTGGTGGAACTGCAACGCTGCATAGCCAGCTCCCATACCCGGGGTGGCGGGGGGGAGGTGTCGGGGGAGTGGGACACAAAGGGGTTATGTTTCCTTTTCTTTGCTGTTGTTTAAAAATGCTAATAAAAATACATTAAAAAAAGAAATAAACCGTGCCATAAGCAACAGCAATGCTCAGCACTCCCTGCAGACTCCCCAGCCATCACCCATGGCCCCATGTCACTAGCATCAGGCAGGAAGGGAGACACATCAGGGGGCTAATGAGCACCTAGCTGACAGCGATCCAAGAGCAGGATGTGGCAGGGAGTGAGAGACAACAGCAACAAAGGAGAAAAGGCTTTTCACACCAAGGTGTGTAGGGCCTTCGGTGCCATCAGGCTAGGCCTACACCCAAGCACCCAAACAAAAGACAAATGACATAGCTTCAGGCTATGGAATGTGAATATAAGGAGAGTCAACTGGAGGGAAACTCCAGTCCTTCTTGGTGCTCTGAACGAAGCACCACTAGTCATCCTGCAAACGCAGGGACTACATTTCTTTCCCCAGAACCCACCCACCCATAAAGAACGAGAAGAATGAGAAAGCAAGAAGCAGAGAAAGCAAAGACAACAAACGTTCTTCGCAAAGTCGTGGAAAGAAGATGGCGGCACGGGCCAGGAGGACACCCTCTGGCCCATGTGCCCAAAAGTGCAACGAGAAATGAGACTTTTTATTGAGTGTAATGTATAAAAAAATTACAAATATGGTTTATGATTTATGTAGGTGCAATAAAATCCACTGCCTTTTTTATTGCCAACACTAAATCCAATGTCTCAGTCATCTGTAGGGCAAACCCAAAGGGGGTTTGGGTTAGCGGGGAACGTACAAATGGTTGCCATCTCTGCTCCCCAGTTTATGAAAAATCCCGGTTTTCAACAAACATTCAGTCTTAGATGGGAAAAAGAGGGTTGCCTGTGCCTCCCTTTCAAGCCATGTTCATAAATATTTGTGGGAATCAGGGTCTGCTGAACCCTTCCTCTTCCTCACCAGTAAGAGTGGAATACTGGGAAGTCTTGCAGAGTTGAGGGCCCGGAGCAGTATGAAGCGAGATTCATGAGTGGAGAAAAATGTGTCAAAAAACAAAGCGGTTCCTTCATTCTAAGGAAATCAAATGTGTCCACGGCGGGTTATGACGCACTCACTGGTTCTTTTCCTCTCCCGACTCCTTATGGACGAGGAATCGTACTAGATAAGAACAAATATTATAAGGTGCTTGCATGTTGGTGTTCAGTTGAGTGGCAGTGAGTCTGGAGATATTAATCCTAGTCTCCCCCTTCGACCGCCACTGGATCCTGGTCCATGTTTTTATTTGAGCATATACGTGGCTGATCTAGAAAAATATGCATGTTCCAAACTTCCGACTAAAGCACTAGGTTTTCCTTTTGGCTTGCAAATGCTGTTACTTTGAGATGCTGATACTGAGGGCGAGCTGTTAAAAAAATGAATTGTACTCAAATTCAGAATACCTTGCAAGCCTGTTTGAAAGTGTTGGATTCATACTCACCCCAAACAATTAGGTACCCATAATGTTAATGCTCTGAGCGGTCCATGTGGCTGCCAACGACTCCTCAGTCGAGTACTTGTATCGGTGTCATTGTTGTTTGTGTTCTTATCGTATTTAGACTAACTACAGGTGCAGTGATGTTTTTTAAAAAACTGACCTTGTGTATATTTAAAGGGATAGTGCGCTCAAAAATTGCTTTGTCCCGATCGTTCGGGCATGCGTTTTTCAGCATACTGTGATCGATCGTAAAAAAACGTTCTTATGCATCTTACCTTAGTTACACTCACCTTTACACATGCGAAAACAAGGGGTTGGGCGTGGCCATCTTGTGCTAATCTTATCCGTTGCTGCATTGCCTTAAGGTCGAATGCCCTTGCGGCATTAAATAGTATCCCCCGCCCCTGAAGCTGACATCACTAGACGCTTATGCCCTTTTTCACGAAGCCAATGCACGTTGCATGTCAAGGTTCTCTGTGCGCAAGCTATTGACGTATCTCCATGGAAATGGCTGGACACCTCTTTCCTCAATAGGTAAAAACAGACACCTTCTCATCAGACATCAGAGTTGCTTTTTCAATCGTTTCACTGTCTTTTTTTGGATTGCCTGTGACTCGTTTCTGCTCTGTTCAGCTACTTCCTTAGCACAAAGCACATGCAAACAAATACTTACACTAACACTATTGATTTATGAACTCACATAGCAATGTTAAAATACATGTATTCTGTATTTTGTTTGTAGCCAAGGGGAGACGGTGCATCCTCAAAATATCAAATGTGATTACAAAGTTATTGATGGATTCTATTGATAGCACGACCGTGCCATTTTCCCCTTAAATAAACATCACAAGATGAGATACCTGTCATGCCCTTCTGACTAGTGCATGCGATGTGGCAGGAAAAACTGCATGCCTGCTGCACCCTTTTATAGTTGAACACCAAATAAATGCTGCCACATACAGACATAATGCACTAAAAAGTATTCCTCCCTATCAAAAGTTCCTAGTTATACCCGCAAAAATTAAGGAAACGGTAGTGACCCAGCCCCTCTCTGATGAGACCAGTGCGGTGCCCCCGGAGCAGCACTTCCCCCTCAGCATCAAAACCTGGCTCCACCACTGACATACAGTAGTAGATTACACCACTAGGGTGCATTTATTTTTTTAACTTTAAAAACAGGTCACTACTGGCCCTTTTTTAATTAATTGGTAAGGTGGTGAGAATGGACATCAGAGATGCCCAACTTTTCACCCCCCTACAACACTCGATAAGTTGGTGTTTTAACTGTGTTTCCCCTTGGGACAGTATAAAAAAAAAAATTCTGGCAATATTTTTACATTCTTGCCCACGCCTCTCAGGTGGATGTAAAAATAGGCAGGTTTTTCTGAAAATCCGCCAGGGGACTTTCCCTCCGGTGGTATTCCATCGCAATATCCCCAAATATATCCCTCCCATCACTGTAGACTGTAATTCAGCAGGAACGTTTGAATATTCCGCTGGAGGTACCATTGCCGTCGAACTTGTAAAGTCCTCCCCAGGATTATTCCTGATTTTTTTTTAACTCCACCTAAGAGGTGGAGGTAAACATTTCAAAATGGACCCAAACATTTTTGTGACTTTTTTTACAAAAATGTTCAGAAGTGAAGCCCTGGCGTGTGCCTTTATTACAGTTAAACATTTTAGAGGGGTGACCAAGTGAGCTCCCTGTCTCATCACCTACCCGTTCTAAAATCCTTTTAGTGTAATGAGGGTAGCATCTGCGCTGCACTTCACCCTAACATGTTTTTGGGGTCATTTTGGAGTTTTTACCTCCGCCTCTAATGTGGTGTTAAAAATGGCAAGACTTTGGAAAAGCCATGGAAGGATATGAGAATGTGGCCAGATGAAATAACTGCAAACTCTGAACCCAGTGGAGGGTAATTCTGGCAGCAATTTGTAAATTCTGGCAGAATTACTGTTACCGCTGGACTCATAATGACCTCAACGTCCCCGATTTACTTTCATAATCAGACTATTTCATTGATAAAAAAAAGTTACTATGAGTACAAGGATTTAAGAGTTCATTGCAAGTTCATTGGTAATGTTAATTCTGGCGGTATTTGCTAAATGCCACTAGAATTACATTAGCTGGATTCAGGGTTTGGAGGAATATCTCTGGTGGTATTGCAGCAGAATATTGTCAGAGGTATACCCCCACACCCCTGCAGTTTTTCAGCAACAACTGCCTATTTTTACCTCCACTTCAAATTTGGAGGGAAAATGTTAAAACGGCACCAAAAAAGAAAATGCCTTTTCCACTTTACAGAAGAGAAGTGCAGGCGCATCCCTTCAATACAGTAAAATACATTTGGAGAAGCCTAGGGGGTAACAATGCGAGTTTCTATGATGCCCCCTCTCACCACCTTATCCGGGTAATGCAAAAAAAAGGGAGTCAGTATTAACAATTTTCTGCAGCAAAATCTTTTTACAGCAGTGGTCTGAGCCACTATCACATTGAAGGCTGAAATGTATATATTCATGTTTTTAAAAAAACACTTCTCTGCCATTCTTTGAGTATGAGAAACACCACTGATGGAGGAAGTGTTTACCACCGGTGGTATTTCTTCAAAAACGTCTGCTCAGTTCGTAACCACCAGCTGTGTGGGATCTACTACAGCCCATATGGGCAACACGTAAAGACAAAAGTTCAGTTCACGCCGGATATAAAGAAAATGATCAGAGCAGTAGAGGAATTTCTAGAAATCCCAGGCCAACATATCTGCATCACCAATAGCAGCAAAGAAGTTAAGTTTTCGACATATTGCAACCATTAAAAGAAGAGGATCAGTCAGGACATGCACCTGGAGCCCTCTTACTAATTATTGTGTCTCCCTCCAGATATTTTGGACTTTAACTCCCATCAGACCTAGCCAGCATAATCAATGCTGCAGGATCATGGGGTTTGTAGTGAAAAACACTTCTGCGGCTCCATAACAAGTAGTCATGAGCTCGAGCATGGGCCTTCAACCAGCGGCTCTCCAGATGCTTTGGAATACGACTCCCATGATCCCAGGCCATTGAATAGGCAAGATAGGGTTGATGGGCTGGTGTAGTCCAAAACATTTGGGCGCAGACCCCTGAGCTAGAGCAACACGGATTGCAAAAAGTGCATCACAGGAATGCCTAATGCAGAAGCGTAGCAAACAATATAATCCACAACACAAACTGCAGTAATTTCATAGAGTGGTAGCAAGCATCCTTACTGAAACTCACAAAAAAGGGACTTCATGTCCCTCATACGAAAAAATGTACATGATGTACTAGTAGCCTCTTCACTGAAATTCAACATTTAGTAATGATGCACGAAACTGTCTATGGCAATCTATCCTCTCTCGACTATCTGATAAGCCTTTGCTACTAACATCAGGTTACTGCAAGTCCTGTGTGTTACAGTTATATGTGCCATACACTGGTACATACTGCTCTAACAATTAAAAGCATTTCCAATGCCAACAATTTGGGCTTCTATGTAGGCAGGCGAAATGTAGTTGCCAGGCACAGCTGTAGTGCTATTAACTGCCCATTGATGGTAGTAGGTGCAAAATGGTGCGAGTACCTGGACATCTAATTGCAGTGGCTGGCAAATGCTAAATTCTCATACACAAGCCAAAGGTGTGGGCTTTGGCAATGCCTGTTTTCAACAGGACTTCAGTGACGGACATTCAGAGTGCTTCTAAATCGATTGGGTGGAGGCAGACTTGGTTAAGACATTTTTATTACACCAGTAGTGGATTTACATCTCCAGTTAAGTCATTAACTGTTTGAAGACTGCTTTGATAAAACCGTGGCAGAGCAAGCTCAAAGAGTTCTCACGAGGAGGTGTTTTGGGTGGGGAGGGGCAGGAACTGGGCGGGAATAGCCATAGGGATAGCGTGGCCATGGGCAGTCAATGGGTGGGCAAATAACCAAACTCCAGCTACAGGCTCTGTCCCTCGGCATATGCCATTCCTCCCTATCTGTACTGTAATGCAATAGTTGCCGTTTATAGGTGTCACTCCCGACACCTAATAGTCCAGACTAACAAGAAGAAACAAGTTAAACTAGGGATTATTTTAAAGGAAGTCATAATAGTGTTTTTTGTTCTTGCTGCGGTTGTTTGTGGTTTACGACAGAAGTGTACTGAACTGAATCCAAGTAGGCTCGTAAACAGTTTTCGTCTTAATTACACTATGTAGTACTTACCTTTTTCTCTTGCTTTCCTCCTTGCAGCCAGTGCCGTACCACTCACCTCTTCTTGGAGGCTGTTTTCCATCAAAGGTGATCACAATATCCGGTTCTGTACCTCACCATGCCAAAAGGTAATCCCAGCTGTGAGCTCTCTGCTACTCTAGACCTCTCTCTCTTTTCCAGCCAATCGGGTGTCAAGAAAACATGCAGCGCAGACACACACACCCACACACACACACACACACACACATTTGAAACATCGGGCAATGGACAAATGGTCAAAAAAGACTTCTTTGAAACATTTGTTGAGGACTTTCAAGTGCGTCAGTTTCTCTTATATGCCGCAATAGATGACTTATTTGCAAGCTGTGATGAACGTTTAGTTGAATGACACCATGCCCATGGGCTACGGCGCGCTTGAAATAAATAAATAATAATAATGGTGAAACGTAAAGATGCATTTGCTGGGGATATTGTGTGTGAAAGGTAGACCTATCATTTGGGAGTTTTCTCTCCTTAACCACTCTGTTCATTGTACTGTAATCATTTTCTTTGATAAACCTCTCAGTTTCAGTTGTCAACTACATTTCAGCCAATTACTCCATAAAAGGCAACATTTAACAAAAGCATCAAATCGATAAAGTAAATATTCAGATCAGATATAGTTAAAAACAGCAGTACACATTTTTTTTTGAACATATGGAAACCTACCTTAAGAACTTAACTTATAAAACGTTCCTGAGGCCTCTTTTGGACCACACCCCTGAGGGGCGGCCACAAAAGTCACACTGTAGAGTGCCTCAAGTCCACCCCAAATGAGATTTTAGAAGACGCAAACTGTGCTGCCTGTGGGCGAGGCAGATTGCCTGCCACTCAAGGAGTGGGCACGAAGGAGGAAGGAGGAACCTTCTGCTCTGTGTTGGAGTGTAAACGCCACCCGCATGACAACAAGCATATCTTAGTTCCTAAAGGAAGGCGAGCGCGAGCGGTACAGACTCTGCCCTGACCCACACTGTAAAAATGAAGAAAGAAGTACGAGGAAAGGAGGAGTACTCTTCTGCGCCATATTGGAATGCAGACCTAACTTTCACAAGGAACCCAGACCCTACCTACATAAGGAATCATCATATCTGAAAGAAATCCAAAGAAAAGGCGGTGTGAGCATCAAAACATCCGAGTCACTCAAGCGCCTACCACAGGGGACTCCAAATCCAGTCCTTCAGTGTCCCAGCCACACCAGGTTTTCAGGATACCGCTGACAATATACATAACTGCCATATAGATGTACTGTATTCAAATCTTTTTGTGCTGATATCCCAAGAACAGTGATAGAATTATGGTATTGACTGGACTTGGAGGTTCCTGGCCTAGCAGAATTACTTGGCAGTAAAAAATAAAAGGTTTGGGGTGAGAAAAAGTAGTGCTCACTTTGCCAAAGGTTCAAAAGGGTTGACTAAAGGGAGTCCAAACTAAGCGTAATTCACATGAGGAAACCCATGCCTTTTTAACACGCAGGGCAAGTGCAAAATCCATGTCTTAGTCCCACACTTTGAATGGTCTGCCCACGCTCTCTGAGGGCACTGAACGCAGACCGCTGCAGATGTGACATGGAAGCAGCAAAATTCAGCTCGAGCAATTCCAGGAGAAACGCCAATGCTAGCATAGTCTCGCAATCCCAATGTCTAACTTCGCTCGCTAGGCACCGGAATTGACATGATTTCACTGTGGTGACGACATGCTGTATTAATAGAACCGTCAAAAAACAAGGGGGGTTGTGGGAGTCTCTCTGACAGACATTAGTCCTGGGTGCGAGAACCTTACCTAGATTCTTTAGCTCACTATCTTTCACAGAGGAGAAATGTCCTAAACATATCAGTCTTTGTTATGCCCAGGGGCAGTCCAGAACCGAAATGCTAGGCAATTCTCCTCTGAACAAGAGTACCAATAGCATCCTCAGACACGTGTTTCGGTCTGGTTGGACCTCATCAGTAGGGACGAGCTGTGCCTCTCTAAGAATATTGAGCAAGGGGTCCACGTCTGGAGTCCCCTAGTAACTTAGGGTGAGACCCAAAGTTATTTAAATATGTAAACAACAAGGGGAGTCCTGGGAGTCTCTTTGCCAGACATTAGTCCAAATAGAACCTCCATGATGCACCACCTAGAGATAGAACTAGATGATATAAGTGCAATAGCTCTGCCCGTTCAACTTCCAAACTTACAGAGGACGTCTCCAGTAAAGGAGGGTCAAGAGGGAGCCTCGGGCTGAGGACCAAAGGAAGCACTCATTCTGGTTCCACTGCCAGTTGACGAAGAAGGGCAAGCCAATCCACCTGTGGCCGGACGTGCACTTCAGCCTTCGTCTGGGCCTTTCCCATCTGAATTTGCATCAGTGACCTGGGAATAGGAGGAAAGAAAGCAAAGCAATCGAGCTGAGGTTGGGTGCCAAGGAGCCAGAAGACCATCCATTCACAAGCCCCTATCACAAGCAACCAGGGAAAGAGTAAGGGGATGAGGGCATTGACCCCCCTTGTGGACAGGTCCACCTCTGAATTCCTAGATCTACTGTGGTTAGTCCTGAGTGCTTGAAGGGACATACAGATCTCCTGCGAGAATGGCAATGCCATGTCCATCCACTTATTGTCTACTCCTGTATCAAGGATGTCTGCTAAGTCTCACAGAGGTTGCCCCCCCCCATGACAAAAGCTGGACTGCTGGAGTGGTAAGCAATCCTAGTCCTGTCCAGCCTTCTCTGCATGCATAACCCTTGGAAGTGATGTTGTCTTTCCTCACAATCTCTATGCCACCTACCGTCCCGCTACAGAGGCCGGAAATACAACAGATTCAGATAAACGGCTGCTAGCTCCTTCCTGTTGGACTAATAGGGATTGAGCTTTGGTAGCAGAGTGACAGTGGGCTGAGCAGGAACCTAGCATGACACCCCAACTGTAACCACTTGCATTATGCTAATTGCCAGATACACCTGAAGAGGTGACAGGGCCTGGGGACTCAGTCGGCACAGAAGATTCTTCATTCAGGTCAATATCAGCACCAGGTCACTGCAATCCTGGTTTGTTTCATTCCAGTGCTGTAGATTATGCTACACCAGGTGTCTTAGTTTCAGACATGACCATTACACCACAAAGGGACAACCCACCTTCAGAAAGGAAAGGAGACACATACACAACCTCTGCAGGTCCTTGGACCCACATAACAATAATTTGGAGAGCCATACATAGAATATACATCTACCATGTCGCCCTGTACCCAATTCACTCACAGACTGATAACTGGTCCTGTTGAAGCAGTCCAGATAGATGTTTCCTCAGCTTGAGCAGGTGTCTAGAATACTTCACACAGCTGTGCCTTGAAGTGAGCTCTGATAACTTATGCATGTTGAGTGGGATTAAATTCCTTGAGATTGAGCAGGAATCGGTATATCTGTGGAAGGCTGCACTTGTCATGATGAGGATCTGACAGACTTCCCTGCTGTGCACTCGATGAGTGAGGATCTTCGTAAAAGCACCGGGGATAGATGTAAACCCAAAGGAGAGAACCCTGAAATATGGGTGTGCAAATTCTGGGTGCAAAACCATGTGAATCTCTGGCACACATTAATTAGAATGCGGAAGCAAGCATCATTGAGATTCATTAATGCCATACATTGGTTTAGAGTAATCAAAGGGAAGAAGATTCTCTGGAACAGCGGTCTGCAACCTTTGGCTCTTCAGATGTTTCAGACTACAATTTCCATGACGTAAAAAATGATGACGCACATACTCTGGTTCCCAGTCAAGTTTTCCTGCTGTAGCAACAAATTGTCTTCTCCTCCAAACGTTTTCTTGACTCCATCAATCATCAGGGAGGCTGTGTTTCTTTTCCTTTTCAGGCGTGTCTAGTTGCATTTCCTTTTCAGGTGTTTCAGGTTAATTCACATTGATGTCTCTAAGGATTCTGGTTCGCATGACATCTTGCTATTGATTGTGGTAGTTAGGAATGATGGGAGTTGTGGTCCCAAACATATGGAGAGCCAAAGGTTGCAGACCCCTGCTCTGGAACATTTGATTTTTGAAATGCAGTGTAGACATGGCCCGAGATCGATGATAACTCCACCAGGAAATCAGTGAATAGACCCACCGAACCCTTTCCTCTGGTGAGACTAACGTCACTGCTCCTTTTCTCACCAGATTGCTAACCAATTGGAAAAACAGAAGGACCCTGCCCCAACCCACTTCTCCAGACTGATCAAAGCATAGTTAAGACTGATGAGGCCTCTTAGAGGTAGGATGAGGAGACCCCTCTCTAAATATATTTTGAAAATGTCTCCAACTAAAGGGAGGGGGGAGGGGTTTCAAAGACTTGCTCTGTGGATAGTGCTAGAAGACTTATGCCCCTGCCCCTGGTGACTGTGTCTGAAATAGCCAGCATGCTTTCTACCTTTGAAAGAATGATGCACAATGACATATTGACTTGACTTTCAGTCCAGAAGTGGAACTACTCATGGGCTGCTGCAGAAGACCGGCTGCAGAGGTTGTAAGACATTATAATGTAATGGCAACATAGATCTAGCCTGTACTTCCTTTTTGCCAAATGTTCTTAGCAATCCTCCCCCCTTACTGTTGCTGCCCTCTGTCATTTAAACACCATGGACCAAACTTCACCCAGACACTACTTTGTATGGTTTAGTTACTGTTTATTTAAGGTCTGTTGCAGTACCAAATAATAAATGGGGAGAGGAGGGGTATCCTAACAAATAGTCATGGTATCTCCCCCACCCCTGGAATTTCTTCCCCTATACCTAAGCATTGACAAACTAGCAGGGTGGGTTTCCATAAGGTTGTGAATTTAAATTTGAACTAACTCTGAGCACAAGATATCATCATGACAAATGACCTCATCAGATATAAGGTGTCAACCTAATGGTATTGTCACGTGTAAGATATCAGCATAATGATGTCATCATCAGTTGTTCAGGTGTAGGATGTTGTCTTTGTAGGAGAGGAATCGTTTTCTTTATTTTATTTTAAAATGGTGGTTAAACGTGTCAGGGGATACATAATAGATAATCATATGGGACGATTTTATAATGGCATCAGGTAATAATGTCCCCATACATAATGTTGCTGCGAAAAGCCATTGGCGACATTATATATGGCGACAATATATATGGTGACATTATGTATGGGGACGGATGCGGGGATGTGCCCTGCTCCCCATGTAAAAAAAAAAGAAAATTTGGGAGTTGCGGGAGTGTCCCCCGCATGTTCAATGTAATGATATATCTGCAAAAAACTGCGACATTTGTGTCAGGAGGCATTTTTGCAGGGACATTATTACATGGAACCCTTATAATGCCACTGAAAAGTGCCATGAAAATAAAGCATGCCAGCAGTGGAGTAACTTTGCTGAAATATTGGGGGGGCAGGGGTGGGGTGGTGGGAGGGTGGATGGTGGCTGTTAGGGATCGTTTTCAGCCAAATTGTTTGAAAGAATGTGGTCGAATGGTAGATTTAACTGAATTCGGTCGACACCATTAGTTCAAAGCCGAAGATACTGAACATGAAAAGCTGGGGTTGTGGAGGTGTCCCGCGCTCCCCATGTTTGGTATTCTTTGCTTTTGCAGTTGCGGGGGTGTCCCCTGCTTCTTCAGCATTTGGGACCCAACAAAAAAAAGAAGAAAAGGGGACCCTGCAGCGTCAGATCCAACCCGCGTTAGATGGATGGATCTGACGCTGCACGGTACAGAAGAGGCGGCGGATGGAGAAAAGGTAAGGTGGGGAGGTTTATGGGTGTACTGGTGGTTTGGGGGATATGGGTTTGGTTTTTTGTATTGAGGTAAAAACGTATTTGCAGCAAAAATGACTACGGTCAATTCCGCTGTGATTTTGTACCTCAGTTAAACAACTTAAATCACTGAGGGATAACACTATACAAAGAGGGTGCCCAACAGCAAAGGTGTCCCGCTGGCAGAACAATGTGTGCAATCCCTGCCCAGCACGCTCATTGTCCTGGCAGCAGGACACCTTACCTGTTCCGAATAGTAGAGTTGTCCCGCTGCCAGGACAATGTCCCAAGGAGCTCCGAGCAGCAGAGGGTCCTCACGTTGCTCTGTATCAACAGAGCATTACAATGTGAGCCATTAGACACTGATGGGAGGGAGGGGGCTAGTATTAGCAGGGACTTTTGTCCCTTTAGAAATGTGAATGGGAGGGAGTGATCAGAAGTGAGAAGGGTGCATAATGTTGCCTGTTTTATGAAATAATGACTATGGGCCCCATTACACGGTAGGCGGAGAACCATGGCGGCTATTAGCGCCATGGTTCATGCCGGTAAAATACCGGCACCGCCTTGGTGGAAAGGGGAATTACCGCCCCATTCCCAGGTTGGCGGGCGGTAATTCCCCCTTCCACCATTGCCCCTCCCCATTCCCATTTTTGCCCCATAGGGCTCTATGGGAATTGGAAGGAGCTAATTGCGGTACCGCTCCACTGGTCCCTTTGCAGGTTGGTTTTTAACACCTGCAAAAAGCAGGCGTTAAATTCCCCAACCCGCAAAGGGACCTCGTAGTAAGGCGGTAAGGATTTACCGGTACCGGTAAAATACCGGTACCGGTAAACCCTTACCGCCTACCATGTAATGAGGCCCTATGGCTTTAAAACCCAAGGGGGATTTGTTTTGCTCACTTTAATCTACATGATGCTATTTTGACTTTGCATGCAGAATGGGGAGAATAAAACTAAAGCCATACACCCATTGCTCAACATATTTCTATGACAATGTATATAGCGTATAGTTAGGTTAGTATGAAAGGCTAGTTTATTATGTAATGTGATTTGCTTCAAAGGCATTGCTATAAATAATTAAAGCACATGAAATGTAAAGCAAAACCTTAATAAATATCTATATCAACTAGACCTGGAAAGATGTGCGTGGTCGCTTAAATTGTCCACATCCCAGTTTCAGCATTTAACCAAGTGTGTGATCCTGAGCAAATCATTTAATCACATTGTGCCTTATCTGCAGCTCTGCAAGTGACTCTTATTCACTTCACAGCTTATGTTAATGTATCATGGTATTATAATGGAAAAGCCTAATGACCATAACGTTGCTCCACATATAACAATAGTGCAATTTAGGTATTTTGCACCACAAAGTTATTTGTCACTTTACTCATTTATGGCAACTTATTCTAAAGTCACTTCCATGGTGCCTCCAAGTATCATAAACTGATGATGCGCCTTGCAATGTCCTTTTCTGTGAAGTCACTTCTGTTGGTGCAATCCATATCATTATTAGTAAGTGTGCATGTATTTTGCCTCATAGGGCTTGGACAGAGCTCCAATAGATGAGTTTCCTGCATCTGGAATGATTCTGCAGTTTTATTTTTTTTGTTTTGTGTTAAAATGCCATCTTCCACTAATCTTACCAAAAAAGTAGATTGGGGCAGTGGTGGGCGCCAATGCGACCATGTGGAATTCCACACATTGCATTTCATTGCTCACTCCACCCTCTCTTTGCCCCCCCCCCCCCACTCCTGCAACACCCAGTTCAGCACCCTGGCTACTGACTTTGAGTCAGGCCAGCCAGGGTGAGGGCCTGAGCCACGCAGGGCATCCCGGCCCTGGATGTGTTGCAGTGCGGCTGCCAGGCATCTCAGCGTTATGTAATGAGACAGCACATGCCTTGCTGGGCACCCCAGCTAGGCTTGCGCTGTCCAATTACATAATTTATGATTGTGGCCCCCCTGCCCTCCCTCCAAAGATAGGGGGGACAAAAAGGCATGACACAGAAGTTGGGGGGGACAAAACTCCCTGCCCCCCCCTACAATTACGCCCATGCATGCAGGTGAAGACCAGAACTGCAAAGAAAGGAGTTAGTGGACAGGTGTGAGCCCATAACTTGTTCATTTCGGCTCATTGAGCTGTGCTGGATTTCCTGAGGCCCACATTCATGAGCCCTGGTCATTACCCCAACCCTTATGCCGAGCAACGTATGAGACGGGTATGGCGGCACTGCCGTGTTTTACTTGTGCACACAATGCTCTAAGGCTCACACCTTCTGCCTCTTTTTCAGATTTCACGTGGACCTGAAGTTCCATGGCGGCACGGCCTTTCATTTGAACCCCAGGCTTGACGAGAACGCTGTTGTTCGGAACAGCTACCTGTGCAACCAGTGGGGCTCCGAAGAGCGTGGCGGGCCCATGCCCTTCTCAAAGGGGCAGAACTTCATGGTGAGATGTGTACATTCTGCAGCATCAGAGAGCCAACAACAATACATCGGCCTGTTTTTTTTTCTGTAATGCAAAACTTTAAAAACCAAGACCAAAAAGTTATCCTTTAAAAGTGCTAAGGGCGATTATGCTCTATTTGCATAGCAGTGCATAATAGCTAAGCATTTTAGGGGTTAAAATAATGATAACTGGTTGGCCCAGGGAAGATTGCGTGACCATGTCACGTTATTAGGAAGAAGACGCATAGCAACGCGTAATGGAGACTTTCCTATCAAGAGCCCGGCTAAAGCAATCACTTGCCACTTGCTGGCTGCACTATCGCCGTTTAGCGCCTTTATTTATTTTATTTATTATTTATCTGCTTTCTCCTCTTGCGCACTTTCCACTTCTCCCCCCTTTCATGCACTTTCCCCTTTCCCATGTACTTGCGCATTCTCAATGTCACTTGGCCTAGTAAGATTGTTGTTTTTGTCCTCCCCTATTCCCCTCCCTTGCCTTGGTGCGCTCTGAAACACTCATGTACGAGCGCTATATAAATAAAATATCATATCACTTTGCCTTCTATGTCCGCTGTGTGTGGGGAAGCAGATGATTCCAGCTAGCCTGGTCCCGGCGCTTACCTTCCTAATTTCTGCCTACTTGAGGCTTGGGCTGCATAACATCTCTCTACTGTCGAGTGAAACCTCTGGCCTTCTTTGCCTATGATTTTCAAAGGCAGGGTCACATGACCTAGTCACATGACCAGTAGGAAAACGCTCTGCAGCATTTTGGGCCTTCTCTTCCTCTACGATGGTCTCCTAGTAACAATGTCACTTTGATGTACTTGTTATGTGTCTGCTACGTGGCTGATAGGTGATAGCTGAGAAGCAGCACTGAAAATGGCATGAGAACTGATGGCCTCTGGATAATGGGGAGGGGGCATCACCCATTATGCACCTGCCACTACTGCTCCTTCCCCATATTTACATCTTTGCTCCCTGTGTCCCCTTCTTGTTTACATTTTCAAATCATTCCTCCTCCTATCTGTCTAATTACATCTATTGGGCCTTCCACCAGGAATAACAGACAGACTGAAGGCCAAATTCATAATATGTGGGTTTTGTTAAGTCAACACTAGTCCCTCTTTTCTCCAAGGGAACACCTAATTTAAACCTTTTGTGTGTATAGGGTTTCGATATCTGGTTTCTCGTTGGTATCCCACTGGTTCTACCTGAGGGTTGAATACAAAAAAGTCTCTCAATGCTGGTATTTTAAGGGAAGTCCAGCATTCCCTCCTCAGTCTTTTCCCTGACATAGTTCACAAAGAGGTCTGAAAACTGCCCAGTTTCAGACTAGGACCTAGCAATGCAAATACATTTTCTTTCCACCTATTTGGGGCTTGAGTTTCCAACTCCCTTTGTAGTCGCTGAAGTTTGTCTTGTTTCTTGTGGAGCGAGGTATCTTGTTCAGAAGAGTGTAGGTGTGGGTATCTGGCCCGCTTTAGGGTGCTTTCTGAATCTGTGCAATCTCTCAGCTGGTCCTGTCCCTCCCATTAAATCCATAAAAGCACTTTGTAAATCTAGCCAAGCTGCACAAGTGCTGAAATAATCTGCGCTGTTTCCGTGGGGAATTTTACAACTCACGGTTCTGCTGACCAGTTGCTAGGGCTCTGGACCGGCACCAAGATAAATCGTGATTTTCGAACTCCTCAGGATCCGCAAACCCGAAACGTGGTCCGCAGACCCTGAAAAGTCCAAGCACTAAGGAGCAGATGGAAGAAGCTTAACCTTGGTTTCACACCACCATTAGGAGGGGTCCCAGTCTTTCAATAAATTGAATGGACGTAGATATTGGCCAAAATGTACACTATATACATGCATATCTTATCAGCTCCAAAGGTTCCTTTGTTATATCCCACTGTGTCTTCCTTCCCTACCCGGGCCACCTGCACCTGAATCGTTGAAACCTTTTTGGTAAGCACACCCTGGGAAGGGACTACCTCCACTGTCTGCTTTTGTTGTCTGTATGGCACTTTCGGTAGTCGTGTCTGCCTAACCAGCCAAATAAATTCCAATAACCAGTGAACACCAGCACAAGGGTCCGTTGCAAGACTACTTTTACAGCCAGCAGGCTCTGGCGGCGGAAGAGTCCATGAGCTGACTTCTAAACTGCTCTGTGTTTTTTGTTTGTGTTCCCAGATTATGATCACTTGTGAACACCATTGCTTTTCGGTGACGGTGAACGGGCAACACCTTTTCAACTACAACCACCGCGTGCCGAACGTGCAGCAGATCGACCACCTGGAAGTGGAAGGGGATGTGGTCTTGCAATACGTTCAAGCTTAATGGAAGCGACTCTTGGGTATCATCATGACAGCCCATTGCGAGCAGGCAAAGCTGTGAAGGGGACATGCAAATGAATGCTTTAAATGTTCAATTTATAAAGAATCTCATTGATTACAATTTAGCAATCTTGGGCACTCTAGCCTATCATGGAATGGGTTCTATGTGAAATTGCTGGTAATTGAATGGCACCAGTAAAAATGCCATTGGAACCATCGTCTTTACACGGGGCATTCCCCATACCCCCCTCAAGCCTCTGTCACCAAACCATCTATGTGCCTACTCCTCATCATTCGGGGAGTTACTGGGGGCAAATAGGAATGGGGAAGAAAAATAATGATTCCAAATGCCATCCAACTCATGCTCTGGTAGTTGTACACCATTAAGAATCGTCCTGGTGGTAGTGCCATGGCTTCTCCTCTTCCCTCCCACTCGCACATGCACGATCTGAATGACACAAGGCCTAGTAAGATCATTGGTTCCGTCCTCCCTCTGTATACCCTTCCTTGTCTTGTCATGCCTAGAAACACTTGTGTACAGGCGCATTATAAATGATTTATCATATATCATATCATATTAGGAGTCTTCCTGGTGGTAGTGATCCAAAGTCATATACAATGAAGTGGCTGTGTTGTTGAGTACCTTAATACACAGCACCCCTTTTCCCATATCAGTAGTCAATCACATTTGGTTCCTATCTTCTTGATCAATGCCATAGAAACGTTTGCGTGTGTTTGTGTGTGTGCGCGTGTGTGCACACGCAAGTACGTGCACACACAACATTGGTGATCTTAGCCGTGGATGAAAGTTCTTATGGTTTGTTCTCCCACTGGACTAATGTCATCTCACAATGCTGGAAAATATTAATACGTTTCACAGGCACGTTTCAGGTTGTATATATTGACTAAATAATCTACTGAGAGGGAGCCACATGTGAACACTGAGCAGCTGAGTGGCACTTTGTTTTGACTGGAACAGAGTCTGTCAGTATCATGCTGATCAGTGCGAACAGAGAAAAAACCTGCACAATAAAATGATTGTGGGAATTTTCTCTGCAACCACAAATCTGAATGCCTTGCACCATGGAGCGTTTCTGGTTCAGTGTGGTATTCTGGCACTGGGTATGAGGTCGTGCATCCATGCTAAAAATGTTCATGCAGCAAGAGAAACAAGCCCCAGTAATGCAGAATCAAATGATTTCCATAGGTTGTGCATGGTTTTCCTCTGCTTGCAAAAACCAGGCCCAATGAGTGAAATGAACATT
The DNA here is from genome assembly GCF_040938575.1 of Ambystoma mexicanum. Taxonomy (NCBI): domain Eukaryota; kingdom Metazoa; phylum Chordata; class Amphibia; order Caudata; family Ambystomatidae; genus Ambystoma; species Ambystoma mexicanum. The sequence goes on along the minus strand of NC_090931.1, from coordinate 268,681,186 downwards.
TTAAAGGCAGTGACTATAAAAGTAATGTCACCCACCACAAAAACAGGATCCACAGTAATGACTGATCTCCACCTTGCGTGTGTGCGCACACCAAAGGTCACCATGGATATACCACTTTCATACTGTGAAGGGCCTAGAAGCCTGCAGAACCTTGAATGTGTGCTTGCAGTAAATGATCGGCCTCCGCTATGTGCAGAGACCTATCAAGATCCTGTGAGAGTTCACCTGACCGGTCGTGCTATCGGTCACGCTCTTAACAATGGATCTGCTGCATAGGTCAGCGTGAGGCCTGAAATGTTGTAGATCGGCCAAATATCCCATGTTGTAAACTTTTTGTAGTTTAGTTTTAAGATGTTCTAGTAATTACATTCGAATTAAACACCATTCTATTTTGATTCATATTACAAATCTTCTTTTTGTACTTCCTAATACTTGCTTTTTATAACTGCATAGTTGTGAGCTGTTTCAAGAGATTTGGAAATGTAGATCTTGGCGAGCTCTGTTGTCTGTCTAGTGGCTAATTAATTATATCTGTGAATTTTGCTGTTGAAAATAAAATATAGTTTTTACAACTTGCTGTCTTCACTGTTTTCTTCTACTCTATTGTTTGTGTGTTGTCTTTTGTTCATTGAACTTGTGAAGCAATACAACCATTCAGGCACGATTTTGAAATACATATGTACAGGCCCGATACTGGTTTGATACTGAAAAGATGAAAACATAAAATCTATGCCTGTCACGACAATTGAAACATGGTTTAATGCAGTTTCCAAAAACAGTGCACCGGGCATTAATGGGATTTAGCAAATGTCTCATGAGATGTCAGTGACATTGATGGGATTCAATGCACTTATCTTTATAATCAGTACCCGAGAAATGCTTCACACATCACCCGAAGAGCCAGCACCGCTTCTCTTTTTCATGTGGGAATAGTTGGTGTGTGAAGGAAACGGAGGAAGGCATCCACAAGTCTACGCAGATCCAACTTTTCTGCAGACTTCTTCCCACCACCATTCTATGGTAGCCAGGAGTCAAGAGGTGGGATTGGAACTGGTTTTAGACAATCTCATAGAACTATTGCCTCATCAAGCCCAGCCTCCTTGTTGGCCCTTTTCACATCTCCCTTTATCTCCCTCCACCTTCACTTCCTCCAATCCTGACAATGAATAAATGTTTGGTTGAAAATGCTGGAGTCGGTGGATGTAAGATTAGACTTAAAGCCGTTGTTTTTTAAATCTTTTTTGACTCCCTAAAATTAGGCTAATACTCCAAACAAAGCAGATGGGCAGGTGTCTGACTCTGTTTTCTGCCTGCACTGCCCATTTCATGTGTTCCGACAGAGCATCATAATATTCCATACAGAAGAGCTCTACTTTTGTGTTCTCTGATCCGAAGAGACCGTGTGCAATAAAAAGAGCATGTTTAATTTGTGGCAATTACTTTAAACAAGGACTGTATATATAATAAACAGAAGTACCTATGTTTGTAAAGTTCAGATCTATTTTGCCTTGCTTAAAGATGTCCCACTCAACAAGGAGAACTACATTTTTACTCACATAAAAATCCTTTCACTCAAACCTCCAAAGGTAGGGAGTAAAATACTCCCTCCTTTGAATCTTCTATTTAGTCCTGTGTCCAATATTGTCTATGAGTCAGATGTGTTAAGATGTATAATGCTCTTTGAGATCATGACAGCTTACCACTGATCAGTGGTAATTTCATCTAGTTGGGGAGACAGCTGTGTTGTGTAGTGATCAACCCACATAGACATTTTAGGCCTGATTCATGGAGCGTTTTCCTATGGGATTGTGCCATTATAAAACACTTCCATGAATCAGGCTGTTTGTCTTTTTCTTATCTTTTTATTTAAGTATAACAAGTATTGTTGTGAGGTAATTCACTAGTAACAAGCCCCATTATCCTTCTTCCCAACAACCAAGACAATAGGCAACTACAATAAGAGCTTGTCTTTTTCCTTAAATCCCAGAAAAAGCCAAGAAAAAAGAAAGCCCCTCCAGTACAGGGGTCTGTAACATGTGGCTTTCCAGATGTTTTTAACAACAATCCCCATTATTGGGAAATCAGTTGTGTAGCTTTCCTGAGCTAACTGCCCTCTCTGCCTCACTTGCCAGGCTGTATTTTATCTATCTTCACCCCCATCCATGACATTCCTACCTGTTGCTCTGTCAGCACATTCTTTAGCTAACTCACATCCTCCTTTTCCTCCTCTTGATATTGCACCTCCTCCAGATGCATCCACTCCTCCAGGGGCATCATTGGAAGTTTCTCCAACACCTCCTAAAGCCTCTCCTACTGTTTCACAAATTCCTCCTAATATCCCCTTTCCCCCTGATGTTCCCCTGACTTTCTCATTGCTGCCTCCTGGGACCTTTCCCCCTCCTCCTGATGTTTCTCTGAGCATCTTGCCATTGCCTCCTCACTCCTGGGCTCTTTCCACCTCTCCCTACTGTCTATCTCCACCTGTACTTGCTGTTTCCTACCTCTTCCTTTCTTTCTACAAGCCACCTTGCCCCCTATTCTCAAGCCTCATCTCTTTTCTCTTACAAGTCACCTCATTTTCAGCTGCCTCCACACCGGCCTCCTCTTCTTATCATCTCTCACCTCCACACTGCTTCTCCTCCACCCCTTCACTCTCTATAGATTCCGAGGCCCTTATGCCAGCATCTCACCCTTTTATAGGGGCCTGCCTGTGTGCACTCACACCATCCCTCTCTGACATTTTTCAGGTGTTGAGGCTAACATTTTAGGACATGTTATTGGTTTGTTTCAATTTGCCGGTGTTCCTCCAACCATGTTATGGGCCACTCCATTCGTATGGCTGCTCTGTGAACTCAGCTGAGGCCGGCACCATTTTATTAAATTTGGTGTTCTTGCATGAATGCCATCCGCTGAGCAGAGCTGTTTACTTTGAAAGTTTTCTGCATTTGCGAGTGTTAGTTTCCACAAATAAATGTTGCTTCATGCAGAACTCATGAACACCATCCTGAGAAAATTTGTAATGTTGGGTTAGGGACCAGGTTTCTGGGTGCTAAGACTCGTCTCTCAAAGTCCTGGAGCCACTACCAGTTCATCCTAGTTTTCCTGATCCAGCAGACAATGCTATCTTACTGTCTTTTGGAAGGCAGCCCTTCTCTTTGGAGTTGATCTAGATATACTTGAGCCAATTGTCAAATTGCACTAGATCTGCCACTATGATGACTTAGACTGGTATCCTAGCCATTACTGTTTCTTCTGTATTAAAGTGTTCTGTTTCCATATGAAGTTGGGCCTCCTTGTACAGGCTCCTTCAGGAACAGCTGTTTGTGATATAGAGAGTCAGCCTGTACCACATGGCTCCCAGAATCCAAAAGGCATGGACCGACTTTCCGCCCAATCATAGAAGTATATCATATTTCCCTTCTCCTCTCCCTTGGGCCAGAATGTCCCATTTGTCAGAATCTCCTGGACTTTTGCCAGAACACTTCCTCTTCTTCCTCACCCTATAACGTTGGTGCACAATAAGCGTCCCACAAGCATAACAACTTACTGGCTGTTTATCAGTGGTCAAGGTAAAGGGGACAGGTTAAAGGGCTTCGGTGTAACTTGGTCTTCACTGGTGAACGATGTGTCCCCCTTGGGAAAGGAATGGGGCCGCCTGGATGTCATCTAGTGGAAGGTGGCAGTGAGGCTGAGCTCTTCAGCAATGTCTCTGGTAGTGTCGGCTTCCAATGCTGGGTCCGCTGGTTCCTAGTAGCCATTTAAATGGCTATCTCCAAGGAGGGTTACTGATTGATCCATGACCAAATCTTCTTTCTCCTCTTCCAGGGTTCCCTTCCCAAGACATCTTTCCAGGAAATAATGATGCCTGTAGCTCCTTTGTTGGGGTGTTTCATGGAATATCTTCACACAAGGAGGGCCTAAGAGATTGATCGGATCATCAATACTACCACAGAGAGGATGAGAATCCTATCATTAGTGTAATATTTCTATATTGGCCTCACACTCACTATGTCACCCTCTCAGAACAGTCTAACTATTCCTCATGAAGTGTCTCTCCTTAGTAAGCACTGGGGTTGCAGCCCATCTACAACAGGGGATAATAAGGGAGGCTGACCCTAACTCCTCAATCTAACCTCTAAGTGTCCTCACGTATGTGGAGAGAAACTCACTTCTCTAAAGCACAACCAAAGAAGACAATATTGGCCAAAGATAAAACCCTAACGGAACGTCAGGGATTTGGTACGGAGGAAGTTAACGCACAAAATGTAATGCTCCCTCTCATCTTCCCACTGAAAAGCCCCACAGCGAATTGGACAAACCAAATCCAAAAAAATGTCTTATGTTACTCCATCCAAAGAGCTTAAGTACAGATGAAGTCTAAACTCAATCGGTCAAACAGTTTCAGTGGGCCACTAGATTGCTTCATCTGCTGCTTTCTTCAGGACCCAAGGTTAGATAAACAAATAAAAGTGAGGAGACTCATGGGTTGCTTCAGAGCCTGCCTTATCAGTTTTTTTCAAGCATCTTTACAAAATACTGTTCTCCAATATTCAGACTACTGCCTGGATCCTGCAGAGGGGAAAATAACACAGGATTTTCTGGGAAATACATTAGAAGCACCCAATTTATAAATACATTTTTCCTTCTTGTATCCTATGTGAAGAATTCCAGGATATTGTCACTGCTCCCATAGGGGGAAGCCTCTTCCCATGAGGCCAGAGAGGTGAGGCCACTACCAGATTGGCCCCCCGGGGGTGGTACTCAGCTGGAGGATCTCATCAAAAGGGAAACCCTCTATGGGACAAGTGAAGACTATCAGAGGAGAACGCGGTATGTACACTCTCCACTTCTGTCCCCTTTCTCCTCCTACCCTATTCAGTCCTCTTTAGTCCCCCGCACTCCAATATATTTGTGTAGAGTAGAAGACCCCGTCCACATAGGATATACTGAAATAAGGGAGATTGAGGACTAGCCAGATGGAGTACATGGATGAAGAAGAACTACCGAGGATAGAGCCTACCAGGAACCAAGGTACGGTGCTCAGTCAATACGAACACTGTGAATATAAAAAGGGAAGAAAGACTACACAGTTTGTCTAACCCACCCTAGAGGAGATGCAACAGCGAGTCAGATGAGAAGATGGGAGTCTGGAATGCCAAGACGGGAGGAGGCTGGTGTAGAGCAGGGCCAGAAGCAGGAGACTCCTCGCCGAACCCCAAACGCCAAGTCCCTGTCATCTCCACACTTTGGTCAGTGGTGAAAACCAAGACCACACTGAACCTCGAAGGGCTCCCTCTGCAGAGCCACTGCAGCACAGATCCCAAACCGGAGAGAAGGAGAGGCCCTGTCGCGGTCCTCAGGCACCACGAGAAGCTGGCAACCTGCACAGGATGTGAAACGAGCTACAAAGGTTACCCGGAAGTGTGAGGGTCAGGAGAAGTCCTGTAAAAGCCCCAAGGGACAGAAGAGAATAACAATTAGGGTCTGGGACCCATACAAAGTTAGGGAAGCCCCACACAAGACACACACAAGGGTCAGGTACCCATTTGAAGTCGGGGAAGCCCTGCGAGAGCCATGTACAAGGGTCAGGGACCCATACCAAGTTGGGGAAGTCCTGAAAAGCACGTAACCGAGGGTCTGGGTCCCATACAACATTTGGGAAAGTCCTGCAAGAGCCATACAAAGTCGGTGAAGCTCAGCGAGAGCCCTATACAATGACCAGGGACCCATATCAACTTGGGGAAGGCCCAATATGCATGCAACCGAGGGTCTAGGGCCCATATTAAGTCCAGACCCCTGAGAAACATGCACACCAAGGTCTGGAAGTCAGAAGGGTCGGGCCCATTGTTAAAAGAGTAAGATCCTTAAGATCAACTGAGTTCCATCAAAAAGTCTGACAGGATAGTGAACCAGACTTGTTGCTAGATCAGTGTACCTGAGAAAAAGCCTGGGGAAGGGAGTCACATCCCCTCCCCCAATATTCGAGAACTCTGTTTTTGTGACTCAGACAGCCTGAGAAAGGCAAGGGGAAGGAAGACATTCCCCCATTGATCATTTTTGTGCCAGTCTTGAGAGGCCTGAGAAGGTTAGGGGGGAAGGAAGCAAACTCCCTAACAGTGCAAAGTGGAAATAGAACTGAAGAGACTTTCTTTTCTACATATTTGACAGATTATCCATCTTGGAGAACTTACTGAGAACTTTTGATTTAATACAAGGAGAAGAACACTTTCTGTTTCCTCATTGGGAACTGAACATTAAGCTATCATCCAGAAGGAGGAAGAAATCCTCTGGACTAAGAAGATACACAATTTTCTTTATTTTAGTTTAGAGTGTAAGGGACATAAATTTGGTCACAGGATGGTGGACTTGTTTGACAACATTACAGAATCGTTAGTATTTTTGTTGAGGCAGGGCAACCCCTCTTAGAAATAGGGTAAAATAGGATTTTCTTTTCTTTACTTTTATTCCTCAATAAAAGTCTTTGCCAACAACTGTTTTTCTTACATACCGGGTTTCTAATTGTACTCTTATTTCAGGCTGCTTAATTGCTAACTGCCACTGTGCCTGATAACAAAACCCCAAAAGGATCTTTAGCTTCCTAGAAATCAAAACCCTTTTTATCGCATGCCCAAACCGCTAGAATTTTCGCGGGTGGTCAAAAGATGGTCAGACTACCTATTGATGATCGCATTAGCTATAGACATCTAGCAGGGGATCCAACCAATCGGCTTAAGGAACTGATATGCCCAATTGTTGAGGAAGCTCTAAATGAGGGCTATATTAGTTTAAAAGAATATGACTTTTTGTGTCCTAACTACCCACGTTGCCCTGCTTTCTTTGCTCTTCCAAAAGTGCATAAAAGTGCCTCCCCTCCTCCTACCTATTGTGTCAGGTATGGGATCCGTTCTGGAGACTCTCACACAATTTGTCGATTTTCTTCCTAAATAATGAAGTGACAAAAATGTGGTTGTATGTTAAAGACACCAAAGCAGTACTAAGGCTGGCCAAAGACATGCCCTTCACACCTGAGGGTCACTTCTTAGTAACGCTTGATGTTGAGGCACTATATACCAAGATCTCACAAGAAGAGACACTCAGGGAAACTTTTTAGAGTGAGATCCTCCAGTTGAAATCTGTGTCAAATTTATCTTGTCACTGGCAGAGATAGCCCTGAAAAATAATATTTTTCTTAGTGAAAATTATTTTTATGAGCAAGTTTCAGGCACTGCAATGAGGGCTACATTTGCCCCCAGTTTGGAAAATCTCTATGTATCTGAGTCTGAAATATCAACTATCTAGGATACAAATAACCCATTTACAAACAACATAACATTATGGGTCCGCTAAATTGATGATATCATAATGATGTTCACTGGAACAGAAGAGGTGTTGTGTTTTTACCGTATGGTTACCAACAAAATAGGTTCTTGAAGTTTACCCATAATTACATAAAGGAAGACATCACCTTCCTTGACCTTAAGATCTCAGCCAAGGAAAGACCCCTTGAAGCATCTGTATATCACAAAAAGACTGATAGAAATTCACTGTTACAATTTCAGAGTTTTAAACCCCAGAAGCCTAAGGGACAATTTGCCTTTCAGCCAATTCCTGAGATATCAGAGGAATTGCTCTAGCTGCCAGGAATTTGACAAAAAGGCAAAACACCTTGCACAGTGTCTAAGGGAGAGAGGGTATCCCAAAAAGATTGTGAGACCAGTATGCAAGAGGGCTAGGAATAAACCACCCTCATGCAAGGCACTCACATAAATCCTGCTAGCAAGCAGATTACTGTGGTACTGAGTCAGTCCTCATTTACTAATAAGACCAAACGTGAGATAAAAAAAATTCTGGCCAATATTGAATGTGAGTAGGAAACAAATAGAAACACCACGTTTCACGATTACACGCAGGAAAAACCTTTGAGGTGCTGTGGTGAAGACCTATACCATCATGTAGATGGACAGAGAAGGTCCTCAGGTCAACTACCAAACCAACAGGACTTTGCCCCTGCAGACTATGTTCTGTATATGCCCCACAAAACTTAGCACTACCATAGACATTGGGTGGAGGACACATTGGGTACAAACCAGCCTGACCAATTGCAACACTTCCAAAGTGGTATATTTAATAACATGTCCATGTGGTTAAAGGTATGTCAGTATGACATCATGCCTTGTTAAGCTGAAAATCTGCGAACACAGGTCATGCATTCAGAGAAAAAAAACTGTCTGACACCATGGTTGAACACTTGATAACTCTAAGACACTGCGCAATGAGTTTCAGTGGACGGTTCTGGAAAAGAGCCATATACTGCCCAGAGGCTGTGATCTGGGATCTCTACTGTTGAAACGAGAACAGTCATGGATGATTTGTCACCTCAAAACTGATGAGAGAGGCTTGAACAAAGAGATATGCTGGCGGAACCTTGCAACATTATGACAGTGACATTTCTATTCTCATCTTGTCACTTTTTATCTCTATTTTCCTGTTAAATGAAACCTTAGGTTGTGTAATTTTTGGATATTTGTATACCCCTTGCCATTAGAGATAAACAATGGCTTCCTTTTGGAGCCAGATCTTTACTGACTCATGAGCAGGAGAATATGGAATCATAAATATACAGATATAGATTAATTCTCCATGTATGAGATGTATTAATTGTATGTAGGATTAACCCTAAACACTTTAATAAGCATCTGTTTTAGAAATTGGGAAGTATGTATGTGGCCCAAACTAGCAACTATGAGGACATCCTCGGGGTAACCGTTCTTTCCCCCTTTTCTTTTTCTTTTCATGCAGCTGTATGCTAAGTACTAATAAGATACTAGTGCCTCGCATGAACTTAGTAATAACGCGTTTTTTTTAATAGCAAAACCGAGAACATTTTTATTGACATAAAGATGTTCTGCCCAAGAAGATACAACTTGATACTCCAATTATGTAGACATTGCAGGGGCTTTTTCCACCCTTTTTGTTCTATCTATCCATTTCTTGTAAAGCAAAGCATTATTAGTAGAACATTGCCCCACACACACTCAGTAACGGCAGCAGTTTTTTGTTGCAATTTACATCCAAGAACGCTTCTATTGTCAAAACGACGCTCTTGCGGCACGCTGACACGCCATCACGTGATTTGGTTTCCCGTATTTGTAAAGTTATACGGTAATACAAGTGAGAATCATTATTTGACCAACAGGAACTGCTGACCATGGCACGCCACATTAAATCGGTAAGGATACTCAAACTTTAAGACTACCAATTTGAGCATGCAGTAAGAAGTAATTTTACAAGCAGGGAATTTCACTTTCGAGCAGGAGGTGAAAATTGTATTATACAATCCAAGAAAGCGTCGGAAGCGGCCTCTGATTTCCTTTGTTCCATGCGAGTTCCAGTGAGAGATGTGGCTTGACGCTAAGATGCAGGGACACTGTGTCCTCTGAGGTCCTTTACTCTAGTTTTCGCTGCGCTCTGCTTGCTCTGTTTACTCCGTGTTTACTCTGTGTGAGCTGTGCTGGTACCGGAATCAAGCAGAAGCAGTGGCGATTGAGCGACCCGTTCGGGTCGCTCTTTAGTGGCAGAATTCTTTTTATATCCACAAAGTTGAATCTGTTTGTTCCGTTCCATGGTCGGATATAGCCGGGTTTTCCTTGGCTTCCTGATTGATAGCCTTCCTATACTTTCCCTTCACATCATTATAAAGCATTGTTTGTTTGGGGCACTTGAGGGTCCTGGGAAGAGTAAGGAGCTTGGACCTTAAGCTTCTGCTTTCCTTGGCAGGCGCCCAAAGAAAAGCCATTTGGAAATTTGCAAACACAGCCCTGGGACCTGGGGGCGTTTAAGCCTTTGACCCAAGGATTAGTGTTGTCAAAGTGCAAAGAAAAATCTTTGCCTCATAGGAATCTTTTTCCTTTATTTCAAGACCACTGTGGGGACTGCAGGCTTCTTAGCCTTTGACCCGAGTATGGTGTCTTGTTTGCTATGATTGGAAGCTACTTTAAAAAAAACTTTCCCTTCACATCATTATAAAGCATTGTTTGTTTGGGGCACGTGAGGGGTCTGGGAAGAGTAAGGAGCTTGGACCATAAGCTTCAGCTTTCCTTGGCGGTGCCCAAAGAAAAGCCATTTGGAAATTTGCAAACACAGCCCTGGGAACTGAGGGCGTTTAAGCCTTTGACCCAAGGGTTAGTGTTGTCAAAGTGCAAAGATAAATATTTGCCTCATAGGAATCATTTTCCTTTATTTAAAGACCACTTTGGGGACTGCAGGCTTCTTAGCCTTTGACCCGAATGTGGTGTCTTCTTTGCTACGATTGGAAGCTACTTTAAAAATATACAACCTGCGGAGTACAGTGAACCCAAATGAAACATGTTTAAAAAGAACAGTGGATGGGCCCTCTAATGAACGGAGCATACAAGGTAAAACATTTTTTAAAAACTATAAAACAGGTGGCAGTGTTTTCCGTCCCCAGCAGAGTGTGTTTTCCTTTGACAATCAGGTGCCAACAACCTCAGGTTTTCTGGATTCAACTGTGGACCCACAAGCCCTCCTAGGACAGGAAGTGGGAATCTCAACGCCTGTGAATCAGCTTATTCGTGACTCACTTCCTACTAATTTGGATTACACATTGAGGACGACCACGATGAAAAATGCAATCTTAACTCATTTCTCTTTAGGCACGGCATCTGAATCCGATTGCTCTTTAGCACGATCGCCTAATCATGACTTGAGAAATGGAATTCCTCAAATGCCTACAATCTTTATAGACCCACGTGATGAAGATCTGTTGGGGATAGAAATGCTAATTCCCCCGAATTCATCATATGAACTAAACAAAATACCAGAAGAACAGGATCAAGATCTGTGGAGTGAGGCGCCCCCAATTGATTTTGCTAAAGGAGGTGAATCCTCTCCAAGTAAGCAGCCACAAGTGCAGGCCTAATCAAATACCACTTTCATCCCTCCAACAATTACCACTCTGAATTTTGTTTTAAGTTCCTTGGTGAAGGTTTTCGAAAGCATCAAATTAGAGGTGCAGCAACACACTGGCATATTGCTAGAAATAACGAAGGAACTCGAATTGAATGATATCATGATGACGGCAATTAAATCAGCAGTTAATGAAGGTCTGGGAGAAATCTAAAAGGATTTCTGGAAAATCTCAAAAGAACAAGCAATAAAACTGGGCCTGCTTACAGACCAGTGCGGGAATCTGGAAACGGAATTGGGGGAACTGATGGCGAGTTTAAACTCCCCACCAAAGGGTAATGAGTAAAGAGTTAATTGTGAATGCCCTATGAAGGTCCCTGAGTTAACACTTGATGACTCCCCTTTATCAGCCTCAGTGCTGGAGGAATTTCTGCAGATGGCGCAGGTTATAGACCTGGACGCAACATCTAAGGATATTGTCCATGAGCTCCCAGGAAATGTTCCCATAATCGCTGAGAAAGAAAGTACTAGAGGAGGAAAAAAGAAATTGTCATGCAAATCCAAAAAGAATAAGAAACAAATGGCAAAGGAAGACCCTAAAAGCTCACAAGTTCCGGCGAGTGGCAAGACCATAGGTAAAAGGAAAGATTTGATGACTGACACTAATCATTTTTTGAAGAATCTAAAGGCCAGGGTAGGAGACAAGGAAAGAGAAGAAAATAAAAATCCGCCCAAAAAGGGAAAAAGGACCAAAAGGTAAAAAGATTGTCAAAGCAAAGGAAAAGAAGAAAACAAATGAGAATCCTGAGGTAGAAATAACGAAAACCATAGTGGGTAGCCAAACGGATATAATTGAGCAACCTAAGCGAATTGCCCCAATTTTCCTGTTAGCAAAGAAAAAAACAGTCTCTGAATCCTGCAATAAAGATAGCACCGATCTTTCTACAAGCAAAACAACACTCAGAGGTTGAACAAGGGGGAAACTCACTTATTCCAGCTATAAGAGTTGGCTTACAACAAGTAGAGGCAGTCATGCAGCCACAAGCCTTGGTCATATCGAACGAACAATTTAGGGGAACCAAAGAATTGCACCAGATCCCTCCATGTTTGGGGGAGGGGCTGGTCCCAAAGAACTGCACTTCAGTACAACCACTGCAGGAGCAAATGCCAGAAGATTTGAAAAAAAAAACAAATACCACAAAACATTCCAAAGAGTTGAGAGTGTATGTATCAAGATCACCGCCCACTTCTCGAACTGGGGAACCTTTGAACCGCTCCAGGATTCTCTCAGAAATGAAATCAATCCTGGGTCTAAAATACTTTTCCACAGAGGATATTGAGGTGGTTAAATTTCCCTTCTCTACAGATACAAACATAGCTGAACTGGTATTAAGGTCAAACCTGGGCTTGGAATCGATTTTAGAGGAAACAGAGGCATGGGAAAAAAGCGGGTATAAGGTATCAAAATTGTGCCCCACATTAGTCAATGTACACTCTCGGTTGCAAGGGAATCAGCTCTGTAACCAAACACATAGTAACAAGAAGGGTACTGACTCTTCGTCAACTGCAGTGTGGGAAATGGTTCCAGAGATAGTTTCTCAAGTTCTCCTTCGAATGGCCATCCAACAGCAGAGCCTCTAGTAAGTAATCACCTCAGGATACTCTCTTGGAATACCAGAGGATATAATTATTTTTCCCAGGAGCCTAGGAAAACCTATATTTTTGGGTCTTTCGGTTTTATTCTATTTCAGGAAACCTGGCTTACCTGTCTAATCAGGGTAGATGAATTTTCCAAGTTACAACAATTGGCTTCTGGGTCTGAGGGAGGTAGAACTTCCCGGAGATTGATGATTGCCTGTAAAAACAATGCTTTCTATGCTTCCAGGTTGCTATCAAATGAAACGCAAGGCATTTTGATAGTAAGGGTTGAGTGCAAGGGTCGAAATATAGGCTCAAATTGGATTATAGTAAATCTGTATTGGAACTGTCGGGGATGGTATCTACATGATTTTTTGCAAAAATGATCAGATCTGCTAGTTGAGATACTATGTCTGTTCCCTATGGATGAAGTAATAGTAGCAGGAGACCTGCATTCACAGTACCTAATGACAAAAGATCTGGTCTTAGGAAAATCACAAAATCAAACACCCAATGGATTAGCTTGGGGTTAATTTCATGAAGAGGTGGGACTTATGGATGCTTAATGGAAATGTTAAGGGTGACATCCCGAGTATTCCTACTTGGCATAGGGGAACAGCCTTCTCTACAATTGATATTTTTTTTGTCTCCAGGAAAATATTTGAAAACTGTGTGATGTTAATTGTGGAAGAAGGGAACACTGATGACCATGCAATGATCAAATTATCAGTAGATGTAAATCATTCCCCAAATGTTTCATTATATTCGAGTAAATTGTCTGTGAGTATGGCTGGTAACTGTATTAGGAAACTCGACAGGAGGGGTTCAAATCTGACTAGCAGACTTCAAGATATGGCTGTTAATCAGTCTGAGGAACAACTGCCCGATTTTCGTAAAAAACCAGCTAGTTTCCATCTGCTACTATTAGATTTGGATCCTCAGAAATCGAGTACGCAAAAATGCCAGTTGCTGCATAAACATGCCTTTAACGTTCAGGTTTTGGAACAAAAGAAGATCATAAAGACATCAAAACGCAGACTTAAAAAAAAGCAAAACTCGATAGAAAATCCTATGAGACAGCTCTCAGTCTCATTAAAAATCAATATAGAAACTGGAAACAGTCATTCAGGTCGTCCATCCTGCAGCACGATGGAGAACTTATGCTCAGGTCCTTAAACCAGAGAAATTCGAAAAATGTCTGGGCTATTGTGGGAGAAAAACAAGACTTGCTTATGTGCATTCAAGACCCTATTGTACAAGAACAGACCTGGGTCGACCACGTCTCTCAGGTATATGGGTCTTTAGGTGCTTCTACCCCAGAGAGAATGGAAATTGCTCAATGGTCTCTAACGTATACCAGTGCTGATATAGAACTATTAATAAAGAATGCCTCCTCCTCCAGAGCAGCGGGTCCGAATGGTCTTAGTAATTGGACGCTAAAAATGAACTTATTGTTGTGTGCCCATGTACTTACACTATTATTTGACAAAATAATGATGTCAAAAGAACTCCCAGAATCGTGGAAAAAGTCAATCACGATTTTTTTAAAAGGAGATACACTTTTAGCTGTGAATTATCGACCAATCTCGCTATTGGATGCGGACAGCGACATTTTTGTTGGATTAATCCTAAGGGAGTTGGAAGAATAGGCCAAATCTAATGGAATAATACCAAAACAGCAAACTGGCTTTAGAAAGGGACTATCCACCTCTCTCAATGGTCTGGTTCTCAGTTGTTTAAATGGGAATTTGGGAATCAAAGGTGGGGTGCCTCTCTTCAGGGCTTGCATTGACCTCTCCCAAGCCTTTGACACTGGTAATAGGGGTCTCTTGTGGAAGAAATTGTATGCACGGGGGGTCCCCTTTAATCTACTCTCTATCCTGATTGAATTGCATCAAAATACCAAGAGAGTCAGACTTTCCAGAGCAGGCCAATTATCGGGACCCATACGGGTGCAAAAAGGGGTTTGTCAGGGTTGCCTGATAGCGCCGCTTCTGTTTTTATGGCTGACCTCGGGCAAAATTTAAGGGAGAGTGGTCTTGTATCACTGCACATCGGCTCAACTAAAATCAGCTGGTTGACCTATGCTGATGATGTGGTGGTACTGGATCACTTATATGTGGGACTCCAGAGGTTGCTGTCGGTCTTGGAAATCTACGCCCGAAGCAAGGATCTCAGAATGAATCCAAATAAATCCAGGGTCCTGATTTTTAAGCATTCGAGCAAAAGAACCAAGAATTATTCATGGGAACTGGATCACCAACCTATAGAGGTTGTCTCTGAGCTTACCTATTTGGGATCAAAAATTAATTCATACCCAACCAAAATCCATCTATTGGAAACTATTAGTTTAAAAACCATTAAGTTGGGGGCTCAGATGAAAAGAATAAGAACTAAGTTCTGTAAATCCTCAATACTACCTTTGATGAAGTTCTATCTAGGTAAGGTGGTACCTGTCATTCTGTTCGGTATGGACACTAATTTTCTCTTGATGGTTGTGAATTGGTATACTATAGAGTCAAAGCTTTGGAAAAAACACTATCACTTCAAATTGTGTTCCTATTGTGTCCCTTAGGTATGAATTGGGCCTCTTCTCTCTAAGATCGTGGTTGGAGTGGAAATGGATCTCCCTATATAGGTCGCTATTGGATCCTCCAAAGGGATCACTACATGAGGACTTGTCCCTTCTAATACAGTGCAATACTAACCGGTTCCTTGAAAAATTAAAGCTCAGATGTCTAGAGCTTCTGAATAATGCAGTTTGTACACCAGATCTCCTGATACAAAATCCAACAAAAGTAAAAGAGCGGATGAAAAATTGGGATTGGTTAGAAACAGAAGAAAAAATGAGGAGGGCAAAGTTGTCGCAATCATTTTCCATTATGGGTAAAAAAAAAGGGTGATTTTGCCCCCCTACTTGACCAAATACCCGGATCCGAGATTAAGGGATTTTTTTTAGATTCAGACTCAACATACTCCCCACTTTGGAAATTCAATCAGTCAGATACTCAGCCTTATCTGATAACTGGTGCGATAAACGTGATGATATTGAACATCAAACGATAAAACATCTTTTATCTAGGTGTTTGGGTACAAGGGATGTATGTGAGAGTTGTTAAACTGAAAAGATTTGTTCATGATGTTAGATGGTTGGACACGGAGGAATTTTGGCTTATACTATCATCTGGTAATGAAATATTTCTGACCTCAGAAGTGGTCAGAGTTTTAAGAGATCTAAATTTGGACGGTTGCTGCAAATGTATGATTGATCGTTTCTTTTTCTTTTACAGTTTTTTATGTGCTTAATTTCTATTGTGCAAATTGTTTTACATTTTTTTGTATTTGTCTGAAAATGTGTAAAAAGTCATAAAATATTGGCTAAAGCACAATAAATAAAAAAAAAATGTTTTTAAAAAAAAGTAAAAAGGTAGTGTTTCCAGGTAGCTGTAGATCCTTCCTGTGTTCTGTTTTCATGCACAGTGGCAACAGGAACGGATGACCATGTTGCGCTGCATTGTAGTCAGTAGGAAAACTCATGGAACATTTGCCCAATTCAAAGTTACTTTGCACTGCTGAAAAGTGATTTTGAACTGCCGACACAAACCCTGATTCATGGAACAGTTGAAAGTGTATTTTTGCACTTGATGAAAAATGTCTTATGTCTCTCTCACATTGCCCTGACCCAGTGGTCCTCCACCTTCTGAATTCTCACAGGACCTTTCCCAGTTCAGCAAGATGGTTTGGATCACATTTGCCTGTGTGGAAATTTGAAGTACTATTGGGGTTTGTTTTATGACTCTGTAGGGTAAAAGGCAATAGTGGCAGTGAGGACTTGTCCCAGTCTTGTGATGTTGGGAGTTTTGCTGCAGTACCCACTGTGTGAGAAGTTGGCATCACCAGTTTCTTCTGCATACATAACCTCAGGAGTCCACCTCTTTTTTTCCTGTGCTTGGGAACTCAAATTGATGGGCCAAGAGGTTGTCTGATGGGTTTCTTTGGTGGATCCTGTGTATTGTAGTATGGCTTCCAACACTGGTCTCTAATTTCCTTTTAGTTCTTGTCCCACCAGTGCTGCTGAATGCTAGCCATAGGGACCACGTTGAGCCAAAGTGACTGCTAGATTCAAATTTACCTGTACAGGAAAGTGCCCCCTTTATCTCTCTAGGTTGAACCCCAGGATGCTATCTCACATCATCTCGCTGAACCTGATGCACAGTGCCATAACATCTGAGCTAGTTGATCCCACTTCTGATCCCACTTGTCAGGATGCTTAGCAGGTTCAACACACATAGACATCTAGTATGGATTTATCAAGATATTATTTAATGATAAACTGTATCGGTATGAGTTTATAATGTCTTCTGAACTTCTTTCCAAGAGTCTGATGGCAATGGCCTCCTCCACTATCACTTCCTCAGTAGAATCCTGATCCAGTGGTCACACACAGCTGATTCCCACAACT
This sequence comes from Ambystoma mexicanum, assembly GCF_040938575.1. Taxonomy (NCBI): domain Eukaryota; kingdom Metazoa; phylum Chordata; class Amphibia; order Caudata; family Ambystomatidae; genus Ambystoma; species Ambystoma mexicanum. The sequence goes on along the minus strand of NC_090931.1, from coordinate 268,664,160 downwards.
GGGTAACCACTAGGAGGAGGAATGGGGGGGGGTCACCACACTCAAGCGTCAAAGCCTCCTGCTGGACTTGGGTTGGTTGGCTAGGTTGGAGGGAGGTTCCTTTGAGTTTATGCAGGGGAATGTCTTACTGGTGCCCCAAATCCCCCTTCTGGCTACTTGCCTTGCACCTCCACAATAGTCTTGCTGCTCCAGATCCCTCCTCTGTTCCCCTATCTCGCCCACAGCTATGCGGTTCCGCACTCTGAACTGTTATCTGTTGTTGATTTTCCACATGCTTATACCTCCTCCCATTCACCACTGGTCCACCTGGCCCATCCGACCCCTTATCTGGGGGTAACTTCCCTCGCGGCCTCAGCTGCCCAGGCTATATCTTCTGTCTCTTCACTCCACCAATGTCAATACCAACTTTTGAACTGTTGCCACCTCTAATAGGGAGTTTTTTCAACAGCCCATCAGTGAGTGGTGTGAAGAGACATCCTGAGTGGAAGAACAGGGTGTTCACCAAGTTGTACAAAAACCCTTTCAATGGCTAACATAGGGGAGCAGCCAGGCTTCTATCTTGGGGGAATGGGCTGTTATCAAATTACAATTAGTGCAATGCACATGCGCAATGCACTAGACATAATATGCTTTAAATACATATTTATGCATGGTAAGGGAGGCATGGTATCACAAGTATGACACTGACACACAAGGTACAAGTTTCAAGACCTTTATTCAATTTTTGGAGTTATGCAAAACTCCTGCTTTGATCTATAGCTATGATGGGAGTAGTCTCTACCATCAAATAATAAAGAAAAACAGTCCTAGTCAGTCTTTGTCAAATCAAAATGGCATATACTAACAAAACCTAATGTCTGCCCTAGCTCTAATACAGAAAGTGTGTAAAGGGGAATATTTATGCAAAGGAAAATCAGTGTTATAACATAAAGGATCAAGATGGCTGACTCAGCTCTCCTCCCCACGTTGGATAGCATGGAGTAAAGCGGGCCCCGTAAACAGGATGACGCACTCTGGTTCAAGTTCTCAAAACAAGGTAGTTCAAAACATGGGTCGAGGACCGCTTAGCCTTCCATGTTAAAGTCACTTATTCCAGTTCACAATAAGTTCTTTCACAGTTCAACAAAAAGTTCACGTAGGTCTCCCTCCACCAGGCTCGGTCCTCTCAAAGCTTTAACAGATCACATGGGTCTCCCTCAGCCGGGCTCGGACCTCTCAATCAACAAGTACCCAATTCAATACAGATCTGCATTAGCCGGGCTTGGACCTCACAATCAAAGCACTTGCTGGGGTTCCCTTTCCCCAAGTTTAATTCACATTTGTTAGGGGTTCCCTTCCTCTAACTTATCACACTTCCGTTCTCCCTCAGTTGGGCTCTGACCTTTTACTGATGTTGAAGACTTTCGAATGTGCGAGGCTTTTACCATAGACCTCCGCAGGACCACTTCGACTTTCTGGTCAGCCCACACTCTTAAGTTGTTTGCCTCAGTGTCTCTTGGTCTAGGTAATTCAGTATCATAAGCACAAAAGTTAAAAGAAATCTTTCTCTTCAAGCATTCATCTTTTCACTTCCCCTTTTGCCCAGGTTAATCTTGACCATTATGAATCTTAGAGTTTATTCACTTGCCGCTTTATAACAAAACATCACATATTTTGCAGAGACTTTCGAGTGGGCTATTTCTTATTGCCGGACCACTCCGCTACTCTGTATCACTGGCTTCACAGTTATTGGAACTTTTAAGTTCACCACAGGTCTGCCTTCCTTTGCATCTCATCAGCATCCATGCATCCTTCAATTTTGAGGTATACTGTTGCAACTTCAATCTTTCCTTAACACACACCAGCCTTTCATGTTGTTCGCTAACTCACCGGCTGTGTGTATTCCTTTCTTGTCTTTGCGGCTTTAATTCACGAGTCAAGGTTTATACCACAGGCTTTTCCTTGACTCCCCAACTATGTCGTTCACCCGGGCGGGTCTCTGGCATCCTTGAAACACAATGCAGTCTTCTTGTTTGGGATGTGGCCTTCTCCACGTATCTTTCATGGCTCTTTGGAGGCAACAACCTCCTGTAGGGATCATCTGGGTTTCCCTAAACTTTGCTCTCATCCCTCGTCAGTCGTTCTGCTCCAGTGGGTTCGCCTTCACCCTGGAAGATCTGCTCCTTCTCATGTTCCACCTTGCTCAGAGTGTGTCTCCATGTTCCGACTTTTATCTGTGTGGGGAGAGCTAATGGGTATCAGATGTATGTGATTAAAGACAAGTGCCTGACTTCGCCTGAGCCGATTAGAGAGACATGTCTAATGAGATATGTAAGGGTTAGCCTCTTTACTCTCAGTCGCCCTCTTCCTCTGCCCAGTGTTTGTGCAGATAGGGGTGGGGGCTGGGACATTGGAGAATCCTATATCATAGGATTGGGCATGGGTAGCAGAAAGGGGGGGGGGATACCGTGTCTCACCATCGGTTGCCTCACCCACATTCCTCGAAGAGCCCTCACCCAGGTGATCCTCCAGCACTGGTACACCCCCAGGGTCTGGATCCAAAGGCGATGGCCGTGCCCTGGCCACCTGAGAGAGAAAGATCCCTGGGGGCTAGTAGGTGAGACACCCTTTGGTTTCTCACAGCATTTAGTAAGTACTGCATTATCAGAAAACACACTGTCAAATGAATACATAGACAAACTAAGGATACAGAAAATACACAGTAGTTGCATAAGTCATAAATTCCACCTCACTTCAAGGAACACAATATAGATGTGCAACTAACAAGAAAGGGCTAGGCCTACATGTGTCTGAGAAAGGAGTAAGGAAATTGTTAAAACATGAAAGGAAACAGGCTCAAAAGGGCGAACAAGCAGACAATACAAATAATCAAACAGTGCTCGGCCTGAATAGATCCCAGGTCACCCCTAGAAACAGGCATAAACACTGTAACTAGTGGTTAGTGTTACCTCATTACTTCTTTTGGCTGAGCGTGAACTGCAGTGCTTTATTATATTAAAATCTATAATAAATCACTCTTACAATCTTAATTTACAGTTTCTGTTCTAGAAGCTCGAGGTACCCAAACAAGACTAGGTAAAAATATCAAACTTTGGGTAAGTATTTATTTCAGTGACTTTTCTAAAATGTCCAAAGATTTCCTCATAAGAATCAGTGGGGAAAATCCCATAGGGCAGTGGCGGTTAAGGGGAAAAGGTTAGTAAGTCCTATTTCTACCACGCAGGTGCCGCAAGAGAAACACGTCAAGAGGAAATCCTGTGAGACCCCAATGAAGAATTCTAACCAAGATTCGAGAACCAGCAGCCTCGGGAGAGCTGGTTGCAGATACATCACAAAGTCCCCTCCAGATGATGAAGATCATTGATAGAGGACGGACTACAAAACCCCACAACTTCCGGACAATTTGCCCCAGGATTAGTTTGTGCACTGGTGATTGGGTTTTGGGTATAGGCTTGGCTAGCACTGGTTAGGAGCTTTCATTGGAATGACTGAAACACCAAGGGCAGCCAGCTAGAAAGGATATGGTCACACAAAGGAGGCAATGTATGGAGGTAACCCAAGATGTTCCATAATGGAGCTGAGGTAGAGCAGCATCAAGGCACTCAGATTTCCAAACAAGAAAAATCAGGTGGGAACCCCTACCATACTCACTTGGGTCAGAAGGATATTAACAGGGGGCCAGCGACCGCATTCGGGGAAGTGTAGCAAGGATTGCCAGTGCAACCAGCAAGCTGCTAGGTGGATGGCATGATGTTCAGCACAAAGGAGCCAGGGACGAGCCAGTAGGACCAAGCTAGGATCTTCAGCTGCAGCCAATCTTCCAGAAGTCTTGAGGTACAAATTAGGAGTGGATCTGAGGAATACAGAGGATCTCCCAATCCCACATGCTCTCAGGAGCTGCTGAAATCCTGCCCACCAATAACACTCCATGCAGTGCACACATTATTTGGCCAATCGGGCTGGACCTAAAAAAACGCCAATCACACAATACTTTTAGCCACACAACACCAGTTTCCCTCACAAGCAGGGATGGTCTCAGAATGAGCCTGTCTCATGACAAAAGCCATTTTGGCTATGCCTGTTGTTTCACATAGACACATGGATGGCAAAAACAAAATGGCCAAGAGCAGGGCTTGAAACAATGTCTGTACCCAAATGACTACCATATAGGTGTATTGGGCTACTAATGCAGCAAAACTGGCTACAACCCAGGTGCATCCAAAATGAAATCACTACTGCCACCAACCTGCTCCCAACATACTTTCAGGGATATGAAATAACTCTGGGGCCATAATGAGGTACTTAAAGGGTGCCAAGCTCTTGTATCCACATAGGCTGCTAAGGACAGCAGGCTAGCAAAAGGGTTGCACTGACAGGGGGACTACAGCAAACATTACTCTGACCACTAAAGAAAGGTTAAAAAAACATGGAAGCCATCACATGTTTACAGTTAAGTAATATAGGGATTAAAAAGCTAAAATTGAATTCTGCCATAACAAACACCATTCTCAGACTTTGAGGGAGTAATTCATAGAATTTGGCACAGAAGCAGCGTACACGGCTGGTGAAGAGAGGGAGTGTGCGCCAGCCATGTTCGCTAAACAGCATTCTGGCGCACCGCGTATTAATGGATTCCCAAGCCATTTTGAGCCGTGGAGCAGTGAAAACCCTGCAGCGCCAGTTACGCCCCCAAGAACGCCCCTTATGCAAGGAAAAGCCATAGAAACCCCCAATACGGCGCAAAGGGCCACACTAACCCTGGACCAGCTAACAGGCCCGCTACACTTTATTTGCGTGAAAAACTACACATACCCCGCTCACGGCAGCCAAAACGCATGAAAATGTACTCACACACCCCCTTGAATACGGGTATCCCGCTTGCGGGAGCCAAAACACGTGAAAATCTCCCCGCGCACCCCCTTCGATACGCGTACCCTACTCGTGGCAGCCAAAACGTGTGGAAATCAAATCGCGCACCCCCTTGAATATGCGTACTCCGCCTGTGCCAGGCAAATTACGTGGAAAATGTCCCACTGTGGTGTGGGCTGCCTGCGGGTCATGGTCTGGGGTGATGTGCTGCCTGCGGATCATGGGGAGGGTGGATGGGCTATATGCGGGCATGGTCAGGGTGAATGGGCTGCCTGTGGGTCATGGTCTGGGGTGATTGGCTGCCTGCATGTCATGGTCAGGGTGGATGGGCTGCATGTGGGCCATGGTCAGGGTGGATGGGCTGCCTGCAGGGCATGGGGAGGGTGGATGGGCTGCCTGTGCGTATTCCGGGGGTACGTGGGGAGTTTTACACACGATTGGCCCGGTGCGAGCGGGGTACGCGTATTCCGGGGTGCACAGGGAGTTTTACACGTGATTGGCCTGGCGCGAGCGGGGTACGCGTATTCCGGGGTGCGTGGGAAGTTTTAGACGCGATTGGCCTGGCGGGAGCGGGGTACGCAATTTCCGGGGGTGCGCAGGAAGTTTTACATGCAATTGGCCTGGCGTGAGCGAGGTACGCATATTCCGGGGGTCCGTGGGGGGTTTTACACGCGATTGGCCTGGTGTGAGCGGGGTACGCGTATTCTGTGGGGTGCGCGGGGAGTTTTACATGCGCTTGGCCTGGCGCGAGCGGGGTAAGTGTATTCCGGGGGTCCGTGGCGAGTTTCACACGTGATTGGCCTGGCGCGAGTGGGGTACGCATATTCCAGGGGTGCACACAGAGTTTTACATGCGATTGGCCTAGCGTGAACGGGGTACGCGTAATCCAGGGGTACGCTGGGAGTTTTACACACGATTGGCCTGGCGCGGGCGGGGCACGCGTATTCCGGGGGTGCGCACAGAGTTTTACATGCGATTGGCCTGGCGCGAGCGGGGTACGCTTAATCCGGGGGTGCGATGGGAGTTTTACACACGATTGGCCTGGCGTGAGCGAGGCATGCGTATTCCAGGGGTGCGCAGGGAGTTTTACACGCGATTGGCCTGGCGCGAGCGGGGTACGCGTAATCCGGGGTGCGATGGGAGTTTTACACACAATTGGCCTGGCGCGAGCGGGGCATGCCTATTCCAGGGGTGCACAGGGAGTTTTACATGCGATTAGCCTGGTGTGAGCGGGGTACGTGTATTCCAGGGGTGCGCGTGGAGTTTTACACATGATTGGCCTGGCGCGAGCGGGGTACCTGTATTCCGAGGATGCATGGGGAGTTTTACATGTGATTTGGCAGTGTGGGCCCTCCCGGGTGTGCCCCTCCCCATGCCCCGCAGGCAGCCCACACCACAGGGGACCACCCTACACACCGGGGCATGCCCCGCAGGCAGCCCATCACCCCAGACCATGACCTGCAGGCAGCCCATCACCCCTGACCATGCCCCGCAGGCAGCCCATCCACCCTCCCCATGCCCCGCAGGCAGCACATCACCGCAGACCATGACCCGCAGGCAGCCCATCACCCCTGACCATGACCTGTAGGCAGCCCATCATCCCAGACCCTGACCCGTAGGCAGCCCACACCACAGGGTACCACCCTATACCCCTGACCATGCCCCGCAGGCAGCCCATCACCCCAGACTATGGCCCACAGGTAGCCCATCACCCCTGACCATGACCCGCAGGCAGCCCATCACCCCAGACCATGGCCCACAGGTAGCCCATCACCCCTGACCATGACCCGCAGGCAGCCCATCACCCCAGACCATGACTCGTAGACAGCCCACACCACAGGGAACCACCCTACACTCCTGACCATGCCCCGCAGGCAGCCCATCATCCCAGACCACGACCCGCAGGCAGCCCATCCACCCTCCCCATGCCCTGCAGGCAGCCCATCACCCCAGACCATGACCCGCAGGCAGCCCATCACCCCTGACCATGCCCCGCAGGTCGGCCACATGGCACCATGCACTTGGGAGCCCCGACACATGTCCCCCCACCCCCAGTGAGGGCACCTGCCAGCAGGCCCCGACTCATGTCCCCCCACCCCCAGTGAGGACACCTGCCAGCAGGCCCCGACACATGTCCCTCCACCCCACCCCCAGTGAGGGCACCTGCCAGCAGGCCCCGACTCATGTCCCCCACCCAACACGTCATTACAATCCAGACCCAGGGCCCTTATGGCCACCCAAATCCCACCCCACGCCATCCCAGTCCAAGCACCCAACCAAGCATTCCATCCACTCTACATTGAATTCCCCATGTCATGATAGATACCAAACAACCAGTATGCCCATGAATACATGTCCGTCAGAGTGTCACAATGCTGACATATGACTGAGAAAACCCACATTGTGACATGCACGAAAACAATGAGAGAACACCGCACAAATAAAGTAGAAAAAAATATGTATTAAATAAACTAATGAATGAATGAAACAAAATCACACAAGAAAACAAATAATAAATACAAGTCTGGATGTGCAAAAATAAGGAAAAAAAATGAAGGCTGAAATCAATAAAATACAAAGTAAAAGGGCTCCAAAGCGTCCATTCATAAAACAAAAATCCAAAGTTCCAAAAAAAGCAAAGCATTCCACCATGGGTCAAAAAAGAAAGTAAATCCAGGTCCATAACTATAAGAAAAAAGAATATCCAAGGGTCCATGAGCCCAACAATCCAAAGGAAACCTAACCAAAATCCTACCTAATAAATAACTATATACAAAAATGCGGGGCATAGTCCATGCGCCCCAAAAAAAAAAAGAAAACAAAAAGGAAACCTACACCTACATAAATATTTACAAAGGCGGCAGGCTAGTCCGACGGCTCACTCATTGATGTCCCGAGCCAGGGCATCATCAAACTCCACTTCAATGTCCCGGAGGCGGGCCTCTTCCCTGGCCTCGATGTTTCGCAGGGATGCAGCCATGGCCTCCTCCAACTCCCTGCGAGTTGCCTTGAGGCACACAGCCCGCGTCAACGCCCGGCATGGAGTTCTCCGCCCTGACCATTGTGAGCCATGCCCTCTCTGCCCGCCACTGCTCCCCATCTATTGGCTGGCCTATCCTCTGCCACACGGAAGACACTCCCAATCCTGGATCCTCCTGCCCGGCGGCCGATGCCTGAGCCTGTGATGTTGATGGCCCCGAGCCATGACCGCTCCCACCCTGAGCCTGCTGCTGCCGTGCATGTGCCCCGCCTGTTGATGCCTGCAAGTCCTCCTCTTGCTGGGGTCCAGTTGGTGGGGTGGCCACCCCTGCTGGACCTCCGACGCCCGAATGTGGCAGGGATGTTTCCTCCACCAGCCTGGCCGCTGGCTCAGGGGCAGCTCCACAGGGTGCCCAGGTGATACTTGGGCTGGAAGATGGCACGGGGGACGACTGGCGCATAGGGGGCTCAGTTGAAGAGGGGGTTGCAAGAAATTCCAGCACACGGGTGAACCCAGTGCCGATGACCTGTCCTAGTAGGTCGACACGGCCAATGAGGTATTCGAAATGATGTGTATTGTCCAGACGAGAACCCTGCACGTGATCCCAAATACCACGTTGGCGCAACGCCATCCCAACTAAGACAGGCTCAATACGGTCACGGATTGCAATGTATGCGCATCCCCTCCCTGAAAACAGGTCTGGATGGAGGCATCCCTGCCGGATGATGCAGTCACAAGATCGTGGACAGGATTACACACAGGCACCTCTGCGGCGGCCTGTGCTGCCTCCTGTTCCTGCGCCTGGACTGCACCACTAGCACCAGTGGAATCCCCCATCCAGGCCCGTACGTGGGCCTTGCATGGCCTCCTCCTCAACCAGACCCCCCCACCAACCTGAATGATTCCGTGCCATCTTCCTCCATAGGCCCCTGTGTGGGCTCAGCTGCCCCTGCTGCTGCCGAGGAGTCCACCTCCAAACTCCGCCTCTTGGACCTTCCCTCGGCAGCTGTGGTCGTAGACGTGGCACCAAACTCCTCACTCCCGGAAGAGATCACTATGTGGGAGGGGAGCTGGGCCTTACTCCTCCGGCTCGTGGTGGGATCCCTGCCGCTGTGCTCCACAGCACCATCTCTGCGCTCTTCATCAGTCGACGCTGCAGACAGGGAGAGACAGCACACAGGCATCAGGGCACTGTACAATGGTCTGATACACACATGTCAGTTGCACATGAGTAGCAGTGTCAAACTTCACAGATGGCATCACACTCCCCAACACTCATATCATTAGAACCCACACACATGCACAAATTAACAGGAATCATGCAGCAGGCAGCAGCATCCATACACACACATCAGCATGAACATCCGAAGGTTGGCATGACATCACAAGCAACATGGGGAGTGCCCAACACATGCACACAAGCCACCAGACAGACATGCATCTGTACATCTCCACCACCTGTCACAGTGCATTCATCGGCAACTATGTCACATCTGCCAATCGGGTTCCTACATGTCTGTGTCACATGCCTCCACAGCATATCACAGTCGCACACATGTCAAACACACACACATGCTCATGTACACTGTGCGCGTACATGAAGGTGGAACAAGCATCCATGTGTCACAGAGTACAAGGTCAGAACATCAGCTGGAGCAGCTAACACACACAATCTCAGCTGAGCTCCAGGCAACACATGAGGAGATCCGGGCATCACGTGAGGCCTTTCAGGCAGAAGTCCGTGCTACCTGTGAGGTGCTGCATGGGGATCTCCGGACCATCATGCTGCAGAACCAAACCTTTCAGACCTGCATGCTTGCTGCCATGGAGGAGCATGCCAGGGCTTTGCGTGGTCTGACTCTCATACCATGCACACCTTATAATGTACCACCAGAGGGTGATGACAGCAACGGCAGTTATCCCACTATCGGGTAGCCGTGCAGGCCATGAGCCCATGGAGGGTTTTTATTTTTTCTCACCATCCACGCATGTGGGTGTTGGGGTGCACCCTGTACCTCCTCCCTCCTGGGTGGTCCCCCCACCCGGTCGACCCATGGCCATTTTTCATTTTTCTTTTTCATTTTTCTTTTTCATTTTTCATTTTTCTTTTTAATTTATTTTTATTTTTATATTTTATTTTTTATTTTTCATATTTGCATTTGATTTTTTCTTTTTTCATTTTCATTTTTTCATTTGAATTAGAATCTTTCTTTTTTTGTTTGAATTGTTTAGTTTTACTTTTCATTTTCATTTTATTTTCATTTTTCATTTTTTATTTTTCCTTTCCTTTTTTGTTCATGACTTTTTTTCAGATTGTACATTCATGTTACAGTGTGTTGCTTTGTGTGGCTCCCGTAGGCATTCACTGTGTGTTCCAGCTGGGCCCATGCAGACTTGTCCTGTGTTTGTGTTTGAAACTTGGGATCCTGACACATATGCCACTCCTGCTTCCCCTTGCAAGGGCTTGCAAGGCTGTCACCATGTAACAGTAACTTACACAGAGGCATTGAGCTTCCATAAGTTGTGTGGGCAGTCTGTAGTCCAAACTGTGTATACACCCCTAGTGGGGATTGCTGATGATTTCTCCACTGCATGGTTGATTTGTATATTGTATTCCATACTGCCCATTATGCATATTTGCATGTAGCTTCTTCATGTCTTAACTTGCCTGTCTCCATTGCAGATGCAGTTCATGTTGTATGCAGTACACTGCCACATTTACCTACCAGGGACACACTGGAGATGGAAGAAGTTGATGTGCTGCCTTTGTCAGGTTGTGTCACTTGCACTATTATGATTGCTTACTGTCATACGTTGCCACTGTTGGGTCCTGTATTAATGTTTTGTCTTGCTGGTAAGTATGTGTTCATGTGTGTTGTTTCTTTTTCATTGGTGGGAGGGAATTGTCTCTGGCTTGTTTCCATTTGGGACGGTGCACTTTGTGACACTTGTGTCATGTGTTGTGCATTCATTTGGTTGCTTTGACATTGCATCCCATGCCATGGTGTGTTGGGCAGCTGAGATGGGGTTTGGGAGGGGTTGGGTGACATACCACTATTTGGGTGTACTATTTTGCAAGGGGGTAGTCCTTCATGCTGCATGAATGTGTGCCTTTTACTGACACAGCATTGGGTCTGTTTAAGTAGCTTGGGATGCACACAACGTAGCACTTCCAGGAAAACAATCTCAGGGCGGTATGGTTGTGACAGTTGACTGTCCCTTTTGTCATCATCATCAATTGTCAGCTGGTATGTGCCAGGCCTGTGTGCACTCCGCAGGGGTGGGATATTATGTGAAAAAATGTGCCACAAGCTAGGTACAGGCTGCCTCACCACGTGTCCTTTCCCCTCCCATGCGCAGCAGCCGTGCATGTGGTTGGGGATGTGGGGGCACCACCATGTCCACCGGCACCCCCTGCCGGTTTGCAACATTGTGCAGGACACATGCTGCCCCTATGATCCTGCACACTACTGGGGGCGCATATAGCAGCTGGCCACCAGAGCGGTCAAGGGAGCGAAAACGTGACTTGAGCACTCCGAATGTCGCTCCACTATGCTCTGGGTTGCAATATGGGCTGTGTTGTATCTTACCTGGGGTGGTGTGGTGGGGTTCCGTATTGGCATCATCATGTAGGTGCTCAGAGGGTAGGCACTGTCCCCTGGGGAGGTGATAATGGTTGTCATTAGTTGGGTTTTGTCATTTGTAAGTATCTGACATGCATGCATGTGCAGAGGCATTTCTACTCACCAGTGAGCCATGTGTCGCCATGCCTCCCAGCTTCCAGGTCCCGGTTTAGGGGTGACATTCTGAATATAAAACTATCTTGACTGGACCCCGGATAATTGGCATATACAGAGGTATAATTCCCATGGCATCACATACAACCTGCACGTTGATGGAATGCCAGTGCTTGCGGTTTCGATAGATGTGCTCAGTTGCCCTAGGACGTAGAGCCACAGGGGTGCAATCAATGGCGCCTAGCACTTTGGGGAAGTTTGCCACCCTGTAAAAGCCTTGGACCACGGCCTGCCTTTCTGCAGGTGTTCTGGGCATATATATGTGCCTGTGGACTAAGGGCGTGGAGTCATGATCGCCAACACCTGGTGTAGGCAGCGTGACTGCGTGGCCTGTGAGATGCCCCCAAGTATGGCACTTGTCCGCTGAAATGACGCAGTAACAAAGAAATGCAGTACATTGAGCACCTTTTCCAAGGGGCTCAGTGCTTGGAGCACAGGATGGGTGATGTGAGGTCATCCTCCACCTCAGCAACCAGTTCTTGGATGATTTGCGGTGGAAACCTGTACCTCGCATAGACCTGGACATCGGGCATCCCAAAAATGCTAGTCCTGGGTAAAAAAATTAGGGACCTGGCTATCCTCCTCCTCCTGCGGTGTCCCACGACCACTGCTGCAAGGAACCGTATATTCATCGTAGCGTATGAGCTTCTTTGTTGTTTACGCGCACTTTATGCTGTGCGGGACCGCTTACACCTGCTTCCTACTGGTGTACGTGTTTCTGGATTAGCACGTCTTTTGTGGCGGGCGGGTTTCCCATGTTCGATTCCATGAATACGTATTGTTTGCAAGCTTGTGGGTGTTGCGAGGATTTAGCAGTGGTACTTCCCCCGTAATGCCCACATTTTCACGTGCTGTTCCCCATTCCACATGTTCCGCCCCCTTTTTAGGTGTGTGCACTGCCCTGTGTGCGCCTTCAGTGGCCGTCTCGCGCACAGCCTTCGGGATGTCGCAATGACATGTGCGCCACACGCCGATTCAGCGCACATCTCAGGTAAGCCACGCGCAGCGCATTCCATGAATCGACAAACGTAAGTGTGGTATCAGATGGTTCAAGTCAGTTATCGTGACCAAAAGGCCCAGAATAACATGTTGGACTAGCCTCCCACTATTCTCTTTTGTTCAGGTTCAGTCTTCAGAGACCATTGGACTTTCAACAACCCACGGGAATTTTCTTTTATTTGGAAGAAGGGGATTGATCTAAAAGACCCTCAGGGGGAATTACTTTCACTGAATCTAAAATATACTACAGCCCTCAGTAGAGAGTTCCGATGATCCTGACAGGTCTCCGGTGAAGACTATACGCTTCATTACGTGTACAGCAGTGCAGGAACAAATGGCAGTAATGCAGTCGTAACGCCATTACCACTGCATTACTGCTGCATTACCGCAACACTGCGCTTCAACTTTGGTGGTGAGGTGAATGCTGGAGGTAATTCCGCTACCTCAATGCCAAAAAAACAGCCAAATCCGCGGGTGGTAATTCCACCAAAATCCCCTTACAGTCCTATGACTCCTTAATGGGGACTGACACTGCCATATAAACACTTGTAATCCGGCTGTAAATCCGCCAGACGAAGTGGCGGTAACAGTAATATAATTTGGCGGTATTCTGTCAAATAGTTTTTATCTAGGCAATTTCTTATGCCTATGAGTTGCCCCCTTAGCAAACAGAACCATGAAATGATTGGTATTTGTCTTATTTCCCTCTTGGTTGAGACTGGTACCTTTAAAGATTCCTCTCTCCTGCAAATAACATCTAAGTTATGGTGGGTTTAACAAAAAACATGAAAAACCCTTCTACCTGAAATGTGAAAGTAGAGTAGCCTATTTGCACTGAAAAGCAACACTTGCCACCGTGCCACCCATGCCACCCAGAATTCTTCCCCAGAAGTTTACTTCCAGCTCAGACATTGAGGAATGCATTGCAGGGATGCAAATTAGCAAATTGCTATCAAAAACTGCCTTTGTGGCATAGCTTTTACATAGCATGATCAACCTAAGACAGACAGCTCTCAAGGATGAAGCCCATCACACACATGTTTCACTCCGATTAGGGATCTTGAGCATGTACAGCCAGACATCCTTGTGATTGGAGCATTGAGGTATGTTTAGCAGACACCATCATTGTTATGGTGGGTTTGAAACAGCATGGGAAAACTTGTACACCTGAAACGTCAGAGTAGAATTGGTCCTTTTGGCTAACGAACTAAAGATGGAGGGAAACATGTATATGTTGAATTGTGCTGTGCACTTAGAATCAGCCCTATATAGCAAAGGCACACGCTTACTCACTAAAATGTATAGACAGATGGAATCATTGAAAAGTAGCTTTTCAACATACAAGTTTATGAAAAAGGCTATTGTCCTTGTATTGTCGGTCATAACTTAGTATGGTTTTCCCAACTAATCGCAAACCTATTAAAGTTCTTAATGTCCATCTTCTGGATTCACAGATATTTGATGCTGGGGCAGTAAATCACCCAACACATTAGTTCTTAACCTATTAAAGGAAACAGAACGTTATTTAAATTCTAGACTACTTCAAGGTGGTAATGAAGCCAATAGCTCCTGTATTATACTAAAGAGTATTGTAATTACCTCTGTTTGATGTCCATGTTATTGATCTTCACTATATCTCCAAACACCTGCTAGGATAAGATTTTATATTGACAATATTGACATCGAAAAAGTACCCTCTTTCGACTATTTGGAATTCAGATATAGTCAAATATTTATCATGGATAATTTGCTGGAAAAGAGTGACTTGGCCATGGCAAGACAATGTGGGATTGTATTATTTTAATTTTATGAAGGTTGAGCTATCAGCCCCGCTCTCTATTTCTATAATGCTCAACGTTGTTCTATTGACCTTTATGGGGCAGACTGTAAAGATGGGTTCCTGGCCAATGATGACTCTGACATCTTGGAGTGTACAGGTAACTTCTTTACTTAGTTCCAAATACATTTCATTAAGTTCATCAAGTCAGGTACACATAAGATAGGGACATCATTCACCGGCATGCTCTCTCAGGGGTCTCGTTCTCCAACTGCCACATAGAACCCACTCATACAACAACATTCTCTCAGCCTGCATTCTACATCAATCACTCCAACATTCCATGCATTCCAGACAGGGTCAAGGAAAGACTGAAGCACAACATATCTCCCCCCCCTAATAACAACAAATCAACACCCACAAGCAAAAGACACACACCCCACAAACACACACCATTCCAAATGCGCGTATGTCTCTCACCCATATACTGAAACCTCAACAACACACCCACACAAAACCCTGCGACCGTCCTCAACAAGTGGGACAAATTCTGCTCCATACAATGCCTCTCCCTTTTTCTACAGAGTAAGGGAGTGACACCAACAACATAATCAGATATACCATTCCATGACTCTTCAACCACAACAGATTACAAGCCCCTCTACACATCTGCTCAACTCGCAGCACCCAACACCATCAGTACACACTCGGCTCCCTCACAACCCACTCCATTGGCACACAACTCACTGGCTGCATACTCCACATTGCTCCATTCAACAAGGCTGGGTATTCCAAATACCCGGGTAGCCAACACCTTAACAACAAAGTCACCCCAAGTGCTCACTGTCACCACCCCATATTCAACACAACAACACTTCACGAGCCCCACAAAAAACACTCACTGCATCATACCTCTAGACCTAGGCAAAACATTAATTTTCACTAACATTCCTACATTTCATAACTCTTGCATTGAACTTTGCAATTATACTTAAAGTCAATTATATAACTAACTTCCTCCTTTTTCACCAAAGTCCAACCTGTAAAATAAAAGTTACTGTGGTAAATTTCACAAATTCCATTTCTCCATCTCCTGCTCAACCTAACCAGTCCACACTAAATATTAATTCTTAAAGTCCAGCTGTGGAAGAAAACTTTTAAACATTAAAACTATCATTGTACTTAACTCACTACAATGTATTCACTAACAGAGGCCACGACAATGACTTGACCATTCACTTACAACCAGACACTCCGATATTGTACTTCACAGAATAAACATTTCACAGGCCTCATATCACAACTAAAACGTTCTAATCTAACAATCATAACTATTAGACATTAAAACTGTAATTTTCTTTAATCTTCCTACTCAGGAATTGCCTTCTAGGAACGCCTTCCACTGGTGGCGTATCATAGAAAAGCTTGACTCACACGCAATGAGCCATTGCGACCAAACGCAAGCTGGACGGTGTCACGCTGTAATGTCTTCAACATGCCGGGACCATCTCCAATCCCCCAGGCATTCCACATGACGTCACCACTCCAGGTGAGCCACCGAGGGGAACAGAACTTTGTGAACTAACGGTCAATGCTCGCAGCAAAGCCCCCTTGCCTCCAGTTTTACTCCGCACGGCTCCTGTGCCTCCAGTTATGTGGTGCTCCACCAGTCACATGCCGCTGCACCACAAGCTGCCCACAGCCGCTCAGCAGATACGCACAATGTCAGAGCCTCCTCAAGAAGCAACAGTCACTCACTGTACAGCTCCCCACTGCTGCTTGGCATCCAATTACACTTGTGCCTCACGCAGAGCAATGAAAGCAATTTCCAAGTCAGCCCAAGACGTTTGCCTCATCACCAACAGGTAAGGCTGCATCTGCCTTCACCACTAATAAGAAAAGTCAAATTTGAGCTTCCAGGCCCCTCCAAAGCTCTGTAATGGCTCCAAGCCATTCCAAATATTCAATCTTCCTTCGCAGACCTTAGGGACCCACTGTTCATCTGTCTTCTCACTAGAAACACAGTGGCCCTAGTCCCTGGCGCTGCCCCTCTACATCCAGCGCTGGACTTCTCTCTGCCTATAGGCAAACAACTCCGCCCCTACCTGAGAGAGGATCTTCATTTTGGTTGGTTGGGGGGAGGTGAATGTCCTCTTCTTTGTGCTGTCCCCCCAGCACAGCCAGCATCCTCAACGCCATTGTAAAGATGGGTTCCTGGCCAATGACTCCAAGCGAGAGTCTCGCTGGGCGCACCTATCCTTCCTGGTCAATGATGACTCTGACATCTTGGATTGTACAGGTAACTTCTTTACTTAGTTCCAAGTACATTTCATTAAGTTCATCAAGTCAGGTACATATAAGATATGGACATTATTCACTGGCATCCTCTCTCAGAAGTCTCATTCTCCAACTGCCACATAGAACCCACTCATACAACAACATTCTCTCAGCCTGCATTCTACATCAATCACTCCAACATTCCATGCATTCCAGACAGGGTCCAGGGAAGACCGAAGCACAACACAGACCTTTGGGATTATAAAGATACTACAAGATTTGCCCGGCAGGAACATGTATTTTTTCAGAATCTCTTAGGTATGGCCAGAAGAACCTAAAACTGACTCTCACACTTGGAATTGGACCACCATTGGCATTGACTTGACTGCACTATAAAGCCTTTATACTACTGTCTTAATTTATGGAGTTCACCCTTATTGGGGAAATACATGGATGGGCTGTCCGATTTATTAAATTTAGAAGGGGGTCGCATCCTTACTCTCCTTCAGTCGTATTTGTAACCTCTATAAGGTTCTAGGTCATGATAATGTTTATTGTAATTCACTGTTTATAGATAAGCAAAGCACCAATATGACAAAGAAGAATGCTCTTAAAATTAACATAGATAACTGGCCACGGGCAGGGAAGGGGAGACAACATCTTAGAATCAACATGGAGAAGGAATTCCAGAGATATTCGACATTAATTAACACCAGTTATCTGCATAATTTGAGTCCAAAGCTGTAAACAGCTATCTTGCCACTAACAGGGTTTAGCTGTAATTGCTATGCAGATCTTTCAAATAAATGAAATGTCCAAAACATCAGAATTGCAAGGAGGACCTGACTCACATTGTATCAAAATGTCCTTAATATGTAGAGGCTCATAAATTCTGGTTGGAACCATGATTCCATAATAGACACATTTACCATTGCTCGAAAGCAATTTGCCAATTGTCTCCTGATTCAGTGTGTATGGTGGAAACACATTTTATGAAAAGAGTTCAGCCATTCAGAGAGAGAAAAACACAGGCCATTCATCTATGAATGTTTTAAAGATGTGATTATCGTCAAAGATGTTATTTGACTTTTGGGAACTGGAGGAATAACGAACAGTTTGTTTTAGTTGAGTTTAATTAACTCTTTTAGATGATACCTAGGTACTTGCCTCCGGTTTTATTGCCATACTTGTTAATAGTAATAATGGCTGATTTTACAGGTTTGCCAATATTGATATAAATCAGAGTACATTTTTACCACAGAGTAATGTAAATGTTAAGTGATATGAGATGGTATATTGCACTTTAAACATTTCAACACATATGGCAGCAATGTCAAGATTGATAAGACTCTTACACTGTTTCTTGCATGTTGGATTTCATAATTTTAAGTTTTGAACTGATGATTAATGCATACCCCCCCCCTACTGTACAATGTAAATGCTAAGTGATATGAGATGCTGTGCATGTTGTATTTTTCACCCCAGCCTTGTAAGTTGACCATGGCAATTCAAAGTTTGTTGATTTTTTCTGCATTTTGCGCTTTAGCAATTTGAAGTCTTTGACATCAGTCTTTCAATATATTTTGTACGATATATGTGTGTTTAATGGAATGAATCGTTCAGAATAAAGCTGAATCGGTCAGAATAAAGCATTTGGAAAACAAAGAAAACATCTCTAATTTTAAGCTTACAGCACCATTTTTTCAGCAAATATTGTATAGATGTCCGAGTGCTCCTTAAAATTCGAATATAACTATCCACAATGAAGGGAATACATTATTTTGCACCGATTCCCAATTCCTGTGGCTAGACTATTAAGAGAAAGGCTTTTACTTACATCTAATTATGGCAAAAAATAACACTTACTTTTACACTCGTGAACTAAGTAATTCCATTGGAAATCTCCATCTGCTGTGCATGGCTTTCATTGTTGTCACCTGCATGGCATGGGCATATAATCATGCACATAACATCCTTACAGAAGAAATACTGCAGCCTCTGCATGGAAAAAAGTGCATCAAACCTTGCAGGAAGCAGGGGCAACCAAAAGACAGTAAAAACAGTCAAACACTACTGGGTCTCAATAGGTCCCACTTCACCACTAGATAAAAGTTGACACCAGTGGTCACTGTAACCACAAGTGGTCATTGTAACCCCATTACTTGCTTTCGCACAGAGTGAACTGAAGTGATTTATTACATTAAAATTTATCATAAATCAATGGTGCAGTCTAAAATTACAGTTTCTGTTCTAGAATCTCCAGAAACACATGGGGGAATCTGGGAATCTGAAAAAAATGTAAATACCTGTTTTGGTTATTTTTTAAAAGAATTTCAAAGTTTCCTATGTTTATCCTATAGTAAGCAACAGGACAAATCCCATCGGCCTGCCACTCTTAAAGGAAAAAATTAGGTAAATGTGTATTTCATCCCACACGTTCAGCAGGAAAATCAACCAACCAAAGGTGAGCTCCAGGCACCCCCAAATAAGAGTTTTAGGGGGCCAGCAGGGCAGGAAGAGCTGGTTACAAAAGATATAGACAATGACGATCTATGCTGGAGGAGGAGCTTCAGCCAACTACCCCTAGAACCTAGCGAGACCAGGAAACAGAATTAATGATGGGCTCTAGACCTGTGAGTCTGGGACAGCTACACACAGTGGTATCTGGCCAAGGAGTGGCATGGGCACAGGTGTGTGTAGTGGTTTAGGACTGGTTTATGTGGTTGGGGCCTCCGAATGGAATGACTCAAAGCCATGGCCAGGCAAGGTTTGAGAAAAAGAAGGCCCAACAAAGAAGATATCAGGAGTGATGACCCATGAGTCACAAGAGTCGGCAGCAATGAATGTGGCAAGACTCCCAGGTCTGCCCAGGAGAGACAGAGGGTGCAGACAGCCAGCAAGGAAACGCTCCACGTTGGGAGCAATAGCTGTAGGCAATCCAAGATGTCCCAAAGGGAGCTGAAGTGAAGTAGCAGCAAGCCACTCGGATTTCAAAGCCTGGAAGACCAGGCAGGATCGCCTACTTTAGGCACTACCATGGATCCAGCAACTGCATGTGACAAACAGTGAAGCAAAGACTGTCAGGAGCGTACAGGGCAATAGATATATGTCGGAGTGCACAGTGTAGGTTTGGGGTGACTTGGGAGGTAACAGGTAGCATATAACCAAAACAGGGTACATACAGGCTGATCTTTGTGGAGGCAGATAGTCACAGGAACTGTAGGAGCAGGCAGAAAGCAAAGTGACAGAGAGAGAAAGAGAAGGTAGGCAAATGTACAGAATAACATGGATTGACTGGATAAAGGTTGTCCTGGAATATGATAAGGGGTCTCCATGGAGATTAGGGAAAGCCCTTGCGATCGGTATCAGCAGATTACTCTAATCAACAATCATGCACAGGGCTTGCAAAATCTAATAGCCCACTAGCATTGTCGAGGAGATTTTTTGAAGGATGTGTACCATTTGAAGGGTACTTGACCTTGCTGGCGAGTATGGGGACATTTGAAAGGTTTCTTTTTTTACATTTACTATAAAAGTTTCAATGTGCATGGCTAGCTTTTGGGTGACAGCTTTTCACTGAATATGAAGTGTGCTTTTGGTGACAAGCAATGTTTTATAGAAACCAGTGGTCAATATTTTGTCACTTGTTACCATAGGGCGAGTGAACTTCTCTTAGGTCGAGCATGTAAATGAAGGAATTCACCCTGCAGGTCTAGTGGGATTCTAAAGAATTTTCAAGGCCTGATGAAGTGACGTCATGGGTAGGACGTGCTGATGAGATGTTTGTACTCAGTGTAAGGGTTAAAGCTGGAGACAATATACTAAAACAGGTAGCACTGCAACAAACTAGACTAAGGCAACACAAGTGTTACCCTTATCTGATCTTAACAGAGACCAACCCAGGGGTCACACTGTATACGAATACAGAGCTGAGACACAACAGTGGACCCATTCGTGACCAGGATGGAAAAGCAAAGTGCATAAAAATAACCAACTACAAAATAGGCACAAGAAGCAAAGAGTAGAAACTGTAGACATAGGCTGTAGATAAAAGCTACACATGCACTACTTAGAAAGCACATGTGAATGTTGGCATAGAGGAAATCATGGACCAAGATTCAGAACAGGTATCAATGACTTGGGCAAGGAAAGTTACCACACGTAAAATTGGAAACCTGGCGCTCTAGGAATATCATGACACAAAAACCTTTAGTCATAGGAAAGGCAGCCAGTCAATGTCAACTCAGTGAATACATGGATCAGTAAACTCAGTGCACTAGTCATAGACAAGACAAGAAGCTGCTGCCAACTCAGCATTTCAGAAAACTAAGTAGACTAAAGAGCAGGTACTTAAACTATGGAAAAAGTCTCAGCAGAACAAGGTCTTGAAGAAAGCCTTCAGAAAAAGTATTAGCTCTAACAGCAAACATGACAGAAGCTGGAAATCAGCTATAGCAGGTAGGAGTCAGTAGCCAAAAGCAAGATAGCGTGAAAAGATTCAAAAACCGCATAAAGCAGAAACTCCAAGTACATGTAGTTGATAGAACACTTGCTCATTATCATAGTGAGTTATGGAGCCTTCCCGGCCCACAGCCCAACAGGGTGGAGCTGGTTGTAGCCGGGGGTAGCTGTGTCCAGTTAAGCCCAGTCCAGACTTCAGTAGCTTGCAGCAGTGGATTGTAATTAAAGCCTATCCCTCTCTGATAGCCCAGCCTGCAGGGGCTTGTAACAGGTGGATGCAATCAGGGGCTCTCCAGCTTGAAGCAGCTTGTTGCAAGTGAGTGTATTTAGTATGCCTCCCCCAGCCCTTTGCCGCTTGGACAGCATACATCTACCAGAATGCATCAGCTGGTTTAACCCAAAACCCAGAATGGAATATGAAAGTAGTTTGGTCCAAAACTGCAGCAGTAAAACTGGGAAATGAATGCAGTGGCCTTTTGTGGGGTTTAACATGGTAGTTATGCTACGAACAAAGTCTCAGAATGGGTGCATACGGGGGTACTGGGAAGCAAGCGGGTAGATTCCTAACAAAGACAGCCAGTCTAACAAGCTAATATGATGGCAAGAAGAGAAGGAACAGCCCTATATGGAATCCCAACGGACGGCAGGAGTATGCACACCACACAGCAGCCAGGGCCCAGCCACTGTGGCCAAAGCAGGGTCTTCTGCAGCAGCCCACCTTCCAGCAGTCTTCAGGTATGAATCAGAACCAGATCTGTGGAATGCACTCAGTCTACCAAATATTTCACTTAGGCCCACCAATTACACTGCAGGCATACTCAGGTTTTGTTGGCCAGTCAGACTGGCCCTAAGAATTGTCCATTGCACAGGGACTCCCACACTGAATGTAAATTGGGACAGCTGTAGTACTTTAAACCAGCAGACGTTAGTTCAGACTGCAATCTAGGGTCACGTTGTAGTCTTGGGATGAGCCTACATCAGAAATACAGCCATTCTGGAAATTCTGCACAGTCCACACAGACAAAGGGATAGGCAAAAGCAAAATGGCAGGAGGCAGGGCTTATGAAGATATACTAGTACCCAAATGGCTACCATATTGATGCATTGGACTACTAATCTGGAAAAGTGTCTATCACCCTGGTGTAGCCAAAACTAAATCACAGCTGCTACCAGTTTACTCCACAACACACTTTAAAGTGATACAATTGCACTAGGACCAAAATGGGATGCTCAAAATCCACCCCTCCTTCGGTAGTCATATAGGCTTCAAAGAGCAGCACACCAGGTCTGTGAAGGTCCTTTGTGTACCAAAGAAAAGTTATTTAAAAAAACATGGAATCCAACAAAAAGTTTAGAGGACCCTGCATAACAGAACATGGAATTCTGCTCTAACAATCTCCTTTAACTGAGTCTCTACGACCTCCCCCTCCTACTGATATTTCACCTCCGTGCCTCCTCCTGAGGTCTCTCCCACTGTCTCACCTCCTCTTGATGACCATCTTGCTGTTTCGTCACCTCCTTTTAAATATCCCTTCTCCTCCTGACAATTCTTTCTGTCTCACCCCCTCCTCCTGATTTCTCTTCTGCTCCTCCTGGGGTTTCTATGGCTGTTCCAACTCCTACTTCTAATATCTCATATCTCCTCCCTAATGCCCCACTGATTGTCTCACCACCACCTGTCCGTCTCTCCCTCCTTTCTCTCTAGCTCCACCTGCACCTGCTATTTCCCGCTCCCTCATCTCTTTCTCCAAGTCACCTTTCCTCTTTCACAACAAGGCACCTGCTACCATCTTCCCTCTCATTGTGCTTCTTCCACGCCAGCCTCCTCTTCTTAGCTTCTTGACACCACTAGGCTCCTTCTACGCACGCTTCCAGTTCTTCTGTACACCAATATCTGTATGCCAGTTTCCCTCCATTTTATAGGGGCCTGTCCCTGTGCATTCAGACCTCCAGATTGTGATCATTCTCAGGTGTATGTGATAATTCTTAAGGAAATGTGATAGTTTTTGTTTTAATTTGCAGGCCACCCTACGACTGCGGTATGAGTCCCTCTGCTTCCTCTCGCGGCTCTACGGACTGCGCTGATATCAGAGGCTAGCGCCATTTTGGATTTGATGTTCACGTGTACTTGCTGTCAGTTCTTCTGGGAAGAATTGTGCGCATCATTGGTTTCCTGAGTTTGTGAGTCTTGACACAGGCTTGCGAACACCTGCCTGGTAAGCCACTCCCTATATGGCTTCTCTCTGTGAGGCATGCTGCTCCGGGCCTGCTGTTCTGATGGCTCCTTGCTGCCCATGAGTTTGTCTGCGTATCGGCCAGTACCAATAGGAGCAAAGATTACTGGTGGAGCAGAGTAGCAAGTCCTTGAGAGGAGACTAAGTGTAGACCAAGGGATCCTCCGCACACCACCCGTGGCTGGAGGTGCATCTTTTAGCAGGTGTGGTACTCGACCCCATGGTCACCCCATCTCTCACCCCCAGAGCAAGGCAGGAAACATTATCACAAGAATGATGACAGAGAGTCGAGGAAGCCTTTCCAAAAAGAAAGAATACACTGCTATACATCAGGGCACTCTAGGTTCACATCACAAGTATCTCTTCACGGGCATAGGCCAGGTATTTCTATTTATTGGCCCTCATTACGATACCGGCGCTAAACCATGGCGCTATTAGCACCATGGTTGGTGCCGGTATCGTAACGTGTCCGCCATGGTGAAATGGGGAAATACTGCCCCATTCCAAGGTTAGCAGGGCGGTATTTCCCCATTTCCCCATGGCCCTTCCCCATTCCCATTTTTGCCCCATAGGGCATAATGGGAATGGCGAAGGCACTAAGTACGGTACCGCAAATTGCGGTACCATACTTATCGCGAAGGTCCCTTTGCGGGTCCCTACTTGGTCTAGACCAGCCATTAAGGTCGGGTCCCGCAAAGGGACCTCGTAATTAGGAGCTAATGGGTTAACGGCGCCGCAGGCTTTTACGGCACCGTTAACCCATTAGCGCCAGGGTCATAATGAGGCCCATTGACTCTGTGGCACTGCCGGCATCTGAGCGTCATTGTAACTAAGCTCCCCTCAAGTAACAGCGCCTCGATGGCCAAGGGCTGTTGTGCGCTATACAAATGTAATAAATAAATAAATAGATAAATAAATAAATAAATTGGTGTGTGTCTGTGGGTGTAAGGTTAGACTGCAGTCCCGTAGACCGCGTCAGACTCTTGCAACCCCATTTTTCATCACAACCCCCTCTTCTTTCTAATAAGAATCGTCACCTGTTGTCGTCTACCTTTCCACTTCCTGCTCTAGACAGAACAAACCTTTGTTCACAGAGAGCACAAGCCTCTAAAAAGAGGGGAAGACTTGCTCTTGTGTGATTACACATTTGTGTATTTGTATTTCGTTGATCGTTTGGTGGGCACTGTCATACATAGGATACTTGAGAGAATATGGAGGCAGACCCTAAGTAGGATGGCTTCACAAGTTACAATGATAGTATGGTTGAGGGTGTTGTTTGCAGGGGGCGACTGAGCTTGAGAGGGAAAGTAGAGAGGATGCAATCAGCGAGGTAGTGGGGGCCACGCCATGCATTGATTTAGAGACAAATAGTAGGACCTTGAAGAGGGTGCGATTTTGCTCAGAGTGCTATCCAGGGTGATGGGCGTATGCCGAGGTGAGAAAGGATCTAGGTAGACTGTAGAGGGTGAACATAGCAAAGTCGAGACCTTTATTAAGGCAAATGAATAGCTGGGGAAGCCTAGAAGAAGGCTAAAACAGTAGTGATGTTTCCACAGCACAAGGGTGTAAATTAGAGTTTTTGCCAAGTGGTTGGTTAGTGAAGTGTGGGAGTATCCTCCTGATGTTTAGGGGGGTTGACCCTGGCCATAGTGGTAGCAGCCATGATGAAGGGATTGAGCTTGAGATCGTTGTTCAATAGGAGCCATCGCCACAAACTGGAGCCCAGGGTTGCAAGCCGTGATAGAAGGGACGAGGAGTTCAGGGGGAAAGAAGATAGAGAATGAAAGAGAGAGTCTGGGATTCAAGGGTGCGGGGAGATGAATTCCATCTTGGAGGAATTTGCATCAACCAGCAAAGAGCCATACAATGACTGATGGGGAGGAGGCAGCTGGAGATGCTTCTTGAGATTCCAGGGATGAAGGAGGGAAAAGAGAAAAAGATCTGGGCAGCATCAGCAAGGAGGTGGTGCTGAAACCTGAAGGATGAAATTAGTTTACTCAGAGAAAAGGTGTAGCAGGTGAAGAGGAACTGGACCAGAAAGGTTCCTTGAGTAATGTTCACTGGAAGGGCTGTGGGGAGGGGATGTTAGGGTTCCAAGAGTTCCACAAAATGGAGAAAGATTTGATATGATAGGTTATTTATAACATGCTTAATACCCAGAGGTTTCTAAGCACGGACCCGGGGATCGACCCTGTGTTGCTCTGTGTCACCTTGCTTCCAAGGTGAGGGTGTTGCCCCTGAGCTATCCTCCCGAGACTAAGATAGAGAGATAGATAGAAGGCTGAAGCTGTAGTATTTGGTTTATGGGATTAGTAGGAGTGGTCTCTGACACACTTGTGAGGTGCCTTGCCACTCCACAGCAATGTTTCACTTAGCTCTGCATCCCCTGTGACCTGGGCCCATTTGACTTGTAAAGATTTTTTGATGATCGGATGGTCTCCAACCCATAGGTGGTCTTTGTGGCACCACTGGCATCATCAATCCAGAGCTGCCTATATCCTCCCAGAAGTATCTCGACATCTCTAGGGCACAAAGGACACCTGAACCGGGCTCCATTGCTTCGGAGCTAGTTTTGCACTAGAAAAGTATTTCATAATAAATATAATGCAAGGACTAAGCAACATGTGCAGTCGTCCAGATGGAGGCAAGTGAAATGAGCAATTGGCAAATGCTAGCTGGGTTTAGGCCTGTTCCAGATTGCTTTCTGTTTTCTGGGACAACACACTCTCGCAAGCACCATTCCATTGAAAGCACCACAATGGTTAGCATATGTGTAGCGACACTTCAGGTCACTGTGAGTACCTGTTACCAGATGTTTGTTGTCCCTGTTTCATCCCACTTCCTTCTTCGTGTTATAAGGATCTCATGGTGGCAACAGTAAAGACAGACACAAGTGATCACAGTTCAAGGGTGTTTATTAAACTGGATATCCAGGTTGGACAAACGTCTAATCTAAACCTAAAGCTGAGACAGGAGCAAGCTACAACCGAAAAAGTGAAAAATAAGGCAGTCCTAGTGCCGTCTTGTCAAATAAAAGGGTCTATACTAAAAATCCTATTGCCAGTCCTTACAGCTAAATACAAAAAGAGTATGGGATAGGATTCACAAGAAATGAAAGAAGTATTAACAAATGACAAGTCAGGATGGGGTAACCAGGGGTCTCCCTTACCCGCGTTTTGGGCACAGGACAAGGTGGGACTCCTAAGCACAGCACACTCTCGAGCTTTCCCAGCAAGAGACGACAGTTCCGTTGTCAGCTATCAGGGACATCGATGGTCAAGCCTCTTTTCTCTTAAAAGTCTCTTGCCTTCGAGGACCTGATGTATTCAAAAATAACAAATCAAAGTTCCTTTTTTTAAATGGACATCGGGTTATGACTCTTCCCCTCCTTTCCCAGCTAAACCACAGCAGACATAATGCACCGCTTCCAATTTGTTCCCCACCACATAGTTGCGCTGCCTGTTGCTTAACCGGTTCAACAATGGCCACCATTAGCCACGAGTCCCGCAATGTAGCCATTTTTTTTTAAAACCCCATACTACGCACACTTAAAGGTGCGCGCAGCTGCTCATTCCAAACCAGAAACAAGACATTACATGTCCTTATCCCCGATGGTACAGCCCAGTAATGCATGCACTGCATGGCATAGACCCCCCCACCCATCCCAAGCCGTGTGCTCTGTTTGTCCACCCCGCAACACCAGCTTAAGCCCTCAGCGTCAGCCATTACCTTCTCTTTCTCTGTGTCGAGGGGACCTTGCTTGGGTGGAGTGCATCACGGATAATGCAAACTGTTTTCACTTCCCGAACAGAGCAGCCCCCCCCGTCCTCATACCCTACAAGTATTATTATCATGTTTCTCTCCACTACAGGACTGTTTATAGCACCCACAGTGAAAATTGCCATCCTGAAATAAATACGGACGGGCCCCTCTGGTCATGGTTCTATAAAGAGAAAGAGCTGCATTCAGGAAGCCATTCAAAAATAAATAAATAAACAGCTGTAATGCGGACTTTACTTAATTAGTAAGGCTTTTTTTTTTTACATTTGCATAGCACACAAACAGCCCTTGGGCATCAAGGCGCTGTTACTTGGGGGAGCTTAGTTACAGGGTGGGTACAGGTGGGTAATGCATTTACATGTTGTACAATAATACATTAGGGGTACAGCTTATAGATACATTTTGTAGATTAGCAGGAGATGCATTCAGCAATTACGGGTGATGAGTGTGGTGTACATCAGGCGAAAAGTGCTGTTTTCATGGCTTTGGGGAACGCCATGAGAGATACCTCGTCTCAAAGAGTAGGAGGTAGGGCATTCCAGTGTGAGGGTGCAAGGTAGGGGAAGCTAGCACCACCTGCTCCAGCCCTTTTTACCATGGGCACGCTAAGCAAGTCGGCGTAAGGTGTCCTGGTTGGCCTTGTGGAGGTAGAGGGGTGGATTCTTTGCGATAGGCAGTCAGGTGCAGAGAGGTGGATGCACTTATGGGTCAGTGTCAGTGCTTTGAATATGATCCTTTCTTTTATTGGGAGCCAGTGGGCTGATTTTCTGGCAGCTGTCATGTGTACTCTTTTGGGAGAAGGAGGACGTTGCAGTTGTTGGCCTATATGCTCAGTTGCACAAGTGAAGAGATGGCTCACTGTGGGCTCCGGGAGTGTGTAAGAGCGAGGCGCTGTCCTTCATGTCGGCCCGGGATGGGTGTGCACACTGGGCCTCACCGGTAGCCAGGAGGTCGCAGTGCCCTTGTCTGGATTCCGTCGCACCTCTGCTGTGAAGAGCACGCCGTCCATGGCAAACCCCAACTCTATCTGATGCAAGAAAGCATGACCCAATACCCTTTCTCCTCCGCTCTGTGCAGCGCCAGAACCAACAAGACTCCAAATCCTCTACCTCCACCATCAACCACCCCGCACCCGTGCAAGTGGAATCCAGGACAGCCTGGGCAACGGACCGAACAATGCCCCCAGGAAGATCTCATCATTGACCTCTTTTGGCCCAGAGGCCAACAAGGGCAACCCGATACCAACATCGACCCAACGACACAGCATCACGATCTTGAGCAGCACGCCCACCTACATAACAAACCGTAAATACTTTTAAATTGTGCCACAAATACTGCGCGCCATGGACAGCGAGCTGCAAGCAACCCCTTGCTCTGCTGTGGGACACGGAACTCTGCCCCCTGCAGCTGCCCACCGACAACCCCAACACACCCATTTCCCAACAAATTTCTGTTGCTTCGCTATTTACCTCGATGGATGGCCGTACTCCCACCTCCTCCAGCAGACTTCCTCCTCGGACAGCACCACGATTTCCACTCTTCTGGGAGGAGGGGGCAGGGACCAAGATGGTGCACCCCAAGGGTCAGGGCTTTATATAGCCCGCCACCCTCTTGGTACAGCTCCCCCTCCGCCCTTTTTTGCCACCTTGTGATGTGCCCCCCCAGCCCCCAATTACCACCTCTGGGCCAAAGCTGGCCCTCGTTGTTTCCTTGGGTTGGCTGGGAGGGAGCCCCCACTAAGGGCGACGCCTGCCATTTGCCTACATTGTCGGCGCCCTCGTTTGCCAAATCCCAGAGGCACCACCAACGGCACAATAAGGGCATGGGTACCACCAAACTCGTAATGAGGCCCATTGTCATCCTAAACACAAAAGAGTGCAGTGCTGTGGGTGACAGTATATTTAAGCCAAACACTGCACACACATGGATCTGTAGATCTCCATGTACTGAGTGTGCAGCATTTGCAATCCCAGCACGGCACAGCAGCTCCCTGCGCCCAGTTTCCCACAGCCAAATGGGAGCGCCGGAGTGGTAGTCGCGCCAAAGGCACTGCACCGAAATGGCTGGCTCCAAATCGTACCACCATCTACTGTAGCTGGTGGCTAGCATTGCTTGTCTTGCAGGTCCACATCCGGCTTCGCGTGTTATATCTAACCATCATTAGTAATCGTTAGTGGAGTAACTTTGCTGAAAATGTTGGGGGGGGACATGACATCTGAAGAAAAGGTGCCCCGGCCAAATGAATGGGAAGAAAATGGTGTGCCATGAAAGTTGGGGGGGACAAACACCCCTGCCTCCCCCTAAAATTACGCCCATGCTAATCGTAAAAACAGGAGAGCCCTAAACTGTCGCCCACTTCCTTTATACAGCCTGCAAGGGAGCTTTCTTTACACTTTCAGGGCCGTCCCTGTGCACTACGTGAGGAACATTCATTTGAATGAAAAAAGTAAAGCCTGTTATCACTCATTGTAAGTAGGAGTCACACATTTTACAACGTGTCAATGATTACCTTCGATGTCAAAGCCCTTTGAAGAGTTCTTCCTCCATCAACCGTTCCCTGCAGCCTTGTTGTCACTCGGGGTTGCTACACAATGCAGAGCTGGGCTTGGGCACAAAGTAAATATTCTCTTTAACTTTATTCTTCATATTACAAATATCCCAAGATTCATTGGCTGTCGTGAAGCAGCGTGCAAAGAGTTTTCTTGTTCTCACGCACCGCTCGTAATGTTCCCTGCGTGCGCCGCGCACCTCTCGCATACCACACGTTTCGCAGAACCCACTTGTCGATGTCGCGAGACATGCACTCCACTTGCCCATTTTCTAATGCAAGATAAAGATGTTCTCTCCATGATGAAGTCTTTGTAGAGAGAGGGCTTCCTCGTCAGCCTGGTGGGTCTGGTGTATTCACAGTTCACAAATGTTCTCCCTCCTCCAAGTTTACCCTCCCCCTCACACACCACTGCTTGGTTGCCTTTGCTGTGTTGCGGTGATGCATCAGCATCCTGAAGATTGGTTCCAGAGTTCTTATTCCATCTTGTAGTAATTTACTTCTTTTTGGTCTCTTGGTTGCCAGACCTCAACTTCATGTTCACCTTCATCATTTCTCGGGGGAAGTTTACTGTCAGGTGGAGGTCTTTCAGCATTGCTGGCAAGCATTGCCACTTTTTCCAGGTCCCACTTATTTCCAATTGCTTTGCTTGCCCCTTTTGTCATCATCCTCATTGGCAGACTGCACTTTGATCTTGTGACCCTGTCCTTAGATGGCATCTTTATGTTTACCAAGACTCCTTCTTCTACTGTTGTTCTTTGCACTGCTCTGCGCTGGTTGTACCATGCTCTCATTCTGTCCTTAATTTATGTACTCTCCAATACACCTTTTCCATGTTAATATCTGTATTTTCCCATATTTGGCGCAGCCCTGGTGGAGCTAAAGTGGACTCAGCCTTCCCTCTTCTCATCATGTGGAAAGTGGCTGTACCAGAGGGTGAATACGGGGTCAACCTGTGTGCTGCTACTCCTTCCATGGTGGTGGCATGGGGATCCATCCCTGAGGCTGTGGCTAGTTGAGCTGACACCCTTTATTAAACTGATTCACTCTCTCGACCAACCCACTGGCCCAGTGAACGATAAAATGCGGCTTTCACTTGTTTGACATTGTGCTGCTGCAGGAATCTCTTCATCTCCACTGGCGTGAGATTGACTTAATTATCCATCGTTATCTCTTTTGGCAATAGCATCCCGAGTGCAGTTATCACCATTATCGTCATGGTGCAAATATTACACGGCCTGCGGGAGCGGGCGTGTAGTTATGGTTAAGTTGCTGTTTCCATAGGAAGAGCACTTTTTGGGCGGCTTTTAACTTCGCTCTCCCTGGACGAATCCTCACCAAACTTTGCAAAAAAAGTATATGGGCCATATATATATATATATATATATATATATATATATATATATATATATATATATATATATTCAATGAAAAAACTTTGTTAAAGGGGTGTTATGGTTAAGTTGCGCTACTAAAAACCTATGAAATTCAGTGAAATAACTTTGTCAAAGGGACGTTATGGTTCCAAGTAAAACCGAAAAACCCTTGAAATTCGCCAGTTATGGTAAGCTAAGCAACCATAACTTGCGCCACCACCGTGCACTGCTAAGACGAACACCCAGGACATCAAAGATGACATCACAAATGTCATTGATGACATCACTGATGACATCACATGTGTATGTACTTTTCATGAAATATGTGTACAAGGGATTCTTATTATAATGTTGCGAAACAAGTGTCAAGGATCATTGCAATAAATATCATACCCTAATTAGTGCATTGAACGATGCATTGATATAAAAAGCATTCTATTATGGGGTTCTATCTAGTATACTAAGCTACTCATACAGAAACATAACATTGTGTGCAGTGTACAAGATGAAGGTATAATATTCGTAATGTTAATATGTTGAATAATGAAATGATAATTGTTTTCTTAATAGATTTTTGTGTACTGTGAAATATGTAATAAGTAGCTAATAAAACACATGTATTACATAATTGCATTACTATAGACAAAACACAAAGACACAAGAACACATACCAATATGGGTATATACAGGGAAAGTGAAGTTAGCAAAAAAGCACAAGTAGTAGCAGAAACAATTCATAATTTAACTGATTATTTTCATGCAAATAAATGATTGCTCTGTTTCAAAGCTGCTATTTACCCTAGGTAAAAGTATCACTTGATGTGATTGGACCCTAAGAAAAGTAGTGTAAGTACAATGTATACAAATATGACCATATACAGGGAAAGTACAGCCATAAAAAAAACAGAATTATCAGAAAGTGCTCATAAGTCTATTGATTATCTTTATGCACAAAAAGGATTGCTGTCTTTCAAGCTTGTGTCTTCCCGTATGTATATGTTTCATATGATGTGACTGGACTCTAAGGGAATTACTGTAAGAACCTACTTGAAGGATACGTCTACAAATAAAATAAAAATTTTAGTTTCTGACTGTTACTGAAAAAAACCATGTGGCCTAGATATGTCAGCAAAAGAAAAAAGAGTGAGCCAGACATGTGATGTCATCAGTGATGTCATCAATGACATTTGTGATGTCATCTTTGATGTCCTGGGTGTTAGTCTTAGCAGTGCACAGTGGTGGCGCAAGTTATGGTTGCTTAGCTTACCATAACTGGCGGATTACAAGGGTTTTTCGGTTTTACTTGGAACCATAACATCCCTTTGACAAAGTTTTTTCACTGAATTTCATAGGTTTTTAGTAGCGCAACTTAACCATAACGTCCCTTTAACAAAGTTTTTTCACTGAATTTCATAGGTTTATAGTAGCGCAACTTAACCATAACGTCCCTTTAACAAAGTTTTTTCATTGAATTTCATAGGTTTTTATTAGTGCAACTTAACCATAACGTCCCTGTAACATTTTTTTTAACTAAATTTTAAAGGTTTTTATTAGTGCAACTTCACCATAACATCCTTTTCAATAGATGAAGACCACTAACATCTTATGTCCTCAAAGTGGGAACACCGGGTGGTAAAAAAAACAAAAAGATTTTCCTTCCTACACCGGGACGCATGCGGCCTGCGGCGTCCCGGTGTAGGAAGGAAAATCTTTTACCAAGATGGCCACCATGGAGGGAGACATGGGGCATGAGCAGGGGTGTGGGGGGTAACACGAGGGAAACACAGGGCATGAGCGGGCGTGGGGGGCAACAGGAGACAGACACGGGGCATGAGCGGGGGCTGGGGCCAACAGGAGAGAGACACGGGGCATGAGCGGGGGGTGGGGAGAACAGGAGACAGACGCGGGGCATGAGCGGGGGGGGTGGGGAGAACAGGAGACAGACACGGGGCATGAGTGGGGAATGGGGGGAACAGGAGACAGATACGGGGCATGAGCGGGGGTGGGGAGAACAGGAGACAGACACGGGGCATGAGCGGGGGGTTGGGGGCAACAGGAGAGGGACACGGGGCATGAGCGGGGGGTGGGGGGTACATGAGACAGACACGGGGCATGAGCAGGGGATGGGGCAACAGGAGAGAGACACGGGGCATGAGCGAGGGTGGGGGCAACAGGAGAGAGCCACGGGGCATGAGCGGGTGGGGGAACAGGAGACAGACACGGGGCATGAGCGGGGGGCAACAGGAGAGAGACACGGGACATGAGCGGGTGGGGGGAACAGGAGACAGACACGGGGCGTGAGCGGGGGGCGGGGGGTACAGGAGACAGACACGGGGCATGAGCGGGGGGTGGGGGGCAACAGGAGAGAGACACGGGGCATGAGCGGGGGGTGGGGGGAACAGGAGACAGATACAGGGCATGAGTGGGGGGTGGGGGGAACAACAGAGACCGACACAGGGCATGAGCGGGGGGTGGGGGGCAACAGGAGACAGACACGGGGCATGAGCGGGGGGTGGTGGGCAACAGGAGACAGGCACAGGGCATGAGCGGAGGGTGGGGGCAACAGGAGACAGACACGGGCCATGAGCGGGGGTGGGGGGCAACAGGAGACAGACACGGGGCATGAGCGGGGGCTGGGGCCAACAGGAGAGAGACACGGGGCATGAGCGGGGGGTGGGGAGAACAGGAGACAGACGCGGGGCATGAGCGGGGGGGTGGGGAGAACAGGAGACAGACACGGGGCATGAGTGGGGAATGGGGGGAACAGGAGACAGATACGGGGCATGAGCGGGGGTGGGGAGAACAGGAGACAGACACGGGGCATGAGCGGGGGGGTGGGGGGCAACAGGAGACAGACACGGGGCATGAGTGGGGGGTGGGGGGCAACAGGAGAGAGACGGGGTATGAGTGCGGAGTGGGGGGTACAGGAGACAGACACGGGGCATGAGCGGGGGGTGGGGGGAACAGGAGACAGACACGGGGCATGAGCGGGGGTGGGGGGAACAGAAGACAGAGAGGGGGCATGAGCGGAGGGGGTGGGGGGCAACAGGAGAGAGACACGGGGCATGAGCGGAGGGTGGGGGGTACAGGAGACAGACACGGGGCATGAGCAGGGGGTGGGGGGCAACAGGAGAGAGACACAGGGCATGAGCGGGGAGTGGGGGGAGCAGGAGACAGACACGGGACATGAGCGGGGGGTGGGGGAACAGAAGACAGACAGGGGGCATGAGCGGGGGGTTGGGGGCAACAGGAGAGGGACACGGGGCATGAGCGGGGGGTGGGGGGTACATGAGACAGACACGGGGCATGAGCAGGGGATGGGGCAACAGGAGAGAGACA
Source organism: Ambystoma mexicanum (assembly GCF_040938575.1). Lineage (NCBI taxonomy): Eukaryota > Metazoa > Chordata > Amphibia > Caudata > Ambystomatidae > Ambystoma > Ambystoma mexicanum. The sequence continues at coordinate 268,629,723 of NC_090931.1, read as the reverse complement.
CGGGGCATGAGCGAGGGTGGGGGCAACAGGAGAGAGCCACGGGGCATGAGCGGGTGGGGGGAACAGGAGACAGACACGGGGCATGAGCGGGGGGCAACAGGAGAGAGACACGGGACATGAGCGGGTGGGGGGAACAGGAGACAGACACGGGGCGTGAGCGGGGGGCGGGGGGTACAGGAGACAGACACGGGGCATGAGCGGGGGGTGGGGGGCAACAGGAGAGAGACACGGGGCATGAGCGGGGGGTGGGGGGAACAGGAGACAGATACAGGGCATGAGTGGGGGGTGGGGGGAACAACAGAGACCGACACAGGGCATGAGCGGGGGGTGGGGGGCAACAGGAGACAGACACGGGGCATGAGCGGGGGGTGGTGGGCAACAGGAGACAGGCACAGGGCATGAGCGGAGGGTGGGGGCAACAGGAGACAGACACGGGCCATGAGCGGGGGTGGGGGGAAACAGGAGACAGACACAGAGCATGAGCGGGGGATGGGGGGAACAGGAGACAGACACAGAGCATGAGCGGGGGGGTGGGGAGAACAGGAGACAGACACGGGGCATGAGCGGGGGGTGGGGGGAACAGGAGACAGATACAGGGCATGAGTGGGGGGTGGGGGGAACAACAGAGACCGACACAGGGCATGAGCGGGGGGTGGGGGGCAACAGGAGACAGACACGGGGCATGAGCGGGGGGTGGTGGGCAACAGGAGACAGGCACAGGGCATGAGCGGAGGGTGGGGGCAACAGGAGACAGACACGGGCCATGAGCGGGGGTGGGGGGCAACAGGAGACAGACACGGGGCATGAGCGGGGGCTGGGGCCAACAGGAGAGAGACACGGGGCATGAGCGGGGGGTGGGGAGAACAGGAGACAGACGCGGGGCATGAGCGGGGGGGTGGGGAGAACAGGAGACAGACACGGGGCATGAGTGGGGAATGGGGGGAACAGGAGACAGATACGGGGCATGAGCGGGGGTGGGGAGAACAGGAGACAGACACGGGGCATGAGCGGGGGGGTGGGGGGCAACAGGAGACAGACACGGGGCATGAGTGGGGGGTGGGGGGCAACAGGAGAGAGACGGGGTATGAGTGCGGAGTGGGGGGTACAGGAGACAGACACGGGGCATGAGCGGGGGGTGGGGGGAACAGGAGACAGACACGGGGCATGAGCGGGGGTGGGGGGAACAGAAGACAGAGAGGGGGCATGAGCGGAGGGGGTGGGGGGCAACAGGAGAGAGACACGGGGCATGAGCGGAGGGTGGGGGGTACAGGAGACAGACACGGGGCATGAGCAGGGGGTGGGGGGCAACAGGAGAGAGACACAGGGCATGAGCGGGGAGTGGGGGGAGCAGGAGACAGACACGGGACATGAGCGGGGGGTGGGGGAACAGAAGACAGACAGGGGGCATGAGCGGGGGGTTGGGGGCAACAGGAGAGGGACACGGGGCATGAGCGGGGGGTGGGGGGTACATGAGACAGACACGGGGCATGAGCAGGGGATGGGGCAACAGGAGAGAGACACGGGGCATGAGCGAGGGTGGGGGCAACAGGAGAGAGCCACGGGGCATGAGCGGGTGGGGGGAACAGGAGACAGACACGGGGCATGAGCGGGGGGCAACAGGAGAGAGACACGGGACATGAGCGGGTGGGGGGAACAGGAGACAGACACGGGGCGTGAGCGGGGGGCGGGGGGTACAGGAGACAGACACGGGGCATGAGCGGGGGGTGGGGGGCAACAGGAGAGAGACACGGGGCATGAGCGGGGGGTGGGGGGAACAGGAGACAGATACAGGGCATGAGTGGGGGGTGGGGGGAACAACAGAGACCGACACAGGGCATGAGCGGGGGGTGGGGGGCAACAGGAGACAGACACGGGGCATGAGCGGGGGGTGGTGGGCAACAGGAGACAGGCACAGGGCATGAGCGGAGGGTGGGGGCAACAGGAGACAGACACGGGCCATGAGCGGGGGTGGGGGGAAACAGGAGACAGACACAGAGCATGAGCGGGGGGTGGGGGGAACAGGAGACAGACACAGAGCATGAGCGGGGGGGTGGGGAGAACAGGAGACAGACACGGGGCATGAGCGGGGGATGGGGGGAAACAGGAGACAGACACGGGGCATGAGCGGGGGGTGGGGGGCAACAGGAGAGACACGGGGCATGAGCGGGGGGTGGGGGGAACAGGAGACAGACACAGGGCATGAGAGAGGGGTGGGGGAACAGGAGACAGACACGGGGCATGAGCGGGGGGTGGGGGGAACAACAGACACGGGGCATGAGCGGGGGGTGGGGAGAACAGGAGACAGACACGGGGCATGAGCGGGGGATAGGGGGAAACAGGAGACAGACACGGGGCATGAGCGGGGGGTGGGGGGCAACAGGAGAGACACGGGGCATGAGCGGGGGGTGGGTGGAACAGGAGACAGACACGGGGCATGAGAGAGGGGTGGGGGAACAGGAGACAGACACGGGGCATGAGCGGGGGTTGGGGGGAACAACAGACACGGGGCATGAGCGGGGGGTGGGGAGAATAGACACGGGGCATGAGCGGGGAGGTGGGGGGCAACAAGAGACAGAGACACGGGGCATGAGCGGGGTGTGGGAGGAACAGGAGACAGACACGGGGCATGAGAGGGGGTGGGGGGCAACAAGAGAGAGACATGGGGCATGAGCGGGTGGGGGAACAGGAGACAGACATGGGGCATGAGCGGGTTGGGGGAACAGGAGACAGACACGGGGCATGAGCGGGTGGGGGGAACAGGAGACAGACACGGCGCATGAGCGGGGGGTGGGGCCAACAGGAGAGAGACACGGGGCATGAGCGGGGGGTGGGGAGAACAGGAGACAGACACGGGGCATGAGCGGGGGGTGGGGAAAACAGGAGACAGACACGGGGCATGAGCGGGGGATGGGGGAACAGGACACAGATACGGGGCATGAGCGGGGGTGGGGAGAACAGGAGACAGACACGGGGCATGAGCGGGGGGTGGGGGGCAACAGGAGACAGACACGGGGCATGAGAGGGGGGGTGTGGGGGCAACAGGAGAGAGACTCGGGGTATGAGCGCAGAGTGGGGGGTACAGGAGACAGACACGGGGCATGAGCGGGGGTGGGGGGCAACAGGAGACAGACACGGGGCATGAGCGGGGGGTGGGGGGAACAGGACACAGCCACGGGGCATGAGCGGGGGATGGGGAGAACAGGAGACAGACATAGGGCATGAGCGGGGGCGTGGGGGGCAACAGGAGACAGACACGGCACATGAGGGGAACAGGAGACAGATACGGGGCATGAGCGGGGGGTGGGGGGAGGGAGAGAGACACACGGGGCATGAGCGGGGGGTGGGCGGGAGGGAGAGAGACACACGGGGCATGAGCGGGGTGTGGGCGGGAGGGAGAGAGACACACGGAGCATCAGCGGGGTGTGGGCGGGAGGGAGAGAGACACACGGGGCATGAGCAGGGGGTGGGGGGAAGGGGAAAGAGACACGGGGCATGAGCGGGGTGTGGGCGGGAGGGAGAGAGACACACGGGGCATAAGCGGGGGGTGGGCTGGAGGAAGAGAGACACACGGAGCATGAGCGGGGGGTGGGCGGGAGGGGGAGAGACACACAGGGCATGAGCGGGGGTGGGGGGAGGGAGAGAGACACACGGGGCATGAGCGGGGGTGGAGGGGAGGGAGAGAGACACACGGGGCATGAGCGGGGGTTAGGGGGAGGGAGAGAGACACACTGGGCATGAGCGGGGGTGGGGGGAGGGAAAGAGACACACGGGGCATGAGCGGGGGGAGGGGGGAAGGGGAGAGAGACACAGGGCATGAGCGGGGGGTGGGGGGAGGGGGAGAGACACACGGGGCATGAGCGGGGGTGGGGGAGGGAGAGAGACACACGGGGCATGAGCGGGGGTGGGGGGAAGGGGAGAGAGACACACGGGGCATGAGCGGGGGGGGGAGAGAGACACACCGGGCAGGAGCGGGGGTGGGGGGAAGGGAGAGAGACAACGGGGCATTAGCGGGGGTGGGGGGGAGGGAGAGAGACACACGGGGCATGAGCGGGGGGTGGGGGGCAACAGGAGACAGACACGGGGCATGAGCGGGGGTGGGGGGAACAGGAGACAGACACGGAGCGTGAGCGGGAGGTGGGGAGAACAGGAGACAGACACGGGGCATGAGCGGGGGGTGGGGGGCAACAGGAGACAGACACGGGGCATGAGCGGGGGTGGGGGGCCACAGGAGAGACAGGGGGCATGAGCAGGGGGTGGGGAGAAACAGGAGACAGACACGGGGCATGAGCGGGGGGTGGGAGGAACAGGAGACAGACACGGGGCATGAGCAGGGAGTTGGGGGGCAACAAGAGAGAGACAAGGGGCATGAGCGGGTGGGGGGAACAGGAGACAGACACGGGGCATGAGCGGGTGGGGGGAACAGGAGACAGACACGGGGCATGAGCGGGGGGTGGGGGGCACCAGGAGATAGACACGGGGCATGAGCGGGGGCGTGGGGGGCAACAGGAGACAGTCACGGCACATGAGGGGAACAGGGGACAGATACGGGGCATGAGCGGGGGGTGGGGGGAAGGGGAGAAAGACACACGGGGCATGAGCGGGGGGTGGGGGGAGGGAGAGAGACACACGGGGCATGAGCGGGGGGTGGGCAGGAGGGAGAGAGACACACGGGGCATGAGCGGGGTGTGGGCGGGAGGGAGAGAGACACACGGGGCATGAGCGGGGGTGGGCGGGAGGGAGAGAGACACACGGGGCATGAGCAGAGGGTGGGCGGGAGGGAGAGAGACACACGGGGCATGAGCGGGGTGTGGGCGGGAGGGGAGAGAGATACACGGGGCATGAGCAGGGGGTGGGTGGGAGAGGGAGAGACATACGGGGCATGAGGGGGAGGGAGAGAGACACACGGGGCATGAGCGGGGGTTAGGGGGAGGGAGAGAGACACACTGGGCATGAGCGGGGGTGGGGGGAGGGAAAGAGACACACGGGGCATGAGCGGGGGGAGGGGGGAAGGGGAGAGAGACACAGGGCATGAGCGGGGGGTGGGGGGAGGGGGAGAGACACACGGGGCATGAGCGGGGGTGGGGGGAGGGAGAGAGACACACGGGGCATGAGCGGGGGGTGGGTGGAAGGGGAGAGAGACACACGGGGCATGAGCGGGGGGGCGGGAGAGAGACACACCAGGCAGGAGCGGGGGTGGGGGGAAGGGAGAGAGACAACGGGGCATTAGCGGGGGTGGGTGGGAGGGAGAGAGACACACGGGGCATGAGCGGGGGGTCGGGGGCAACAGGAGACAGACACGGGGCATGAGCGGGGGGTGGGGGGCAACAGGAGACAGACACGGGGCATGAGCGGGGGTGGGGGGAACAGGAGACAGACACGGAGCGTGAGCGGGAGGTGGGGAGAACAGGAGACAGACACGGGGCATGAGCGGGGGGTGGGGGGCAACAGGAGACAGACACGGGGCATGAGCGGGGGTGGGGGGCCACAGGAGAGACAGGGGGCATGAGCAGGGGGTGGGGAGAAACAGGAGACAGACACGGGGCATGAGCGGGGGGTGGGAGGAACAGGAGACAGACACGGGGCATGAGCAGGGAGTTGGGGGGCAACAAGAGAGAGACAAGGGGCATGAGCGGGTGGGGGGAACAGGAGACAGACACGGGGCATGAGCGGGTGGGGGGAACAGGAGACAGACACGGGGCATGAGCGGGGGGTGGGGGGCACCAGGAGATAGACACGGGGCATGAGCGGGGGGTGGGGGGCAACAGGAGACAGTCACGGCACATGAGGGGAACAGGGGACAGATACGGGGCATGAGCGGGGGGTGGGGGGAAGGGGAGAAAGACACACGGGGCATGAGCGGGGGGTGGGGGGAGGGAGAGAGACACACGGGGCATGAGCGGGGGGTGGGCGGGAGGGAGAGAGACACACGGGGCATGAGCGGGGTGTGGGCGGGAGGGAGAGAGACACACGGGGCATGAGCGGGGGTGGGCGGGAGGGAGAGAGACACACGGGGCATGAGCAGAGGGTGGGCGGGAGGGAGAGAGACACACGGGGCATGAGCGGGGTGTGGGCGGGAGGGAGAGAGACACACGGGGCATAAGCGGGGGGTGGGCGGGAGGGAGAGAGACACACGGAGCATGAGCGGGGGGTGGGCGGGAGGGGGAGAGACACACAGGGCATGAGCGGGGGTGGGGGGAGGGAGAGAGACACACGGGACATGAGCGGGGGTGGGGGGAGGGAGAGAGACACATGGGGCATGAGCGGGAGTGGGGCAAAGGGGAGAGAGACACACGCGGCATGAGTGGGGGGTGGGGTGGAGTTTCGAGAGACACACGGTGCATGAGCGGGGGATGGGCGGGAGGGGGAGAGACACACGGGGCATGAGCGGGGGGTGGGCGGGAGGGGGAGAGACACACGGGGCATGAGCGGGGGGTGGGCGGGAGGGGGAGAGACACACGGGGCATGAGCGGGGGGTGGGCGGGAGGGGTCGAGACACACGGAGCAGGGGTGGGGGGAGGGAGAGAGACACACAGGGCAGGAGTGGGGTGGGGAGAGGGAGAGAGACACATGAGGCATGAGCGGGGGGTGGGGGGAAGAGGAGAGAGACACACGAGGCATGAGCGGGGGGTGGGAGGGAAGGGGAGAGACACACGGGCATTAGCGGGGGTTGGAGGGGGAAAGACACACGGGGCAAGAGCGAGGGTGGGCGGGAGGGGGAGAGACACACGGGGCATAAGCGGGGGTGGGGGGGAGGGAGAGAGACGCACGAGGCATGAGCGGGGGGTGGGGCAAGGGTAGAGAGACATGGGGCATGAGCGGGGGGTGAGGGAAGGGAGAGAGACACACGGGGCATGAGCGGGGGGTGGCGGGGAGGGAAAGAGACACACGAGGCATGAGCGGGGGGTGGGCGGGAGGGGGAGAGACACACGGGGCATGAGCAGGGGGTGGGCGGGAGGGGGATAGACACACGGGGCATGAGCGGGGGTGGGGGGGAGGGAGAGAGACACACGGGGCATGAGCGGGTGGTGGGGGGAAGGGGAGAGAGATACACGGGGCATGAGCAGGGGGTGGGTGGGAGAGGGAGAGACATACGGGGCATGAGGGGGAGGGAGAGAGACACACGGGGCATGAGCGGGGGTGGGGGGCAGGGAGAGAGACACACGGGGCATGAGCGGGGGGTGGGGGAAGGGGAGAGAGACACGGGGCATGAGCGGGGGTGGGGTGGAGGGGGAGAGACACACGGGGCATGAGCGGGGGTGGGGTGGAGGGAGAGAGACACAAGGGGCATGAGCGGGGGTGGGGGGGGTGGGAGAGAGACACACGGGGCATGAGTGGGGGTGGGCGGGAGGGGGAGAGACACACGGGGCATGAGCGGGGGTGGGGGGAGGGAGAGAGACACACGGGGCATGAGCGGGGGGTGGGGGGAAGGGGAGAGAGACACACAGGGCATGAGCGGGGGGTGGGGGGAGGGAGAGAGACACACTGGGCATGAGCGGGGGTGGGGGGAGGGAGAGAGACACACGGGGCATGAGAGGGGGTGGGGGGAGGGAGACACACGGGGCATGAGCGGGGGGTGGAAGGAAGGGGAGAGAGACACACGGAATGAGCGGGGGGTGGGGGGAGGGAGAGAGACACACGGGGCATGAGCGGGGGGTGGGGGGAGAGAGAGAGACACACGGGGCATGAGCGAGGGGTGGGCGGGAGGGAGAGAGACACTCGGCGTTCGTGTGCAGGCAGCAGATCCCGCTCTTCGGCCCTCCGCTGGCCACCGTGTGCCGATGGCGTGAGCGGGGGGCTGGAGGAACAGGGGAGACACGGAGCATGAGTGGGGTTGGGGGGGACAAGAAGGACACACGGGGCATGAGCGGGGGTGGGAGGAACAGGGACAGACACAAGACTTACTGTGCAGGCGGCGAGGAACAAAGATGGCGGGCATCTCTGAAGCCAGACGCACTGCACGCTTTCACCGCGTCCAATGAGAGAGCACGTCAGATGTCCGCGGACATCACGCAAGCTGCTTGCCCAATCACCGTCCTGTCCGTGGAGCGAACAGGGAAGTGTGTCCGCGAAGCAAACACAGATACCACTAATTTTTTTCACTTACATTTTTGTCATTTTATTAAAAACTACTGGACTGATTTACACCAAATAAAGCAAAGCACGCTTTCGGGACCAAGCCGCCGCTCCTGCCGCAAATTTGGTGTAAATCCGTCCAGCGGTTTGGGCTGTAGGCGTGAGCAAAGTTTATTCCCATTATGTCTATGGGAAAAAAAAAGTTTTGGGACCCCCCTATAACTTTGCCCCCCCGGACGAATCCTCACCAAACTTTGCAAAAAATTCAGAGTGACCCAAATACTTTTTTTTGCAAAGTTTGGTCAGGATTCGTCCAGGGAGAGCGAAGTTATAAGCCGCCCAAAAAGTGTTCTTCCTATGGAAACACCAATTTAACCATAACTACATGGCCACTACCGTGGCCATGTAATATATATATATATATACTGCTGCTTCATTACATCGAGGGGACCTATGAAATCTATCCCTATCTTATCCCATGCAGTAGCTGGTATCTCTGTAGCTCTCACTTGCAAGCATTTGTAGCTGTGGGCGTGTTCATGACAGTTCATCAGGATCACATGTACATCTGCGTCCATTCTGTGCTACCAGTAACATTCTCTGACCCTCCTCCCATCGGTCATGGTGGTTCTCATATCATCAGAATGAGCTCTCTCAATTAGTGCATTCCAGAAGCCCTCTGGTGGAACTACTTTGTGTTGAGGAATAGTGACCCGTTCTCCCTGTAGAGGTTCACAGCTGTCTCACATGGTCGCAGGCTCTCTGGTACTGTCCTTTCATCCAACCATCCGTTTTGTTTGCAGTTGTGAAATTGTGGTGTCTTAGTGTCCTCCTCCATCTCTACTGCCAAGTGCTGCTGCCGCATTGCCAGGAATGCATCTTCTCTCATGTCTTCTATGGATGCTACAACGCATTCCACTTGTAAAAAAAAAAAAGCGTTGCCCTCTTTGGTGCTCAATGGCTTTCGGGACATGCAATCTGCCTGGGAATTTTCCCAACCTGGAATATGTACTGCAGTGAAGGTGTACTCTGGCAAGTGTGTGGTGATGTGGGTCAATCTGGGGTACATGTTCTGGTGCCTCCTCTGCTTAACAAATGAAGGAATGGCTTGTGGTCCGTAACTAACCAAAATTTTGCCCCTATCACATAGGTTCAGACATTTTAATCACTCAACTACATCACAAAATGTGCTTCTCGATCGAGTAGTTCTTTTTTGAGGCTACAACCTGTTTTGCATCACCATGCTTTTGGGTAAGTGTAGCTCCTATCCCATAAGCACTGGCATTGGCTGTGATGGATGTTTTCCAGATGGTATTGAAAGGTTTCAAGCATGGTTCTTCAAAGGTCATCTTCGTTATTGTTAGGCAGAATCCTTGCAGTTCCCTTAGGGAGCACTACAGAAGATTAAGACTACAGGTATAAGCAATAAATCCCCTTTGGTATCAGTCTGTACCACAAAGATTTAGTTGGTAGCTGTGGCTAAGCAGTCAGACTTATCTCAAGAGGGAGATGAGCAGTATTCAGGGTTTACACCATAGGACCCACAATACAATGGTACAAGGAAACACTGACCAAAGCTTTGTATTAAAAAGAATATATATATTTATTTTAAACACTTCTAGTTCAACACATCAATCATCGTTATTAAAGCAAGTTAAAATCAGTCAAGAAAAGTGTACACCGCTCCCTGGTTAAATTGTAGACAAGTTTGAGCAAGAGTGAAAACTGAGCAAAACGGCACAGTGAAAACCAAACACAAATGGCACTCTAGCAATTTCTCACAAGGGAGGGGAAGAACAAGTTATACAGGAATATACTCTTAGGCACCCTAACAACACTTCCCATTAAGATTGTGAACAAGTTTAGGCAAGGCGGTACTTTAGCATGTATAATAGTGAGGTGAAAACCGAGCAAAATGGCACTTCACAAGTTTTAAAAGTGGGAAGGAAAAGGTGGTTATAAGAGTTAGGTGCACCAACACATTTATAGGAGAGAAGCAATCTAGAGAAGGCAGTTATAACAGATTCAGCCAGAGTCAATAGGCCTGTGCTATTGTCGGTGGTACAGGGCAAGGAGCCCAGGAGCAAAATGTCCTTGTAGCTGCAGTCAAGTCTTTGTTAAACGATTTGAAAGGTTGGTTGCAGAAGGTGAAAGACAATGTTAGATGATAGGGGCGGCCAACCCAGCAGGGAGGTAAAGGATTTAAAACAACTTTAGCGCTACCAAACGAAAAGGGAGGCCTGGCGGAACAAAGTACCTTAAAATGTAGAAGAGGCTCCTGCGGTGGCGGTTGTTCCTGGCAGTTTCTGCAGTTTGGGAGATCCAGCAGAGGAAGAGAGACTCTCGTCGTGGAGGAAGGTTCGAGTTACTGCACTGCCCAAGGATGAAACCAGCCGCGGTGCTGCCAAACGAAATAAAAGGTATGCTCCTTTAAATCGCGGTCCGGGTGGACAGGTGCCTGGCTATCCGGTCTCCGAATGCAGGGCACTAGCAATTTGACCAAGGCAGGTCCTGGAAGTCGATTGGCAAACTGGTTGGCCCCACCAGCTCAAGGGAAGAAGGCTCTTCGAGATGAAGATCTCTCGTAGTGTGGAGAAAAGTGGTGAGCCGCTGCAGCAGGGCTTCACCGGTGGTTCAGTTGGTGCAGATGTCTTTGGCTTCTCTCCTCTTCAGCTTCTTAGTTCCAGTGGCGACGTCTTGCTCTTCCAGTCCTCAGGACCCTGCTTTTATGCAAAAAGATCCCCATTCATACAGCCTAGCTGTCACTCACACAGTGGAGTGGTCATCCCGGCGGGAGACCCTCCAGCCTATCAGGGCAGAGTGCGACATGGGTTGCTGAGGCAACCCTGTCCAGGGGTCCTACTCCGTTCCCACACAATGGGTGCACCCCAGACTCAGTGGCGCCGAAAGGAGGGCTTCTTGGCAGAAGACCGCCAAAAGGACGAACAAAGGATCCCCGACCTGGGTTAGGATCTTAGAGAAAGACAGGAGAAAGAATTTATATAAAAGTTCTGGCAAATAAAACCTACCGGAGTAAAGTTAAAATAAAAATAAACCAGCGGTATGTTAGAGGCTGTCAGTAAATGTTGTAGCCTCGAACAATGGAAAAATCCCAAAGGGAAATATTTGCGGTCGAATATTTTTGGTAGTAACCACTGCCACCAGCCAGAAACATTTGAGAGAGGGACTGTACGGTACCTTCTCGAAAATGAACATAAGGGAAAAACTATTAACCCTTGCCAGTACCTCCATAGTAAGATGGGTTGTACTGGTTTTGTTCATAAAGATTGACTAGTAAAGTCAATGGGGACTTTACATGCACTGGGAGACAGTAGTCAGTCCCAGGGTATGGAGTCTATGTTTGGGGGTCGCTACGACACCCCTGTGTCACTGCACGGAGGGTGCTGTGTAACACATGTGGATAAAGATGGTTCCTATGGAGGTGAGAAAAACCCCATAGACATTAAACACAAAAAAATAGCCTAGAACACACCTAGCAAATATGCCTAAGAGTGGGAAAAAGAGTCTCACTCTTAGCAGGAGAAAAAAACAAACACTTCAAACCCAGCAAAGCTGCTGGGGGACTCTATAGGTAAGGGAAATTAGCCGTAGAATGAGAATGCTCCCTAACACTTATGTTTTCAAGCTCTTCTCTTTGTGCTCATGATCATTAGGCATCTCACGGTGGCCTCTTGTGCTGAGAACTGTGGGATGAACTTTGCATAGTACTTAGTCAGCCAAACGCAGGAAGGACCAAAGCTCATCCTTATTCTTGAGAGCAGGCACATCCATTGGCGTAACAGGGGCCCCCGCATCCCCTGCGGTGCGGGGAGGCCTCGCTAGCACATGTCCTGGGAGGGGTCCCCACTTTGAAAAAAATTAAAAAAATATTTTTTTTCAAAATCTTTTTTTATTTACATTTCTTTTTGAAATCACTTTGGCTTCATAAAGAAATTATTTATGTAACAGAAATAATGTCTTTATTCTGACAGAGTGACTACAAAAAGAAACTTTCTTTTTGAAGTCTGAGGGCTCTCCCTACCCCATGACATGGGGAGACCGCAGGCTGGAGGCCTCCATGTCATGGGGTGGGGGAGCCCTATGACTTCACAAATAAATAGTTTATTTTTGAAGTCACACTGCCTTCATAAAGAAATGATTTCGGTTATGGTTCGGCCCTTAACAGAAATAATTTCTTTAGGAAGTCAGAGTGATTTAAAAAAGAAACAATCAGCCTCATTACAAGTTTGGCGGTAGCCTTGCCGCCAAACCTGCGCATTTTTCCGGCACCCGCGAATGGGGAATTACCGTTTCATTACGGCCCGCCAGACCCGGTAACTGCCCATCCGCAGGCACTGGAAAAAAATGCTCCCCATTTCCATTTGATCCCCATAGGGTTCAATGGGAATGGGGAGCTCGGATGCAGCGGCATCATTCCGAATGGTGCCAGTGCATCGGACATGCTCTGCTCGCGGGTGCCGGTTATGCCCGCCAGGTCAGACCTGGCGGGCTTGAAGGCACCCACGAGCAGAACCCGTAGTTTGCCGGTCTGGTAACAATGGTACCGGCAAGCTTTACCGGTACTGTTGTTACTGGACCAGCAAACTTATTCTGAGGCCCAATTTCATTTTGAAGTAATAGGGCTCCCCTCAACCCGATGACGTGTGGGTGTGTGTATTGTGAAAGGGTGTACACTTAAATGTGGATGTGGCTGTCTGTGCGAGTGTATGGTGAAAGGGTGCACACAAATGTATGGGTGACTGGGTGTGCATATGTGTGTGTACAGTGAAAGGGTGCACACTTAAATGTATGAATGGCTTCCTGGGTGTGCCTGTATGGGGAAAGAGTGCACACTTAAATGTAAGGATGGCTGGGTGTGCATGCGTGTATATAGTGAATGGTGTTTGTGCTTGTGTTCAGGGGCACAACAAAACCTTCGGGGGGCTGATTCTTGAAATGTTGGGAGAGGCGCTAACTTCATAGATGGTGGGGGAGGCAAACCTATTTGTGTGGGGGCATCTAACTTCTTTACGCATTTTAATGAGACTATTCTAGTGCAGCGTCAATGTTACAAGCAGTTAACTCCTTTAAGTGTGAAAGCACCCACTTATGAACTGTTGTGAGAATGAACGGTCTCCTGTTCCCTTTCTACCCTTCCAATCACTCTCCTAGCATGCAAGTACTAACCCCACATCACAACCGCAGTCCACTGATAGTACCTGCTCTGTGGCATTGGGGTCCAAGTGGTTAACTAGTTTTGCATGGTTAACTCACCCCAACACAGCAGGTCCTTTCTCAGAAAAGTGTACCTTCTTTCTACGTTTTCTTCTGGCCAGCACATCAAATATCCTAATAGCTGGATACTGGTTCCCCCCAAATACTTCAGTTGTTATTTGGTTTTACTCACTGTGATATATCTTAGTTCCACTATTTCCTTTTAGGAATCCATGGGCAATATGGTTAGTGTGAGCAATCTGAGGGCATCCTCACTTCTTTCCCCGAAAATATCGTCCCTCTAGGTGTCCAGGGAAAGGCCATCTCTTTTGGATACTACCCCTGGGGATGGATATGTGAAGGAGGATCACCTGGGAGGAGGAGACCTGGGGAGTGGGGATGAGGCACCCTTGGGTGAGACACAGTATCCCCATTTCCCTTTCATCAGGAATCAAATGCCCTCCAGGCTTTTATGGGATATTTCGAATCCCTTTGCCATTGTGTTAGAAAACCATCTCCCAATGTATACCACTATGGTACTGAGACGAGGAAGCGACCACCTAGCGCACTACATTCATCATTTATTAACTGAGACCTACACAAACACCACTCTGTTACTGGGACAAGGAAGAGGGATGCGGAGTACCAAGACCATTGTGAAATCAACGTGAATGGCCTGCACCTGAAGACAAAGGGGCGGTATCAATTGCCCGCTCAATTGAGGCTAATGGAGAGGAAAGGAATGCCTGTGGAATGGTTGCAGATGGAGAAGCCGGAGGAAGAAGCAGGGAGACGTGTGTCCAAAGCACTGTGGTGCTGTAGAGTCTTTGCAGCGGAAGCAGAGTTTGGCTGGCATTGTCGGAAGGTCGCCGGTCGCAGGGGCAGGCTGCCAACCTCCAGGAGTCAAGAAGACACCCTCTCCAGCAGCCCGAGGTGTCAGAAAACTGAGCAGAGGGGCCTTCCGAACCGGAAACAGCAGCAGCCACAAAGAAACAACCAGACCAGAGAAGGGCACATGAAGACTGCACCCAGTGAGTCAAGTGAGGCGGAGTGACTCTGGGACGCTGTGGTGCGAGCCGCGTGGTGGGCCAGAAAAGCAATACATTTGAAATTGAGTAAGAAGGCCATGATCAGGATGCACATTTCCAGCAGGAGAGTGAACTGGGAATTTGCAATTACGTTGTTTTGGATATGAATGAACTGCCAATTTTGAATACCGAACCAAAGGAAAGTAATAATGAGTGAATGCCTAATGAGTGGAAAGCAGATAAAAATTAAATGTGAATCATAGAACCTAAAGAAAGCACACATTTGTAATGAAAATAATGAACTGTGAAGTGTTGAAGTTGAGAAAAAGCAAGCATTGGCAAAAGCCATAAGTAAAGAGGAACTGTGTTGGAAAGTACTTCCAGAATAAAAGTCAAATTCCCCTGTTGAGCTGAAGCAGTGGTGGTGCACCTGTGGAAAAGAAGCCAATCTGGTGTGCCGGTTGTCTGACCTATAATGGGTGGACCACGTGGTCCGGCAACAGTGCCTAGACCAAATACACCCCATTAAAGAGAAGCCACTTGAATCATCTATACGATTATGGTTGAATATCCAGAGAAGCTTGTGCTTTGTGAACTTAAAGAGTTGAACATTATGATATTGATAAAAGAGCCAAGAGCCTGAAAGCTGGGAAGAATCCAGAGGAATTGTGTTGTTTTATGAAAACAGTGAGAGACTTCGAAGCTTGGGGAAGGAAACCCCTTTTGATTGATATTGAACTATTTGGAATCCTGGGGAAGGGATAGCCCCTTTCTGACCAAGAGCTGGAAGAAGCTCTGAACTTAAGTTTGAACACTTTTTCATTTGAAGCTGACATCCCTACACAGTTTGAGCTAATAGTTGTGAGGGCAAGTATAGGTTTTGGACACAGATATTTACTTTGGACTTCCTGACACAGACTACCCTTAGTTTTAGTTAGGTAAGGAAATCCCACCGTAGCATAGGGCAAGGTAGGGCTTTAACCCCACCTCGTCGTGATTTTAATAAAAGTTTGTAGCCCAAATATAACTCTGCTGTCTGCGTCTACTTCCTGGTGCCTTCACATTAGGTGAGACCCCCAAATCATGAATTACCCTTGCTTCCTTTCCGTCTACTTTAATCATCATGCATCGAGGCTTTTCTCTCCCATGCTGCCCTGTGCTTACCATCAATAAGGGTAACTTATCATGGTCAGGTAATCTGTCACTTGTTCTGTCCTCTATTGCTTTTACTGATGTTATTTTGCTGTTTCCTATTCGGCAGTCTTTGGTAAGGTGGCCTATTCTCCCACAGTTTGCACATTCTTCTCCTTTAGCTAGGAATTGCCAGTCATTGGCGGAGTATCTGGTGCTACCACATCTGTGACACCTTTAATTCCCCCCTCTTCTGCATACTTTCTTTAGAGTCGCTGTGATGCCTCACCCCGTCTGTGCCTTTCCTGATTTGCAACCCATGCATCTCATGGCGCTTGCATTTCCCACCATTTCCTTGCATCTCATCTTCCGCCGCTCGGGCAGTCTGGGTAGTCGTGTCTAGGGTGGCATCTTTCTCTTGGATGAACGTATCTTGTACCTTCTTGCTGTTTGTGTGTACTAGTAGCATGTCTCTAATCATGTCTTCCGCACTGTTCCCAAATTCACAGAGGGTCGCCATTTTGTAGATTCTGACAACATAGTCATCCACTCATTCCATTAGATCTTGTTTTCGTGTGTAAAACTACAGAACTATGTCTGCTATCCCGGGAGGATAGCACAGCGGCAGCGTGCGCGTCTTGGAAGCAAGACGACACAAAGCAACAACAGGTTCGATCCCCGGGTCCGCGCTTAGAAACCTCCGAGTGTTTAAGCGCGTTATAAATACGTGACAAAGAAAAAATCTAATCTTAATCTGTGTTTCCTCTGTAACAGCGCCTCGATGCCTCATGGGCTGCAAGTGCGCTTAACAAATGCAAATAAATAAATAAAAAATTATTTCTACAAATAAATGAATCCCAAAATACCGATCTTCATTGTTTTTTACCCCCTTATGCCCCATTTATATGCTGGGAGAGACCACCTGCAGCCCCCCAATATCCCTCCCCTCTTTTATTAACTTACCCCCACCCCACATACATATAGGGTAAAATTGGGTTTTCGAAATTCTGTATTTTGGGATATGAAATTACTTAATTCTTTATTTTGGCATGATCCCTAAATCCGCAATGCTCTATTTGTTGGAGAATCTTTTCACTGTTCTACTAACTACTTGCCTGCATACATCATCGTCATCATCTGCTCTTCCCATGGGTTCTGGGCTCAATCCAGCAAATATTCCCTGTCCCGTGATCAGGGTCGGACTGGGACAAGAAATAGGCCCGGTCACCCAAAAAAAAGTGGGCCAGGCACCCAAAAAAAAGGGGCCCACACGGCCACACCTAGCCTCAAAAAAGTGGCCCACCCCACGCCTCATGACCCTTGACCTCTGATGACATCACCGGAAGTGACGTAATTTGACCCCACTCCAAAGTGACATCCTGGAAAGCGATGAAACACGACCCCTTGACAAAACAGGAAGTGGCATCAAATAGCATTGGTCCTAAGTACACTATATTACTGTGAATCCAAGCAGACGTCCAAGGCCAACTGATAATGTTATTGCATAGCACTTGCGCTTAAGCTCTTTTTTATAGAACAAATATGCATACAATATCTCCCAACCTGTGCCGGTACTCATTTTTCGACCTAAGACGGATGAAAGGCTTTTTGGAGAAAATAAAATAAAAAAAATTGAAAAAAAACAAAGACATTTCTATTTTTGTTTCTTCCAAACCGGCTCAGGCATGGCCAGAAACCAGCCCCCGCTGCCCAGGCACGATTTTGGCCTGGCCGCGGGGCCAATCCGACCCTCCCCGTGATACCCGTGGAATTCAACAGAACTTCCTTCTTCCTCTCTGGGGCTTATCCAGCTCCTGCCAAACAGTTTCACAGGTATAGGACGATTTTACTGACCAAAAATGGTCGCAATGACCGAAAGTTCTAAAAATGCTACCACCAAAGGTTTGAACACCAAAAGTCCGAACCTTTGGTGGTAGCATTGTAAAAGAAAATGGGGATGCGGGGGTGTCCCCCGCATCGTTCCGCTCACTATACTTCATGTTATAGTGAGCAGGGGTTGCGGGGGACACCCCCGCAGCTTTCCGTTTAAAAAAAAAACAGGGCTGCTGGGGTGTCCCCTGCATCGCCCGCTCACTATACTTTATGGTATAGTGAGCAGGGGCTGCGGGGGACACCCCCCAGCCTTCCGTTAAAAAATAACAGACCCTGTGGTGCCGGTTCCCGATCACGGAAGTGAAAGGGAATTGGCGCTGCAGGAACCCAGCGTGAAGATGAAGGTAAGTGGGTTTTTTTTATGTTGGGGGTGTGGGTGGGGGTGTTCTGAGGGTGTCGTGGGGGGTGTTATGGGTGTGTTGTGTGTGTGGGTGTGAGTATGTATGTGTGTTTGCATGAGAAAGGTGCAAACTTTTGGTAGTTCGCACCTTTCTCATGCAAACGTTCCGGCCGCGGTAAATTCAGCCGCGGTCGGATCACTGCATATCACTTTCACATACCAAATGAAAAGTGTCTGTCACTGTGCCATGGTATTTTTGGGCTACCTGGTATTAGTAAAAAAGGTAGTGGGGGCGTTGCTTCTTGCATGTCGTTTTGTAGTACCTTCCGTTCTTGCTACGGCGTGCCGTGGTGTGAAGGTTCCGCCTCATCACCGATTATGCTGTGACAGTCAAGAGCTGGACTCGGGCGCAAAGTAGATTTTTACTTTAGCTTTATTCTCTATATTACCAATATGCTAGGATTCATTGGGTGCCATGTAGTGGTGTGTGAGTGGTCTTCTTGCTCCCACGCGCCACTCTTAAATTCTGCTGTGCTTGCCGCACGCCTCTTGCCGACCTCACGTCTCGCGCGATGCGTCGGTCGCAGTCGTTCTCACAAGACGTACACTCTACATGCCTGAAATTAATCAAATGTTCCCCCTCTGAGGTCACACAATACACAGTAAACAATTTAACACATTGAGTACGATAAAGGCACATACTGCAAAAAACACGATTTAAAGGCAATTTGAATACTAACATTGCATTGCTCAGTCGCTCTGCACTGGACGCTATCTTCAAGGGATGGCATTGGCTACTGTGTGGCTCTGTGGTGGTCACATGTCACAAAGTAGAATTTCCCATTAATGAGAATGTCCATATTTATCCTTCATTTTTTTTTTAAAGAAATCCTTTTTTTAAATAGAGGTTTCACCCCCATAGCACTCAGTACACCCACCTACATCCATCTCCTCCCCTTTTAAAAACATATTTCACATTGTCCCTCCTTTTTCTACTGGTTATGCCCCATCCCTTTTTAAAAATGTATTCCTAATATTCTTTTTCTTAATGGTGGAGGTGAATTGGATGCATTTTCTAAATAATTTTCGAATTGGTAACTTCACCACTGTGGCAGTTGTGCCTTGTTAGCTAAAATGACCTCTTACATTTCAGATAGCAAGGTTTCTCATGCTCTCTTTTTAACCCACCACAACATTGATGGTGTTTGCTATTTATCGATCTATCTACCACTAAAAGGCATATTTTGCTCTCGTGACACATACATACCTTCTTATTTGGGGGAGACAGAAAATTCTGTGCCCGGCCAAACCGTAGGGGCCGCTGGTTTGTCAATTTCTGTTTTGTTGTCCTGGGAATCCTGAGGCAGAGACAGGAGGGCAAGTGCTCAATCGGCTACATGCAAAACATATGGGGCCTCATTATAAGGCTGGCGGCCACAGTATGAACGGTGCTGGTAAGGCACTGGCACCGTTCATACCGGGCCGCCGCATTACGAGTTCTGCTCGTGAGTTCCTGACAGCCCGCCAGTCCCAAGTCTTGGTACATTCAGACCAGGGTCTGGAGGAGGGCAAAAGGTAACATGCAGCTGGCCATACGTGATGGCTAATCAATGTCTTAATAGTGTATGGATCAAAAGGACAAATCCTGTTTCCCCACTGGAATATCATTCTTTCAGAAATGCTTGCTTAAAATAGTGTGTTTCTTATTTTTTCCTGGATCTTGAGAGCCTCTCTTCGTGCTCAGTATCAAGAGGGAGGAAGTTGCGCGGGCTGGCGCCACATGTGTTGGTTGGGCGTCAGCGCAGGCACTTTTTCCTAAGAACCACAGGAGACAGTGTGTTGGCCGCAGGGGATCCTGAGATTCTGGAAGGATGGTGTTTCATGATGAGGGCGACGTGGTAACCTGAAGCTTTGGTTGGTGGCAGCAGTTTGTTGGTTCAGGTGGCTCTGTTCGCCAGGTGCTGGTAAAAGGTTATGTGGAAACTAGATGAATGACAATTGTAGAACATCGAAAGACTTGCCTATCTACTTTGAACATTTTGAGAAATAAAGCAGCAGTCGCAGACCCCATGCTCGAATTTCAAAGGGGTATATATGGGTGACTCATTTGGCAGTACACTTATGCATTATTTTCAGTGATATTGCCGAAAGAAAGGTGAGCTGACATGCTTTTCACAGAATAGTCCTTCCTCAGCCAAAAGAAACACTGGTTTGCATGCAGCCCTGAGTACCATCAACACACTCACAGATAATTCTGGGCATTCTTTCTGCCCCATGCCTGTATACCCAACACAATTATACACAAAGAATATAGTAAAAAGATAGGATTAACTTTTCTATTCTGAGTCCTGAGGAAGTGCAGTTGTATGAAACATGTGGGAACTCCCGTTTTTTTCTAGTATTCCAATAAAACAATGCACAGTTAATAAATCTTCATCACTTCACATGACATGTTTTGGTGTGGTGGTTTGACTACAATTTGGCAAGTCTGATATATTTATTTTTGTTGTTTCATTTTTGTTATTTATTCAGCGTGTTTGTGAAGTTGGGCATCTGCATTTCAGCCACACCAAAGACCTATAACAAAAGATGGCAGGAGGAAGGAGCCCTGGAGAGATGCTCTTTCTGCAGTTGCTCAGATGGTTCAGGTGCCTAAAGCTGCCGACAGCGTGAGGAACAGTTCCTCAGGCTCTAGACTTGTTCACTATTGGCCAGTGACCAGAAGGCTTTAAGGCAAAATCCTTGCCATGGGTATTAGGAAGTATTAGGAAGTGGTGAAGTGACCACATGGCTTGTCCAGGCAGATGAGCAAGTGTGTTGGCATGAGAGGGAGTGGAGGGATGAGCTTGTAGGGGTAGTTACTCTTGGACATGAGTGGTGCTAAATAGTTGTGTCTTGAAGGCTCATCAAAAGTGTGGGAAGTCGGATTCCTTTCAGAAGCGAAGGGGCTGTGTGTTCGTTAGGGAGAACCTTGGACCTGTTTCCATCTGTTATTTGGTATTTTAATATAGTGCAGATCCACCTCCAAGAACCAGCTCAGAAGATGCATTGCAGAAGCAGCACTGCAAACATGAGATACTGTCATGCATTGCAATATGCCTTTATACGGCACCATTTGCATACCATTTGCTACTGTAGAAGCAACCAGGAAAGCAAGGCTTGTCCTGAAGAAAACACATTGTACCCACACCTGTACCAAGAACATTATGGTGTGTGGGATCTGGTGGAGCCCAGATTAAAGGAACCACGGTGTGATGAGAAGAATGGTGATTTCTTGCACTTGTAAAGCACTCCAACTCCCAGGGAGTCTCTGGGCACTAGACATCTACTGTCTTGTGAAAAAGGATATCCTTCAGTTCGTACCAAAAGGACAGACGTCCGAAGAAGGTGAGGGAACATGTAATATATCCTGATAGACCAAGGGGGCGGGGGGGTCATTAACGCTGTATAATGACCTGCCCCACTTTACCCGGCCATACGTTGAAGAAGGGTAATTATACCAGGGGATAATGACTCCTCCTAAGATCTATAAGGGTTTTAGCACATAGTGGTTATGTTATGTTATGTTATGTTATGTTATGTTATGTTATGTTATGTTATGTTAAAGGTACTTATATAGCGCACCGTCACCAACGGAATTGGTCCCCAGGCGCTATGGCGGATCTGTAAACGAGAAGGTGGGAAAGGTTAGTAAGGTGAAGAGGCAGTAGGATAGTAAGAGGGGTGGTATACTGTTGGCAGCTTCAACTCGGTGGACACCGGGTGCTGAGTTTTGGTGCAAGTATTGGATCTATGTCAGTCCGCGTGTGCTGTTGGTGCAGCTTATGTGTTGCGGTGTGGTGAAGTGTGTGCAGCTTGTTGTGCGAGAAATGGTTGTGTGTGAGTTTTTCAGTGATATAAGTATGCGGAGAGTTTGAGCTTATGTTGTTAGTGGGTTGTATGAGATGTAACATGCTGGCCTACATAGTTCTGTCTAAGTGTGGCACATGCTAACATTCACAATCCCATCTAGCTACGGCGCAGGCTAATGTTCGCAATTCTAAGTGTGGCACATCCTGACATTCAAGTTCCATCTAATGAAAATATAGGTTCTGGAACTCTGGTGGTGAACTATAATAACTACATGTGTTTAAAAGTAAAGTACATAGACGAAATGTGTTTGTACATTCAATGTGATTTTATTTTTTAATATATAAATAAAACCTTGACTTTATAAGGTAAACATTTAAACTGTAAATTTGTTGAACTGCAACGGTTTGAACATGCGCATGCTTTATGCATTATGTAAAGGTTAAAGATTTCTCTATACTAAAGTGTAAGCATCGGGCCATGTTTTAACTTTCACTTTGGCACTTTAAAATGGATGTTGCAGTGATAAAAATCCTCCCAGAGCGGGAGTGTCGTTTTGAAGGAAATACTTTATTGCTAGGAAATTGCACAGCTGTTTCTTAATTGCAGAGAAACGTGGTCTGTTGTTTCCCAGTCTGATTCTGAAGTCAGGATGCTTGGAATGCAGTCATTTCCAGAAGTTATTGACTGCATTCGAAGTATTCTGACTGGCTGAGAGGAGATCAATAATGACCTCCGTGTGCTTATCAGTAATATATCAGACAGCACATGATAAAGCTGTTTTTATATACATATTTACATTGCATGGCACATATTTACAATCTAGACACAGGACAATAAAGCGATTAGAACAGAATTCAAAATCTCTTTTCAAAAGAAATATGCATTTTCACAACTTCCCTGCAGTCTTGATTTCGCATTCGCCTGTGTGATTTTAAGTTTGATTTTGGAGAAAATGCACGTTGCAGACTTTGGAACTGGCACTTAAGGTTCCACACCTGACCATATAGCTTTGATTCTGGGCAAATGTCTGCATTTGCATCTGCCTGAGACTTCTTCTCTGTCCGGGATGTCAGCACTTAGTAGCAGGATGAACACCAGCCTTAAGAACATTCAGTTAAGGGGCCGGGCCATCAACCTGCACGCATCAAGAGCAAAGCAGTGTGTGGTGTGGTGCTGTGCTACACAAGTCTCCTTATGCAATCAGGCCCGGCACATTTTGGTTATATCATAAACAGGATCTTTATCAATGCCTAACTTTTTTAAGTGCATGATTAACCTTTTAGAATTCTATGGCCGTCCAACATTGATTTTTGTAGAACAGGTATTGTACTTAGATTGTTCATTCTTTACAGAAAATCATATAAGTTAGTGATGACCACGCTAGTATTCAGTATGCATCGATTAGATACAGTTGGGGAGCAACTCATGTTGCCGCTGTGTAACAGAGCCTTTCATGGCTACGTCGCTGGTTGGAGTCTGAGCTTATCAAAAGTCTCCTTCTCAAATGCCTGCAGAGTATGGAACTGCTGTCTCCAGCATGTAATGTGCCAGCATATAATGAGCTTATCAAATGTCTCCTTCTCAAATGCCTACAGAGCATGGAACTGCTGTCTCTGGCATGTAATGAGCTTATCAAAAGTCTCCTTCTCAAATGCCCGCAGAGTATGGAACTGCTGTCTCTTGCATGTAATGAGCTCATCAAAAGTCTCCTTCTCAAATGCCCACAGAGTATGGAACTGCTGTCTCCGGCATGTAATGAGCTTATTAAACGTCTCCTTCTCAAATGCCCGCAGAGTATGGAACTGCTGTCTCCGGCATGTAATGAGCTTATTAAACGTCTCCTTCTCAAATGCCCGCAGAGTATGGAACTGCTGTCTCCAGCATGCAATGAGCTTATTAAACGTCTCCTTCTCAAATTCCCTCAGAGTTTGGAACTGCTGTCTCCAGCATGTAATGAGCTCATCAAAAGTCTCCTTCTCAAATGCCCGCAGAGTATGGAACTGCTGTCTCCAGCATGTAATGAGCTTATCAAAAGTCTCCTTCTCAAATGCCTGCAGAGTATGGAACTGCTGTCTCCAGCATGTAATGCGCCAGCATATAATGAGCTTATCAAATGTCTCCTCAAATGCCTACAGAGCATGGAACTGCTGTCTCCAGCATGCAATGAGCTTATTAAAAGTCTCCTTCTCAAATGCCTGCAGAGTATGCAACTGCTGTCTCCAGCATGTAATGTGCCAGCATATAATGAGCTTATCAAATGTCTCCTTCTCAAATGCCTACATAGCATGGAACTGCTGTCTCTAGCATGTAATGAGCTTATCAAATGTCTCCTTCTCAAATGCCTGCAGAGTATGGAACTGCTGTCTCCGGCATGTAATGAGCTTATTAAACGTCTCCTTCTCAAATGCCCTCAGAGTTTGCAACTGCTCTCTCCAGCATGTAATGAGCCAGCATATAATGAGTTTATCAAATGTCTCCTTCTCAAATGCCTGCAGAGCATGAAACTGCTGTCTTCAGCATGCAACGAGCTTATTAAAAGTCTCCTTCACAAATGCCTGCAGAGTATGCAACTGTTGTCTCCAGCATGTAATGAGCTTATCAAAAGCCTCCTTGTTAAATGCCTGGAGAGTATGGAACTGCTGTCTCCAGCATGAAATGAGCTTTTTAAAAGTCTCCTTCTCAAATGCCCTCAAGTATGGAACTGCTGTCTCTGGCATGTAATGAGCTTATCAAATGTCTCCTTCTCAAATGGCTGCAGAGTATGGAACTGCTGTCTCCGGCATGTAATGAGCTTATTAAATGTCTCCTTCTCAAATGCCCTCAGAGTTTGCAACTGCTCTCTCCAGCATGTAATGAGCCAGCATATAATGAGTTTATCAAATGTCTCCTTCTGAAATGCCTGCAGAGCATGAAACTGCTGTCTTCAGCATTCAATGCGCTTATTAAAAGTCTCCTTCACAAATGCCTGCAGCGTATGCAACTGTTGTCTCCAGCATGTAATGAGCTTATTAAAAGCCTCCTTGTCAAATGCCTGCAGAGTATGGAACTGCTGTCTCTGGCATGTAATGAGCTTATTAAACGTCTCCTTCTCAAATGCCCTCAGAGTTTGCAACTGCTCTCTCCAGCATGTAATGAGCCAGCATATAATGAGTTTATCAAATGTCTCCTTCTCAAATGCCTGCAGAGCATGAAACTGCTGTCTTCAGCATGCAACGAGCTTATTAAAAGTATCCTTCACAAATGCCTGCAGAGTATGCAACTGTTGTCTCCAGCATGTAATGAGCTTATTAAAAGCCTCCTTGTCAAATGCCTGCAGAGTATGGAATTTCTGTCTCCAGCATGCAATGAGCTTTTTAAAAGTCTCCTTCTCAAATGCCTGCAGAGTATGGAACTGCTGTCTCCAGCATGCAATGAGCTTTTTCAAAGTCGCCTTCTCAAATGCCTGCAGAGTATGGAACTGCTGTCTCCAGCATGCAATGAGCTTATCAAAAGTCTCTTTCTAAAATGCCTGCACAGCATGGAACTGCTGTCTCTAGCATGTAATGAGCCAGCATGTAATGAGCTTATTAAATGTCTCCTTCTCAAATTCCTGCAGAGCATGGACCTGCTGTCCCCAGCATGTAATGAGCTTATCAAAAGTCTCCTTCTCAAATGCCCGCAGAGTATGGAACTGCTGTCTCCAGCATGTAATGATATGATATGATATGGCATTTATAATGCACCTATACACAAGTGTTTCAAGGCGCGATGATGCAAGGGAGGAGGAACCGAAGGAAGAAAGAGACAACCATCTTACTAAGGCAGGTGACATTGAGATTGTGCAAGTGCAGGGGAGGGTGGAAGGCGAAAAGTGCAGGGGGAAGGGGAGGGGGCAGTGCAGTACATGGGATCGACAGTTAAAAAAAAAAACAGTAGGTTAAAAGTGCGGCCAGCTGGTTGCAAGTGCAAGGGTAAGTGCAGACATCAAGTATCAAGTGCTGGTAGGGGACTGTAGGGATACAGAAAACAGCCCCCATGTGTAGGGACTGCCAGGGAGGCAGTGCAGGTGTGCAACTGGCAGGGGAGGGGACCTGGGCCTGAGATCAGAGGGTAGCCAGATGACCAGTGCAGTTTCAGCCAGGAGTTCAGCAGGGCAGAGGAGGAGAGAAAGCAGAAGCAAAGAGGAAGGTGTTGACGTGCTTCGGGAACCGGAGATGGTTCTCCTCAAGTTTCAGAGAGGCAGGGAGGCGGTTCCAGAGGGAGGCCCAGAGCCGAAGAAAGAGATCTACCACCAACTCAGTGCTTGGAGAAGCGACTGACCCTGAGGAAGTTGGAGGCGGATGAGCGAAGAGCTCAAGAAGGAAGAAGGCAGAGGGTTTTGAACTTAATCCTGGCAGCCACTGGGAGCCAGTGCAGAGATTTCAGTCCTGGAGAGATACGATCCTTGGGCTTGAGGCCAAGGACAAATCTCGCAGTCCTGTTCTGGATGAGTTGCACAGGGCAGAGTGTAGAAGCAGGCAGATTTAGAAAGAGGCTGTTTCAGTAGTCCAGCCTAGAGAGAACCAGAGCTCTGGAGACAGTGATCTTCTGGGGGAAGGTGAGGAAAGGAAGAATTCTTGTGAGGAGGTGCAGCTGGTAGTGGGACTTTTAGAGACGTCAGAGATGTGAGGAGCGAAGGAGAGAGTGGAGTAGAAAATGACCCTGAGGTTTTTAGCCTCACAAGTGGGAGCAGGAAGAGGGCCAAAAGAGGCCGGCCACAGAGCGACAGGAAAGGAGGGAGCAGGTGTGCCGGTGAGGAGAATATAAGTCTTACTGGCATTCAGGCAGAGATCATTGGCGGCACACCACTCCTGGATAGCGGAAAGACAGTCAGAGGTTAGAGAAGTAGAAGAGATGGCAGAAGGGAGTCTGAAAAGGAGCTGAGTGTCATCTGCATAGCACTGAACATTGGGGCAGAGAGCGGCAATGCGGTGGGCAAGAAGTGCCAGGTATAGGTGAACAGCTAGGGAGAGAGGTTAGACCCCTTGGGAACAACACAGGTAGAGATAGAGATAGAGGAGAGGAAGGACCCAAGTTGGACCTGCAAGGTCCAACTTGGGTTGAGCTTTTTAAAAGTCTCCTTCTCAAATGCCTGAAGAGTATGGAACTGCTGTTTATTCCAACACAAAATCTGTTTGGAAAATGTCTCTTCAAGGAATGCTTGAGGAGTTTGATTCCTGTGTCAATTGTATAATGGTTTTATAGCATGTCTCTTTCTAGCATGCTTGAAGAGTTGGACTCCTGTGTCCATCACAAAATAACTTTTATCAAATGTCTCTTTGTCAAATGGTTGGAAATTGGACTCCTGTCTCCAGCACATAGTAGGCTCAGCAAATGCCTCCTTCTCCAATGCTTAATGACTTAGAGCCTCATTAAAAGTGTGCCGGTGGGGATAAAATGCTGGTAAATCTGGCTTTGGCATTATTTCTGGATAGGCACACTTCAAGTTTGCCGGTGGGGGCCACGGACCCCTCGGCAGGCCTGACCTGCGGGGAATTCAGGCCCCTACCAGCAAATAAATGTCAGAATCACTGGCACCACTACTAACAGTGCTGTGAATTCCGGAAATCCCATCGCATGGAGTCCGATGGGACTCCATTGGAATGGGAACTTACCGGCTCTCTGCCGCCCGTAATATCCCGGTAATACCGGGATATCAGGCAGTGGAGACAGTTAGGCAGCTTTGCTGGTATCTTGCCGGAATTACCGGTGGGATACTGGCAAACCTATAATTAGGGCCTTAGACTCCTTTTTCTGGCACATAATGGGCTTATCAAATGCTCTCTGGGAATCAGAACTCGCATCCTAGCATACAGAGTATTCACACAGCAAATGACTTGATTTTTGCATTTGTATTTATTGTAGAAAGCAGAAGATATATTTGCTCAGTAAATAGCTTTTTCACTTCGTTCTGAGGACTTGTTATCCCAGCATGCAGCATTCTCACGCTGCTCATTTTGCTCTTGGAGTTAGGACTCTGTATCCCAGTGTATAGCTCTTTCTAACAGTAAATGTCTTTCTCAGGTTGCCATGGGTTTTCGGACTCAGTAACCAAGCACGTATGATCGTGTGTGCTGTCAAGGCCTCCTTCAGCTGGCCTAATATGCAGGTTTACTCTGTGGACTACCAAACTGGAGCCTCACTTGCTCTTTCTCAACTTCCCATCTTTGCTTCCTCCATTTCCTAGACAGATACCTCTCTCTCTCTCTCTCTCTCTCTCTCTCTCTCTTTCCCTCTCTCATTGTTCGCTCTCCTGGCATCACAGGTAGGAGGAGCCTGTCTCCTTAGACTAACTTGCTAGGCTACAACCGTTATGACTCCTGATCAGCTCTCTCTAGCCATCAGCCTTCCTCTGTTCCCTTTCAATTAAACAGGGGTTCTTTTCTTGCTGTCCTCTGTGCTGACTGGTTCCGTGCCAGACATCCAGCCGGCGCGCCTCGCTCCTTCGATCCCCCCTCCCACCCCGGTGGTTCTAGCAGTTTGACAGCACTCCCTGGATTCCCATTTTATTCAATGATGGTGCACCCTATTCCCTCCACGTTATTTTTTTCAACCAGCCACGGGCTAGACCACCAATCCACGACCAGAGACAACTGACTCGTTAGAGAGGTTCGATGTGCCTAATGGCGACCCATCCCACATGGCATGGCATTAATTATGCATGACTGAAAGTGGAATAACTGTCTCTTGATTTTCCTTCCTTTATAAATTTAAAATAGATTAAACCAATGTCGCACTTCTTAAATATAGAGTAACCTTACAAAAAATAACACGGATGTGTTTCCATTGGTGATTGACGCCCCTACAAGAATATCAGGGTATTTCTCCAACAGGCCAGTGCATCTCAAAGTCGTTTTACGATTTCGGCAAAGTCACTTCCTGGCACAGGCTTGTGGGTAAATGTCCTAATTTCTCAACAAACCTGTCCATCTATTTTCAATCCATACTCGGTGCTTTACTGCTTCTAGCAACAGCTTTTGGAGACATATATATATAAATATGCAAGCAATCCATGTAACCAAAGGTGTCCTATGTTATCGGTTCCACTGCCAAGCTTTTTAACTGCCATGTACTTCCAAGAAAGAAACCGTCACTGTAACACTCACAAAATTGCCACGCCTGTCGACTCTGAGCATTCAGTTTGAAGAACTCAACTCTCAGCATTCTGAGAGGGGTTGAGTCATATTGGCGGCGGAGAAGGTGGTAGGGGGTGCCCAATGCTTTGGGACACAGGAACTTTGAGCTTCGTTGCTCTCAGACTAGCAGATTTCAGGAGTACAGCTCCACCTGAAAAATAGCTGAATGTTAGTTCTGTACAGAAAAACATAATGGCTCACGCAATCCATGTGAGTATGTTTACATACTGTCCTAAGTGGAAAAGAAAATGGCCACTTGTCATGTGACGTCTTGATTATTTTCATGCCTCACAAATCAGAGTTTGGTGTAGCTATTGATTATGGGATTGGTAGATTTTGATGCTAATGTCTTAAATATGCAAATGTCGTGTTGTTTCATTGTGCTTTTTGTTAGCATTAAGGCCCTTTAAAGGGGCTTACAAGTTGGGCAGCCAAGGCAATGGTGACACAGGGAAATAAAGTAACTTGCCCAGAATACAGAATTTGGTCTAGTGTGGAAGCTGGAATTTGAATCCAAGTCTTGTTTTAGACCACATCCTTACACATAAGAACAAACTTCACAGGGACTGAATTTTAAGGAGGACATTTTTGTGGTAGGTTCCTCCGGGATAGGAGGATAGTTCAGTACAGTTATTGATCACAATCCCATGCTCAGCTATCCACCAGAGTCATTCTGTGAAGTATACAGCAGTGTTTCTTTTGGTGTGTGAAAGTCTCCAATGGTCCACGAAACAGCCGTCAGAAATACATCTCTCCAGTCCATAACTGGTGGAAACGAGATAGGGAAAGTCCAGTCTTGACTAGAGGAACATCTAGTTCAGTGAAAGAGCATTCACTTGCCTTACAATTCCACAGACAGGCCTGCGTGCCCTACGGACAAGGAATCACGCCATAGTGGAATGTGCTAGGAGGTATTATGGCATCGTCGTAGATGTTCTCCCCATTTTCATACACAACGTCAATATATCCAGAACTTGATGGGCGGGTGGTCTCCTGCAAATAGTCTTCCACTTCAACAAAACGTTCATTTTGGACATCTGAAAAAAACAGAGAAAGATCAATTGAAGGCCTTGCTTTACTAAATAACCCCCTCCCCATGTAGGCAGTACCAATTAGTCAAGGGAAAACTAGTTTGGGCGAAATTCGAACTACCTGACTTTTGGGAAGTAGTGCATGTTGCCTTCCCTGCAGACCCCTATAACATGCCCCACAACTCTGCTGGCACTTGGCAGGCGGGACATGTAAACCTTTGGTCGATTCTAGCGCTTTCACGATGGAAATATGACACATATTTCATATTACAAGCACACTAGAAACAGTCACTTTTTTATTTTGAGAGTCGGAGCACAGAAAAATAAAAGAAAACTAATATGGGAAAAAAGCATTTGCTATTTTTAGCACATGGGCACCTAAATAAAATGTTAAACAAGCACATACGAAAATTGAAAAAGCATACAACTTCTTTTACCTGAAGGCTGCATCAGCGGGTATATTTTTGCCAAAAAGGGAAATTAGGTAAGTGGTTTTGGGGGAAGATGAGAGTATAATTTGGGCAGGAGGGTGGTCTGAATCTGGGGACAGGGGAAGATAGAAAGTTCATCTCTTATCCTAGTGACCTGTACATATTTGCCAGTCATCGGTATTTTCAAAGAAGTGACCCACAACCCTTCATTGGTTGCTTGGGGGGATCTGAGCATGTTTATTGCAAATGCACACCCTTTTGGAACATTCAAAGGTTACTTGGGGGATCTAAGCGTGCTTAGTGTAAATGCACACCCTTTTATAACACCCAGGGGTTTACTTGGGAGAATCTGAGCATGCTTAGTGTAAATGCACACCCTTTTATAACACCCAGGGGTTTACTTGGGAGAATCTGAGCATGCTTATTATAATTGGTTTCTTATAACGCGCTTAATACTGTTGACTTGCTTCCAAGACAAGCGCATTGCCAATGAGCTATACTACCTATGTCATTGTCAATCCACACCCTTTTAGAACCATCATGGGTCACTTGGGGGAGCTTGCGCATGCTTATTGTCAATCATCTCCCTTTTAGAACATTGATAGGTAACTTGGGAGGGATCTAAGCATGTCTATTGTGAATTAATTCACTTGTAGAACATTCATGGGTCACTTGAGGGGATCTGAACATGTGTTATTGCTGTTCTGCACCCTTTTAGAACCTTCATGGGTCGCTTGGGGGGATCTGAACATGTTTATTGTCAGTCCACTCCCTTTTAGAACTTTCATGTGTTATTGTCAATCTATACCCTTGGAAAACATTCATGGGTCGCTTCGGGGATGTAAACATGCTTGGTGTAAATCCACACACTTTTATAATATTCATTGGTCACTTGGAGCGATCGGAGCATGCATATTGTCAAGCCTCTCCATTTTAGTTCCTTCATGTGTTGGTTGGGGGGATCTGAACTTGCTTATTGTCAATCCACATTCTTTTAAAGCATTAATTGATTGCATGGGGGCTCTGAGCATGATTGCCTATTGTCAATCCACTGCCGTTTAGAAGATGTATGGGTTGCTTGGGGGATCTAGGTATGTGTAGTGTAAATCCACACACTTTTATAATATGCCTGTGTCAATCGACATTCCTGTTAGAACATGTGTGGGTCACTTGGGGAGATCTGGGAATGTGTATTGTCAATACATACCTTTTAAGAGCATTCAGGGGTTGCTTGGGGAATCTAAGCATGCTTGGTGTCAATCCACACACTTTCATATGATTCATGGATTTACTTAGGAGTATGCGAGTTTGCTTATTGTCAATCCACTCCCTTTGAGAACATTCAGGGGTCGCTTGCAGGGGGTCTAAACATGCTTATTCTGAACCCACATAATTTAAAAACATTCGTGGGCCATTTGGGGGGCATCGGAGCATGTGTATTGTCAATGAACTAACTTTTAGAAAATGGATGGATCACTTGGGGGAATGAGCATCTTCATTGTCAATCCACTGCCATTCAGAGTCTTCAAGGTTCGCTCTTAGCATACTTATTGTTAATCCCTGCCCTTTTAGAACATTCATGGATCACTTTAGGGGGGAATCCAAGCATGCATATTTACAATTCACTCATGCTTAGAACATTCATCGGTCGTTTGCGGGTACCTGGCCATGCTTATTGTCAATCCAAATCATTTTAGAACATTCATTGATCACTTGCGGTGTTCTAAGCATGGTTATTGTCAGTCCACTCCGCTTAGACCCGTCAAGGGTCACCTGGGGTGGATCTGAAAATATTTATTGTCAATCCATACTCTTTTAGAACATTCAGGGGTTGCTTGGGGAAACTAAGCATGCTGGTGTAAATGTAGACACTTTTATAACAATCAGGTGTTTGCTTGAGAGGTATCTGAGCATGCCTATTGTCAATTCACCTCCTATTAGAACATCCATGGGTCGCTTGGGGGGAATCTGAGAATGCTTGCTGTGAATTCACTCCCTTTTAGTACTTTCATGGATCGCTTCGGGGGGGGGGGGGATCTAGACATGCTTATTGCCAATCCACACCCCATTAGATCATGTCAGGGTCATTTGGTGGGAATCTCAGGATTCTTATTGTCAATTCACTCACTTTTAGAAGATGTATGGGTGACGTGGGGGAATCTGAGCACGTTTATTGTCGATCCACACCTTTTTAGAAAATTCATGGATAATTTAGGGGTAATATGAGCAGTCTTATTGTCAATTCACTCCCTTTTCGAACCTTCATGGTTCACTTGGGGGGAATCTGAGCACGCTTCCGTTCAATCCACACATGTTTACAACATTCAGGGGTTGCTTGGGAGGAATCTGAGTGTGTCCATTGTCAATCCACACCCTTTTAGAGCCTTCATAGGTCGCCTGGTGAGATCTGAGCATGCCTATTTTCATTGCACACTCTTTTAGGACATTTTCGGAACACTTGGGGGGATCTGAGCAGGATTATTGTCCATTCAGGCTCTTTTAGAACATTCATGGGTCGCTTGGTGGGATCTGAGCATGCTTATTGTTAATCCACCCTTTTAGAATCTTCATGGATCATTTGGGCGGCCTGAGCATGCTTGCTGTGAATTCATTCCCTTTTAGTACTTTTATGGATTGCTTGTGGGGATCTGAGCTTGCGAATTGTCAATCCGCTCCTTTTTAGAACTGTCATAGATACCTTGGGGGGAATCCTAGACTGCTCATTGTCAACACACTGCCTTTTAGAAAATTAATGGTTCACTTGAGAATATCTGGGGGTGGCTATTGTCAATCCACGCCCATTAAGAACCTTCAAGGGTCGCTTGGGATCAGTGGCGGCTGGTGACTTTGGAAGGTGGTGGGGTGTAAATTTCTCCTGGCGAATTTGTGAGCATGCAAGAGCAGCGAGCGAGCCCAACCCACATCATGGGTAGTGCAGGGGTCACCCCCGCGAAAATATTTGAAAAATGGCTTCCAAAATGTGAAATTTACTGTCCAAACCCACAGAAATATGACATAAAAGCATTAGGTTTTACATACCAATGGTGGTACATTGTTCTTACGTGTGTAAGTGTGATGGTGTACAGCAGCTTGTATTGAGAATAGCTGGTACTGTGGTGTAGCATATCCAGGAATTATAGAAAATATAATTTTGTCACTGTAACTGGCATTCATATGCATCAAAAGAAATTCTTATGAAGTCAATGCACTGTGCATGAATAGAAAACTCATGTGTTTACAACACTCATCCCAAACATAAAGCCTGCAATCCACAGCCTCAAATACAAATACGGTATTTGAGGCTTTGCTAGGTATTTGAAACATAGACAGAAGATTGCATTTCCGCAGGGCCAACTCAGTCCTCCAGCCACCCGATTGCATTTTACAATGGTTAGAAGCGTGAAGAATCTGGCATGGAGCGCAGTGCTATATAACAATGTGACGTTACATATTAACTTGTCAGCTAACATTTAGCACAAGTTTTTCTTTTGTATATAAGGGATGGGCCAGTCATATCAAGTCACATCTATTCCAACTGCTAAAACACATACTGGCAAATGGCCCATTCCACCGCCACACCTTCCCCCTAGATGGCTACCTCAGGAAGGGCACATTCAAAATAATGGTGTGTATGCACATCATTTTCGATGGACTTATAATGTGAAGCATGTATGATTAATTAATATGCGATTACAAAATAGTACTCACTGCATAAAATAAATGATAAAGCACATCGACAAAATTGATTCATCAAGCATTGCAGATTTTAAGGTTCGTATTTGAACCGCGTACGTGCATCAAGGGGACGCATGTTAAGCACTAGCTGGAAGGAGCCCTTTTTTATGTGTGATAGATCCTGGGAATTGTTTTCAGCGCCTGTCATCGTAACTTTTACAGCACTTCATTTCAGAGTGGGACTGCCATGGTCACATGAAATTAAAACACGCAGACAAGCTTTTTCTTGTCATCAAAAGGGCCCTAGAAATAATTTTCAAAGTGGCCCCATATTACACATTTCCAGCAAGCCCAACAATGTTCCCATGGGAAAATTTGGAAAGACAACACAAAAGAGGCCCAGGGTGCAGAGGTCTACTGGGAAATCTACGCCGTTCCCTAAAGGCCAGTCCACCCCTGAGTAGTTAATGAAAAGATTACTTGGGTTCTGACCTGAATGTGAGGGTGCCCAGGGATTCTGTAATTATGAGGGGAGGGACGCGTGACTCTGTTTAGATTCCGCGCCTCAAATGATGCTGTCATTATCCACACAAAGGTACAGAGCGAATCGTGCAGGCCTTAGCACAGGGAGTGCGCAGGGAACAGCTTCCACGCTGTCTAATTACCTGCCAGCATGGTCGGACTGGGCAATACAATTGTCTCGGGAAGCAATGAAAAAGTGGCCCACAGTTGTAAATGGCTATTCATTCCTTTTGTGGCACTGTTTGAATAGTACCCAAGGGGGAGCTTTTGGATAAAATGTGATGCAAATTGTGCATTCTAAAGAATATTTATTCAGCAAAACTGGTCAAAACTATGAGCCGCATAGTGAAGCAACTCGTTAAACTGGCGCACATTGGCAAAAAAGTAGCCAAAAAAGTGTCCCACTTTGACAAAAAAAACTGGCCCACACCAGCATTTTGTGTTTTTGGTTCACCATGGGCCTATTGCCCTATAGGCCAGTACGAGCCTGCCTGCCAGGGACACGCCATCAAGGTCAACCGGTGGCTGCCAGGTCGCACGTGCATCATAAAAACTGGTGACAATGCAAAGGGCGTAATGAAAGTGAAGCTGCATTTTAAGTGCCTGATTAATGGGACAAAGCGGGCGCGTTTCGACCAATCAGCCGGAATGTTGATGATAACCACCCACCACAAGGGTATTCAGGCCTACAGTAATGTGACTGTCTAAAATAATGTGCATCCAAGTGAACAGTGTGAACCTGAGTATGTATGTGAAACAGATGGCCTTACTAAGCCTTATAGGCCCTGGGGAGGACCGTTATTGTAATATAATGACTAGCCCACACGTGGAGGATTGGTCATCAGCTTGTCTCATTAAGCTTCCCCCCAGGTGATACACTTTGTGAAAAGCGCTTTTCACAAAGTGTATCTCATTAAGCTTCCCCCCAGGTGATACACTTTGTGAAAAGCGCTTTTCACAAAGTGTATCGCCTGGGGGGAAGCTTAATGAGACAAGCTGTAACTGTGGTGCAGCCGTGCAGGACGTTTCAATCCAGATGCCTGCCTAGTGCTCGTCTGCAGATCCCCTGGGTTACACCCCCCCTCCTACCTGCAGAGCTTCCACGGCGGGCCTGGACGACTTGGACGACTTCCTCCCCATTTCCACCACAGAGGCAGGACGGAGCGAGAAATCCATGTCTCTATAGAGCCGTCCTTGAAATGTTATGTGCGTAGCCCCCAGCACTAACCAACAGAGTTTGTCGGGATTTGGGGGCAAAAACAATGCGCCAGAAAAGTTTCACCAGATGGCGTCACCACACGCATGCGCTCAGCCACACAGTCATCATGAATGTCATTGGCTGACAAGGAGCCAATGGCATTCCAGTATTGTTGCTGTGCCGATTTCCAAGGAGGTCCTGACAACTTGTCAGTGACAAGTGCGCTGTTTGCGCACAGAATAAAACTGGTGGGGCCACCCCTCTAGCGCTCCGCCAGCATCTACATTGCCAGGGTGTTACGTAGAGTGCGTGGAGCTGCGAGCTCCATGCACTCTAGTGGAAGAATTTGCGTAAAAAGGGACGCGCCCCTCTGCAGCAGGCCCAGCCAGCCACGAAGACGGCAGAGAGCCTGGGAGCAGCCTATTGTTTATTTATTTATCGTTCTCATTTCACATCACGCAGCGCTGCTAAAAAAGCATGCAGATTACTTTTCGAGTTTGAAAAAAAATGTGAAAGTTACGTGATTTGATTTGAACTTCTGTTCTCTCACTTCTCTGCATACTACGTGCTTCCCCTGGGGGGGGGGCGGCGCCCCCCCGCCCTATGTAAGCGGCCGCCACTGCTTGGGATATCTGAACATGCATATGTTCAATTCACTAACTTTAGAACATTCATGGGTCACCCGGGGGTTTATCTGAACATGCATATTTTCAATCCAGACCCATTTAGAACATGTATTGGTCACTTGGGAGTAATCTGAGCATGTTTATTGTCAATCCACCACCTTTTACAACATTCATGGGTCTCTTGGGGGATAAAGCATGATCACTGTCAACCCATACCCTTTTAGAACATTCATGGGTCTCTTGGGGGATAAAGCATGATTACTGTCAATCCATACCCTTTTAGAACATTCATGGGTCTCTTGGGGGATAAAGCATGATTACTGTCAATCCATACCCTTTTAGAACATTCATGGGTCTCTTGGGGGATAAAGCATGATTACTGTCAATCCATACCCTTTTAGAACATTCATGGGTCTCTTGGGGGATAAAGCATGATTACTGTCAATCCACCGCCTTTTAGAACATTCATGGGTCTCTTGGGGGATAAAGCATGATTACTGTCAATCCATACCCTTTTAGAACATTCATGGGTCTCTTGGGGGATAAAGCATGATTACTGTCAATCCACCGCCTTTTAGAACATTCATGGGTCTCTTGGGGGATAAAGCATGATTACTGTCAATCCATACCCTTTTAGAACATTCATGGGTCTCTTGGGGGATAAAGCATGATTACGGTCAATCCTCCGCCTTTTAGAACATTCATGGGTCTCTTGGGGGATAAAGCATGATTACTGTCAATCCATACCCTTTTAGAACATTCATGGGTCTCTTGGGGGATAAAGCATGATTACTGTCAATCCATACCCTTTTAGAACATTCATGGGTCTCTTGGGGGATAAAGCATGATTACTATCAATCCACCGCCTTTTAGAACATTCATGAGTCTCTTGGGGGATAAAGCATGATTACTGTCAATCCATACCCTTTTAGAACATTCATGGGTCTCTTTGGGGATAAAGCATGATTACTGTCAATCCATACCCTTTTAGAACATTCATGGGTCTCTTGGGGGATAAAGCATGATTACTGTCAATCCACCGCCTTTTAGAACATTCATGGGTCTCTTGGGGGATAAAGCATGATTACTGTCAATCCATACCCTTTTAGAACATTCATGGGTCTCTTGGGGGATAAAGCATGATTACTGTCAATCCACCGCCTTTTAGAACATTCATGGGTCTCTTGGGGGATAAAGCATGATTACTGTCAATCCATACCCTTTTAGAACATTCATGGGTCTCTTGGGGGATAAAGCATGATTACGGTCAATCCTCCGCCTTTTAGAACATTCATGGGTCTCTTGGGGGATAAAGCATGATTACTGTCAATCCATACCCTTTTAGAACATTCATGGGTCTCTTGGGGGATAAAGCATGGTTACTGTCAATGCATACCCTTTGACAACATTCATGGGTCTCTTGGGGGATAAAGCATGATTACTGTCAATCCATACCCTGTTAGAACATTCATGGGTCTCTTGGGGGATAAAGCATGATTACTGTCAATGCATACCCTTTTACAACATTCCTGGGTCTCTTGGGGGATAAAGCATGATTACTGTCAATCCATACCCTTTTAGAACATTCATGGGTCTCTTGGGGGATAAAGCATGATTACTGTCAATCCATACCCTTTTAGAACATTCATGGGTCGCTTGGGGGATAAAGCATGATTACTGTCAATCCATACCCTTTTAGAACATTCATGGGTCTCTTGGGGGATAAAGCATGATTACTGTCAATCCATACCCTTTTAGAACATTCATGGATTGATTGGGTGAACTAAGCATGTTTAGTGTAAATCCACCCACTTTCATAGTATTCATGGATTTACTTGGAGGTGGGGGAGGGTGTCTAAGTATGCTCATTGTCAATTCACTCCTTTTTAGAACATTCATGGGTCATGTGGGGGTATGTGACCATCCGCACACTTTTACAACATTCATGAGTCCGTTGGGGTAAATCGGAGTGTGCCTATTGTCAACTCACTCCCTTTTATTGCCTTCATGGTTTGCTTGGGGGATATGAGCATGCTCATTGACAAGCCACACTCTTTCAGAACATTCATAGATCGCTGGGGGGGAGGGGGAATCTGATCATGCTTATTGTCAATTCACTACATTTTAGAGCATTCTTGTGTCACTTGTGGGTTTATCTTAGCATTCTGACTGTCAGTCCACACCCGTTTACAACACAACATTCATGGATCGCTTGGGGGGGAACTGATCATGCCTACTGTCAATCCATACCCTTTGGGAACATTTCTGGTTCTCCTGGGGGTTTTATGAATGCTTGGTGTCAGTCCACACCCTTTGGAACACTCATGTATCCTTTAGGGGGGATATAATACTGTTTTTGTCAATCCACACCTATTTATAACATTCATCGGTCAGTTGGGGGGATCGGAGCACATGTATTGTAAATCCATACCCTTTTAGAACATTCATGGATTGCTTGGGGAATCTAAGCAAGCTTGTTGTAAATCCAGACACGTTTCAACTATCATGGGTTTACTCGAGGGGCATCTGAGTGTGCGAATTGTCAATCCACTCTCTTTTAGAACCTGCATGGTCGATTGGGAAAACCTGAGCATGTTTATTCCCGCTCTCTGAAACACTTGTGTATGAGCGCGATATAAGTAAAATATCATATCATATCATAACATCGGGGGCGGAGGGTAGTTGAGCATGCCTATTGTCAATCCACACCCTTTTATAACATTCATGGGCGGTGTGAGAAACCAAAGGGTGTCTCACTTACTAGTCCCTGGGGATCTCTCTCTCTCAGGTGGCCAGAGCACGGCCATTGCCTTTTAATCCAGACCCTGGGGGTGGACCAGTGCGGGAGGATTACCTGGGTGGGAGATCTTTGGGGAGTGGGGGTGAGACAGCCGAGGGTGAGACGCAGTATTCCCCTTTTTCCCGTACCTATACACCATCCTATTTAGTAGGATTCTCCAATGTCCTGACTTCCTCCCCCCTTTCTACACAAACACTATCCCATTTGATAATAAACCGCAATAATGTCAACA
Source organism: Ambystoma mexicanum (assembly GCF_040938575.1). NCBI lineage: Eukaryota > Metazoa > Chordata > Amphibia > Caudata > Ambystomatidae > Ambystoma > Ambystoma mexicanum. Next base: position 268,590,523 of record NC_090931.1, on the reverse strand, counting down.
TGCAAGAATGGTGCTTTTTTTGTGGGGATATTACCATATGGAATCTGTGGGGGAAACCCCTGCCACCCCCATATTTTTTTAAGGGAGCAGGGGAAACCCCTGCAACCCCTGCTCCCATTTACCCCATAAATTATCCCCATAAATAATGTTGCCTATGCCGTTTCCCAGCTACTATATGTATGGCGACATTATTTATGGGGATAATATTACCTGATACCCACAAAGACTGGGCCGAGGAAGAGGGCGACTGATAGGAAAGTGGCTAACATGTACATCTCGTTGGACATGTCCCGCTAATTAGGTCAGGCAAAGTCAGGCACTTGACAGTAATTACATGAATCTGATACCCATTAGCTCCCCCACACAGATAAAAGGCGGAACATAGAGAAAGATTCTGAGCAAGGTGAGACATGAGAACGAGCAGATCTTCCAGGGCGAAGGCGGACCCACTGGAACAGGACACCTGATCGAGGGACCAGAGCAAGGGATAGGGGAACCTGCAAGAGGTTGTTGCCTTTAGGAAACGATGAAGGAGACGCAGAGAAAGCCAAATCGCAGGCAAGAAGAAACCTGCATTGTGTGTCAAGGATGGCGGCGACCCTACCGGGTGAATGACAGAGTTGAGGAGGCGAGGCCAAGCCTCTGGTATCAATCTTGACTCGTGAATCAAAGCCGCAGAAACAAGAAAGGAGTGTACACAACTACTCAGTTAGTGAAAGAAATGAAAGGCTGATTTGTGTCAAGGAAAGATTGATGCTGCAACAGTGCATCAAACGATTGAAGGTGGTGCACGTGCTGATTAGGTGCGAAAGAAAGCAAACCAGTAATTAACTTTTAAGTTGCTGATAACAGTAAAGTCAATGATACATAGTAGCAGAGTGGTCCTGAACCCCGGGACCTGGGGCCCTTTAAGACGAGGTAGCAATACTTAGAGATGGATGGGGATGCAGAACTTACTCATACCTCAATAATCAAACATACTGAGGAAGTTGGAAAAACTTAGTACTGTTGTATTAACAATGATCTAAAACGGGAGTTACAACGGACATCAATGGACATCGCACAGCATAGTCTCAACACATTTCATAAAAAAGCATTCATATATAGCAAAGATTTGTCACTACTGACGTCATACTACGTGACAAACTAAGAAAACCTACTTGGGGGTGTGAGAGGCTTAAAGGGAACATCTAGGTATACCTTCCATACTGACGGGGTTGTGATTGGGTCTCTAAGATCAGGTGGACAACTAAACCCATCCCAAGTGCAAGTCGTCTTCCGTGTCATACTAATACTCAACACCTTATTGGTTATACAAACTATAGGACTCCTTGATACGTGGCCCTTTATAATTGGTTGGCACGCTTGTACTTTTCTGGAATATTCCAATTGCCAGCAGCATGCAAGCTGGTTTCCCTAGGTGCTGGGGGGGGGTTGGCCTTGCCATGCCTCCCCACCCAATTATCCCAACATCTATCATCGCTCCTGCAGTCTGGCATTCAATTAGGCTTTGCACTTGGCCTTGCAGAAGCTTGCTATGCCTGAGAATAAAAGGGAGTGTAGCATGGTCTTATCTTCTGGTTTTGGTGTAGCTCAACCCAAAGTCTATATCGTTCTAATCATGTGACTGGAGACCACGTTTTCGAGCTCTTCATTGCATATAATACTATTAAATGATTAACCCTTGGCACTTTTAGTGTTTTTCCATTTCACCTCGAAAAGAAGTTTGTTTCTTTCTCACGTTCATGTAGCTTCTTGACAGACAACCAGGCTCACGGTCACCTTGACTCTTGGTGCTGGGCCAGCCAGCCTCTCTTGAATTCTCCTTCTCCGGCAGCTATTTTCAATTGCGGCAGATTCAAGCCCTTTCCATTCACAGGGTTCAAGTTTGCTAAAGTGTATTGTAAAACATCTAGATTCTATACATTCCTATGTATATACAGTGGTGCATCGCCTGCATCTATTCACTACATAGCTAGCCTCAGGATTACTTTGTCTATTTGCGTTACAGCATCTGTACAAGTGTGAAATGACTTTGCATTATCATCCATGTTTCTTCGCATGAGCATCTTCATTTCGATCCCAAAATGTTGCTTATCTTCGACACCTGCTCTTCTGATCTTATATAATGTTTATGTTCCTTCTTCATTTGTGTCTTTTCTGGGTGTGTCAGCTCTGTTTCGCGTGATGTCACCAGTCTTCTTTCTCATTTATTTTCATAGTTCTTCCGGGACTCTGTCCAGAAGACCATTGTTTCTTTGTGAATGCACATAGGGTTTTCTCAATGCATACCTTGTCTCAAGAATTCTTTGAGGCATTGGCGTCCCCAATGCTACTGCACATGTCGTAATTTACGGTTTGCAGCATATAGGCAACATGGTGCAGAGCTTCTTGTAGGGGTTTTTGGCTCTTCCTCTACAGTCCGGCGAAAGGAAGTAGCCCACTCGAAAGTCTCCACAAAATGTTTTTTGTCTCATTATAAGCGGCAAAGTGAACAAACTCTGAAATGCGTAATGGTCAAGATTAACCCAGACGAAAGGGGGAGTTAAAAGGTGATTGCTTGAAGTGGAAGGTTTCTTAGAACTTTTCTGACTATGGTATAGAACTACCAACACCAAGGAACATTGTGGCAAATAACATTAAGGAAGAGTGAAAGCGTAGACCTCTGAACGCACACTCCAAAGTAAATACAAACCGCTAGGGAATAAAGAAAAGAGATAGTTTTGCAAGCATAACAAAGTTTCATATAATGTAAATGCCAGCAAAGAACTCTGCTGCCCAAAAGCGCTCTGCTAAAAATTACACGGACAGCACACTAAAAAGGCTAAATGCATTATCAGTGGCAAAATCGTATACAGTAGATATTCATGAAGCTGGTTGGTGCAGACACATACGAGCCAGCTCCATACAAGATGGTAGGTGCTAATTGGCAGTTCCTTCTCAGTCAATCTTGGTGCACGTGGGTCAGCTGGGCTCATCCTTGCGGTGAAGGTCAGGGCGAGCATTAGAAATACTCTATCTAATCTATGCTAAACAACAGGAACTAGTTATTCATTCATTATGACAGGCACCTGGACATCATATGAAAGGGTTGTCTGAGAGAATGGGGGATACAATACAGTTATGTTGACCCCCACATTCAGGGCTTCATTAATACTGCAGTTCCCGCACACAAAGCTTCCCCCGGGGGATTGATCTCTAATTTATCCTCCCTGGTACCTCATGTTACAGAAGACGTGTGTTGCTATTGGGAAGATATACAGTCGTGCAAGTTTGCAGATCTGTGGTGGTCATTTTAGAGAGGTTATGGCCTAGGGGTCGGGCCAGTGGATAGTGGTTGGCTTCGCCCTGTTTGGGTGGGGGTCAGAAGCCTACTGGCAGTTTAGTGGAGATGGATGGGTGTATCGCAGGGCCTGGTGCTGTCTCACGCTCTGTGCCGGGCACATTCCTGAATGTGATCCTAGACATTTGCAACAATGGAGGGAGAGAAGGTAAATGGACTTCAGTGGGAACAGGGCTCATGCAGAGCTGGCCTTGTGTGCTGATGGCTTGGTACCGCTGTATGAACTCGGGATGCCAGCACTGCAGTTCTCAGTATGTCCGTTCTGGGCTTAATAGAGAATGGAGTGTCGGGGCAGGGGAATGGCTAGTGCTATTCACCTATTTCTATGCGCTATCAGGCTTTTATACGCACCCTGGAGGTGGGGTATGCTCCCCCTTGTCTTTGTATGGAATTCACCTAATTCGGATGCGCCTAGGGGGGTGGGATAGGATCATTTCCATCCCAACAAGAGCTAAAGTGAAAGTCGAAGTGGTCCTGCGGAAGTCTATGGTAAAAGCCTTGCACGCACATTCGAAAGTCTTCGACATCAGTGAAAGGCCTGAGCCCGACTGAGGCAGACCGGAAGCATGATATAAGTGAGGGGAAGGGAACCCCTAAAGAATGTCAAGGAAGTTTGGGCAAGGGAACCCCTGCAAGTGCTGTGATTACAAGGTCGGAGCCTAGCTGAGGGAGACCTACGTGAACTATTGATGCTTTGTAATAGTTCAAGTAAGGTTTTACCAGACATCTGTTCCGGGTCCTGCAAAGGGAATCTCGTAATCAGCGCTCCCGTAATGAAGGGTGCTGGTCCCGTACCGGCACCCTTCATTACGGGACTGCAAGGGTCGTAATGAGGCCGTAGAACTGTATTATCTTTATTATTTGATGGTAGAGACTACTCCCATCTTAGCTATAAGGCAAAGTAGGAGTTTTTCCAAACCCCACAAATTGAATAAAGTTTTTGAAACGTGTAACTCTTGTGTCAGTGTCATACTTGTGATACCATGCCTCCCTTACAGTGGCTTGAGGGGAATGTGAGCATGCTTGCTTATTCTCAATCCACTCCCTTTTAAAACATTCATGGGGCACTCGGGAGGGTATCTGAGCATTGTTATTCTCAATCCACACCCTTTTAGAACATCCATGGATCACTTGGGGGTTATCTGGGCATCCTATTGTCAATCCACACGCTTTTAGAACATGTGTGGTTCTCCTGGGGAATGTAAGCATGCTTGGTGTAAATCCACACACTTTTGTGACATTCATGGATTTACTTTGGGGGGTATCTGAGCATGCTCATTGTCAATCCACTCCCTTATACAACCTACACGGGTGCTTGAGGGGTATCTGAGCATGCTTATTGTCAATCCACCCCCTTTACAACCTACACGGGTTGCTTGAGGGGTATCTGAGCATGCTTATTGTCAATCCACTCCCTTATAGAACCTACACGGGTTGCCTGAGGGGTATCTGAGCATGCTTATTGTCAATCCACTCCCTTATAGAACCTACACGGGTTGCCTGAGGGGTATCTGAGCATGCTTATTGTCAATCCACTCCCTTATAGAACCTACACGGGTTGCCTGAGGGGTATCTGAGCATGCTTATTGTCAATCCACTCCCTTATAGAACCTACACGGGTTGCCTGAGGGGTATCTGACCATGCTTATTGTCAATCCACTCCCTTATAGAACCTACACGGGTGCTTGAGGAGTATCTGAGCATGCTTATTGTCAATCCACTCCCTTATAGAACCTACACGGGTTGCTTGAGGGGTATCTGAGCATGCTTATTGTCAATCCACTCCCTTATAGAACCTACACGGGTGCTTGAGGGGTATCTGAGCATGCTTATTGTCAATCCACTCCCTTATAGAACCTACACGGGTTGCCTGAGGGGTATCTGAGCATGCTTATCGTCAATCCAATCCACTCCCTTATAGGACCTACACGGGTTGCTTGAGGGGTATCTGAGCATGCTTATCGTCAATCCAATCCACTCCCTTATAGGACCTACACGGGTTGCCTGAGGGGTATCTGAGCATGCTTATTGTCAATCCACTCCCTTATAGAACCTACACGGGTTGCCTGAGGGGTATCTGACCATGCTTATTGTCAATCCACTCCCTTATAGAACCTACACGGGTTGCTTGAGGGGTATCTGAGCATGCTTATTGTCAATCCACTCCCTTATAGAACCTACACGGGTTGCCTGAGGGGTATCTGACCATGCTTATTGTCAATCCACTCCCTTATAGAACCAACACGGGTTGCCTGAGGGGTATCTAACCATGCTTATTGTCAATCCACTCCCTTATAGAACCTACACGGGTGCTTGAGGAGTATCTGAGCATGCTTATTGTCAATCCACTCCCTTATAGAACCTACACGGGTTGCTTGAGGGGTATCTGAGCATGCTTATTGTCAATCCACTCCCTTATAGAACCTACACGGGTGCTTGAGGGGTATCTGAGCATGCTTATTGTCAATCCACTCCCTTATAGAACCTACACGGGTTGCTTGAGGGGTATCTGAGCATGCTTATTGTCAATCCAATCCACTCCCTTATAGGACCTACACGGGTTGCCTGAGGGGTATCTGAGCATGCTTATTGTCAATCCACTCCCTTATAGAACCTACACGGGTTGCCTGAGGGGTATCTGACCATGCTTATTGTCAATCCACTCCCTTATAGAACCTACACGGGTTGCTTGAGGGGTATCTGAGCATGCTTATTGTCAATCCACTCCCTTATAGAACCTACACGGGTTGCCTGAGGGGTATCTGACCATGCTTATTGTCAATCCACTCCCTTATAGAACCAACACGGGTTGCCTGAGGGGTATCTAACCATGCTTATTGTCAATCCACTCCCTTATAGAACCTACACGGGTGCTTGAGGAGTATCTGAGCATGCTTATTGTCAATCCACTCCCTTATAGAACCTACACGGGTTGCTTGAGGGGTATCTGAGCATGCTTATTGTCAATCCACTCCCTTATAGAACCTACACGGGTGCTTGAGGGGTATCTGAGCATGCTTATTGTCAATCCACTCCCTTATAGAACCTACACGGGTTGCTTGAGGGGTATCTGAGCATGCTTATTGTCAATCCAATCCACTCCCTTATAGAACCTACACGGGTGCTTGAGGGGTATCTGAGCATGCTTATTGTCAATCCACTCCCTTATAGAACCTACACGGGTTGCTTGAGGGGTATCTGAGCATGCTTATTGTCAATCCACTCCCTTATAGAACCTACACAGGTGCTTGAGGGGTATCTGAGCATGCTTATTGTCAATCCACTCCCTTATAGAACCTACACGGGTTGCTTGAGGGGTATCTGAGCATGCTTATTGTCAATCCACTCCCTTATAGAACCTACACGGGTTGCTTGAGGGGTATCTGAGCATGCTTATTGTCAATCCACACTCTTTTGAAACATTCATGGATCTGTTAGGGGGATCGGAGCACATGTATTTTCAATCCCTGCCCCTTTAGAATGTGCAAGGTTTGCTTGGGAAATCTAAGCATGCTTTTTGTAAATCCAGACACTTTTATAACTATCATGGGTTTAATTGAGGGATATCTGAGCATGCTTATTGTCAATACACATCCTTTTGGAACCTTCATGGGAGACTTGGGGGATCTGAGCGTGATTATCCTCAATACACTCCCTTTAAGAACATTCATGGGACGCATGGCGACAATCTGAGAATGCTTATTGTCAATCCAATCCATTTGAAAACATTCATGGATCGATTGGGTGGATCTGAACACGATTATTCTCATTCGACTCTCTTTTGGAACCTTCAAAGGTCACTTTGGGGATTTAAGCATGAGTAGTGAAAATCTACACACTTTTATCGCGTTCTTTGGTTATGTTGTGGGCGTTATCTGAGCATGCTTATTGTCAATCCACAACTTTTAAGAACATTTTTGGATCACCTGGGGGCAATTCATCATGCCTAGTGTCAATCCATACCCTTTTAGAACATGTGTGGTTCAGCTGGGGGATTTAAGCATGTGAAGTGTAAACTCACATACTTTTATATTTAAGCATGTGAAGTGTAAACTCACATACTTTTATGACATTATTTGGTTTACTTGGGGGGGTGGGGGGTCTGAGCGTGCTTATGGTCAATCCACACCCTTTAAGAACATTCACGGGTCGCTTGGGAGGGATATGAACATGTGTATTGACAATCAACACACTTTTGCAACATTCATGGGTTCCTCATTGAATACTCTTGATGCCCATTACCATGGCATGTTTTCATGGGCATCAAGAGTAAAGCAATAGAATGCAAACATGGTTCATGTTTCCTTTACTCTTGATGCCCAATGTGTTATTATGTGGCAAGACTAGCCTACGCTGATGGCACATTCTGGATATATGTTTTACTGTGCCACAGTATGAAGTATATCCATACCTGCCCACCAACGTAGGCAAGTCTTGCCACGTATGAACAAAATGGGCATCAAGAGTAAAGGAAACACGAAGCATGTTTGCATTACTATTGATACCTATTAAAACATGCAGTTTCATGTCCCGAAATACACCCCCTCACCCTCGCTGTGTCCTGGCATACCCCCCTAATCACTGTCAGGGTGAAGGGGGTATGCCAGTACATGGCATCGCAGCCTCACTTCTCACCCCTCCTCCCCCAGCGGAACCCTAGGCCTGCCGCTTACTAACCGCTGGGAAGGGAGGGACACCCCCCGGAGGGACAAGGTGCTTAATCAGAGCTGGGTCAGTCTCTGGCACACACACTTGCATTCATACACATGGATTCATCGGTTTCTCTCTTTCAAACATGCATTCATTCATGCCTTCATTTCCCCATTCACTCGCGCACAGTTACAGATACAAACACTTGCATGGACGCAAAAACATACATACATACATACAATAGAAAAACATTCTCCTTACTTGCATCCCCGGTCCCGATGCCATCGCCCATAGAGGCCCTCTGGCTGCTGCTCAGCATTAACAGGAACCAGGAAGTAGAGCGTACTTCTTGGTTCCTGAGGGCAAGTGTGGATAGTCAGAGCATCTCCATAATTCCTCCCACAGAGGCATACGCGTGCTGAGAGGTGCAGGAGTTCCCCTACGCACATTTATACCTGCAGTTCCTCAGCCTGCTTCCCCAGTAGGCCCTGCAAGGCCAGGGAAGCAAAACTCCCTTGTATCCCGCTCAATGTTGTGTCCCGATCCCGGGTCACCGGAGCGGGACACGCAGTTACCAGGATCACCTGGTTAGTCAGTTCAGTTAGGCTGCGAGCACGTAGCAGAGCGGACCGCAGGGGACACCATTAGCGCTCTGGAGCATCAGACCATATACCAGTGCTGGGGGCACCCAGCCAACATCGTAGGACAGGGAGCACCCTATCAGCCCATTGTCACACAGGCTCCTACATGGCCTGGTGGCACCCAGGCCAACACGTGACACAGTGACAGAGTTGCCATGCAGGGGCGCCCGCACCTTCAAGCAGAGTTGCCCGGCAGGGGCTCCGCTTACCTCGGTGGGGTGACCTCAGGGACAGCGTTGCCCAGCAGGGGCACTGTCCAGGTGGAGGGTCCTGCAGCAGCAGGCCCTCCGCCTGCTACGCAGCACCAGCATTGCGCAGCTGAAATAACAGACACAGCAAGCAGGGCTCCATAGCATCGACTGACTAGCCGGAACTGGCAGGTCCCTTTCATTATGTAGGTCACATGGTCACCACCATGTGACCATAGCACGAACCCTGGGAAATACCATGCTCTGAGGAAGGGGTGACACACCATATCCCTGACCTTGCATGACTCATTGGGCATACCTTAAACTGTCACAGGGAAACAGCGTTTCCCATTGCCAGATAAAGCCAGCTGAAGAGTGCTTGGGAATACTTTCCCTGGACTGGCTTTGGCTCGTCCATAATGAATGACAGGCGGGACAGCGCTCAATCACCCATTATGGATGAGACGCCCCTGATGGCTACATATTGTCGATGGAGTTTTGTTTGTTCTTCCTTTGTTTTGAATCCGTACAGGTCTGTTTATTTTTTTGTCGTAGGACTCCATGGGAGTGGGGAGACGGAAGCACCGGCACTGTAGCTAATGGTACTAGTGCTTCTGTGATGACTCTGCCTACGCAGACCGATGCACCCGGCAGGGTCAGGCCTGTCGGGCACAGCATCTCCAGCAGGCAGACTCGTAATATGGCTGTCTGGAAAACAAGGGTGCCGGTAAGGCTACTGGCACCCTTGTTTCTGGACCGCCACACTTGTAATGAGGCCTCCTGTATCTTAAGGGAAAAAACAGGACAGGATGGCCTTCTCATGCATGGCCATGGGAAACTTGAGAGCTCTGTAGGTCTGTTTCATTTTTATTTTGAAATATAGAAACGTTCCTGTTGGTATATTGTCTACCTTCCTATTGATATTATGCATTTTTAGCATTTGTTTGTTATCTGGGTCTTTTAGACCTAGGCATACACTTTTTTGTTGTTTTTATAACACTAGAGGACTTCAGTCCCCATAATCTCACAGGGCATGCACGTTAGAAACAAACTCAGGCTATAATTAACGGAAAAATCTGTTTAGGCCTGTTCAGGCTGGTTCACGTGGTCCGGCTGGGGACTCAACAGACATTTTCAGATAATATGTAAATAGCTGTTTTAATCTGTTCTGCCTGCTTGGATACATGCCAACATTATCCACTTCATTCGGGAGATGTTTGTCCAGTAGTGGTTTTAACTTTGAATTCTGGGACTTGTAGCCCTGCATTTCCCCATTATAAATCCAGCACTACAAGTACCAGAATGCACAGTTAAAACCACGACTGGACAAACATCTTCTGAATAGAATGGATAATCTTGGCGTGTATGTGCTTGATTTTGCTCTTTTCTTTTATCTTAATGTTTTTTCATTTGTTCATATAGCCTAGTTATGGTACAAATAGGAACATATACTTTAAAGAGTTATTTCCTGTAAATCAAATCTACGGGTAATCACACTTGGAGCCCACAACAAAATTTGCACCCACAGTATTACAGGCAGCATTAAGCCGGACTCCCTCAACAGCAAATTCCCCCCTGGTGTTTTAACCTTTCCCCGGACAAACCATGGGGGTTTTACCTGTGCCTTTATGAATGCAGGATCAGCAATTAGTAATGCCCTCATCATTCTCGATTTTATCAATGAGCGTAATCTGGACATCTGTTTTAGCACTATCTCCCGGCTAAAGGAGGATTGGCAAACAAGTTTCTACCTGCTTGATTCAGATCCATATTCTATCAAGTGGGTCAATAGACCAGATCGGCATGGCCGCGGTGTAGTCCGCAGCTCATTCAAATCATACCTTGCTAATTGCAACCAGTTTTTACAAATGGATTCCTCCAGATCAACAACTCTACACGTCACCTGTGGAGTCCCGCAAGGATCAATCCTCTCACCTGTGAACTTCAATCTTTACATGGAATTCCACAGAACCCTCCTCACTTGACACGACTTCTACATCCATCAAAACTCAGTTGACACGCAGCTCTACCTCAAGATGTCCTCCATCAATGACATCCACAGGCTCAAAGCCCGCCTCACATTGATCCAGTCGTGGATGTCTAGTGCTTACCTAAAGCTCAACACATTCAAGACTGAATTCCTACTGCTGACCAACAACTCTGAACACTCTGACATCCAGACCTGACTCTCTGCTATGAAGCTCAAGGGCTTCACACCCTAGCTGGCTACCTCTGCCAAGACCCTTGGGTTCAACATCAACAGACAACTCTCTTTCAAACAGCACATAGAAGGAAGATACAAATGGCTTGCTATCAACTTTCTTTCCTCTGGAAAATCATGGCCTTCATCACAGAAAACAACTTCAGATCTGCTGTCCAAGCTTTGGACTTCCGCCACCTGGATGGGGGCAATGACCTTCTGGATGGCCTTCCGGCGACTACCTTGGCAGCCCTGAGATGTGTCCCGCATGCTGCAGCAGTCTCCTCAAAGGGCTCTGCAAATTTAACCACATCACCTGACCCTCCTCGAACTGCTCTGAATCATCATCAAATCCTGCTGCATCATCTACAAGGCTATCACCCTGAAGTCTCCAAGCTACCTCACTGAGAAACTCAGCATCTCCAAAGGCCTATGGTCCACCAGAAGTAAAGACATGCACAGACTTGAACACTGCCAGTGCAGGAACAAAAGAACCTGAAGACACCCCCGTTCTGTTTATGCCCCAAGGCTCTGGAACCACCTCCCATCAACATCAGACTCCCCCATAAATTCTACAGTTCTGGAAGGAGCTCAAGACTCTCCACTTCAATTAATGGCTACTCCCTAACACCTGGGTCCACACACCCTCCACTCCCAGCCCATCCTGAGACTGGGTGATCTGCTTCCCACTGTTTCTTCCCCAGATTACTTGTAGATCCCTTGCTACCAAACTCCCCCTCCCATTAGCCCCCCCGCTCCATTGTTTGTTTCTCTGCTTCCTTCACCATGTTCTTCCCCATATGATTGTAAAGCGCTTCCCGAAGCAAGATCTGAACTCAGTAAATACCCTAATAAAGATCATGATAATAGTACTAGCTGTGATTTTTATGTCCTCCCTAAACCTCTCCCATTTCGAAAGAACTATATTGGGGAAAGGCCTCTGAAGTTTGTTCTTTTATTCTGATACCCCATCAGGAATGTTGTTATAAAGGTATTCTCTACTATCGGCTCTCGAGCCGCGCAACCAGTTTTAAACAAATTTGATCAATATCTTTTCGTGGCTGGACTGAACTATGATAAAAACTTTATTTTGCTCGACTACCCAGACAGTCCAAAATAAGCTAGATCACAGCATTTAAACCTGGCTATCGCTGGTGCTCTGCAGTTTTGAGTCATTTTAAACAGGATTAGGGGGAGGGAAATGAGAGGCATTGCCGTTGTTCTAGGGATCATAACTTATTAGGCAAGGTACAAGAAGCATTATTTAGGCAATAAGCCATGAGCAGGGGGGCATTACCACTTCAGGTAATGCCCCGGGGCCCATAGTTACAGGCCCAACCTGAAGCATTAAGCATCTTGACCTGCTCTTACATCTTCCCCTGCTTCTGAGCTTTTGTCACTTTGACCTCAGTGCCTGCTCACAGACATGCTATGGGATTATACTGTGTGTTGATGTCCTGGAATCAGATGCACTGTGTATCCCTGGTCCCTTACTTCATGCTTGTGCCGCACGGGCTAGGGCTGTTTGGAATTTCTTTTCTGATTCGATTGTCCACTATCGTGGAGACAGCTTTCTCTGAGCTATAGTCTCAAGCCTCTCCGGGAAGGCATTGCCACATGGGTTTATTACCATCCAACATTGACTTGAGGGGCCGTGGAGGTGCCACTGTGCTTTTCCACCATACGGATTGATATTGACCTGTATTTACAATTTCCTTTACATCTCGGGGGAGAGGCGTACAGCATTCCTCCTGCCTTTTTTCTTATAGACTGGTAACAGGGTATTTTGACACTCTGTGCTGGGCTTTATGGAGGAAGGTCTTGCTACTTTCCTGGTTACACACCGGGTTTGGTGTTAAATGTCACATCTGCATATACAAGTTAAAATCTACCACCTCTTTCTTGGTTGGGACTGCACTCTGATTAATCAGAATATGATTAATAAAGGGGCTATGTACAGAGCACACCGAAAAAGGGAAAGGGGCCCTCTGTCTAGCTGTGTGAGCGATTCCAAGGATTCTAACCGGTCAACATAGTACAACTATCCAGCACTCTACATAGAGGACTTTTGATATTCGAGCATGCAAAGGGCTGCAGGGTATCTCCAACAGGTAATGCTTGACTGCTTTGGAAAGGTTAGTTAGTCCGTTATGTTTGTGATCTTTACTGGAACCGACCGCCAGAGGTGGGTGTGGAGGGGCATGCCCTCCAAAGAAGCCCCCACCAGATTAGGGAAGTTATGTCTTGGAAGGCATAGTGAAATGGCCATGACAGTTCTGCATGTTTGGTGGTTTCCCGGTGATGACGGTATGGTGCCTTGGCATCAGATTTTTATTTAATTTGTCACATGAGATGATAGGTCGCCCACGAGGCCAGCCCAGCATGGATGGGATATTGGCCACTTGGCCCAGCACTCCATGCTTGATAAAGGTCTTGAATCATTCTGGATTTGGGAATTGCAGGCACCAAGCTGGGGTTGAGGTTCTGAGGAGGGCGCAAGAGGTTTTAGAAAGTAGTAAAATAAAAGTATAGGAACAGTAAAACTTAATATAAAAAAGTAGAGGAGCACCGCTCCCAACCGCTCCTGCTCACTTCGACCACTGGTTGGGCCTGCTCAGAAATGTTAGGGTTCTAAAACATTGTATCGTGACTTGCTTAATGTCTACCACAAACCACAGCTAATGATCAAGGATGACACCCAGGACTTTGTATGGCAGTTGAACAGTTGGCAGTAGTCAGGAATAGGCTTGCTGTTCGTTTTGGCTCTGGTCCTTTTGGCATGCATTCTTTGTTGTGTTATTGTGATCTAACCAATTACTGTCTATACACTATTGGATGTGGCCAAGATATTTGGCCAGTTGATGAGGGTCCTCTCTGTTGTCGCTTCTCTTGTATCGTTTTGAGTTGTATTCATATTGAGTGACACTGAGACTACAAATTCAGACAAGGGTCCCTGAAACTTGGATTTGCAAGTTAAATAGCAAGGCAATGGGAAGGAGGCTTGCATAACTCCACAGATAAGTTTAGTGGATTGGTGTGCGCATTGCCATTTCTTGTGTAGAAGGAGTGGGGCCACTCCTGCACTGACCTAGTCAGCTCATTTCTTTATATTTGTGAGTGTTTGCAGCAGGATGTTTCAGCCAGTGGTGCTGAATGCAGAAAAGAGGTTTAAGATGACCGGTGCATCCAGCTCATGTGCTTTGCAAGGCAGTGCAAGGGAGTCCACGACATCAAGGCGCGTGCGTTCTGCGCTTTGAAGGAACTCTGGGAGCGTTTTCAGGAAAGTAAAAACGAATGAAGCCAACGTGAGCCAGCCATGGACTCTATTTCATGTCACCAACTGACTGCAAAGATCATTGCAATGAAACATTAAAATATGAGGGCATCGCCTGCACACAGCGTATGCTTGATTCACTAAGCAAGCATAATGTTTTTTTTATTTTTTTTATTTGGGGCCTGTGGCGAGGTCCTGTGTCAATCGAGACCAAGGACAATGGATGAGGGCCCCAAGGGCGTTATGGGGCGGTTACTTAGCCCCCGCCAGTGGGCAGGAGACAGTCACATGACAGATAAAGATACTACTGGCTTTTTAAGAGCATTACAAAATGGCCTCTTATCTTGCACTGCAAAATGCACCTCCTCCCCACGGCACGCCTTGGGACTTATGAGGCCTAGCTTCCTCATAAATTGTGATAATAACTCTGAAACACTCATGATGAGACAGAAAGTGGTAAGGCTGGATGTATGTCTTCTGATTTGCCCTAGAAATCCCCTTGAAACAGTGGTCAGAGTCTGCCCCAGGAGGGCGAGCAGGATTCAGCGTACTCTTTAGGGGATCAGATCCCTAATGCATTACCCCCTTTAGGACCCGAATTTAATTTAGCCCAAGCTGCTTTTGATGCCACCATATCTGCAGAGGAGGGTGCATAAGTGATAAGGCCCTAATTTATTTATTTATTTATTTGTTTATTGTTTATTACGCGCCGCAGCCATCACTGCGCACATCAACACAGACAATTCAGCTAGCGAATCTTTATAAGAGTGTCAGGATATCAATTAAATAGTAAGGCTTTGAGAAGTTTTTGAAAAATATGAAAAGGCTCTTTTCTCTGCGTAAGTCAAGTGGCAACCTGTTCCAAGCATGTGTAGCCCGGACAGGGAAGGGGTGTCCCTTCACTATTGTTCTCTTGCCTCTACGGCATATTAGCCGTAGAGTATCGTTGAATCTGGTTGATCTCCCACTGTAGTTGCAAAAAGAGACTTTCTTTGAGATCCATAGAGGCCGATCCATGCAAACATTTGTGTGTGAAATTGATGATCTTAAAGAGAATCCTAGATTCAACTGGCAGCCAGTGGAGCTCCTTCCTGGCGTAGGTAATGTGATTTCTCTTAGGAACACTTTTAATGATGCACACAGTGTTATTTTGAAGGATTTATGCAGTTCTTACTGGCCCCACGAGGAGCACATTGTAGTAGTTGAGCCCGGGCATAATAGTGGCCAGCACTAAAATTTCATAATTTCTACTCATTACATATTTTGTGGGGCAAAGGGATCTGTTATAATGTGCAGGGAGGTGGGAAGCCTAGGCATCAGTTGTTGGTATCCCTTCCTTTATGGAAAGCTGTTATTGATCTGGTCTGATCCCATCCTTGAGTAGAATGCCCAAAGAGTGAAAGAACATGTCTTTAACTGATTGTTTTGTCCAGGGATCCACCAGCTAATCCAGAAATGCTCTACAGAATGTCCAGTTTTTCAAAAGATGTTTAAGAGTGATATGGGTAACTGCAAACTTAAATTATCATTTGCATAGCCTTCTCAATGATTGGAATAGACCTGGTAGGTCCTCTATGTCCTTCAAAAATTGGGAATTACTATAATCTAGTACTATGAGTTTTGATACCCACTATCCAGAGGCCTTTCCCATGAAACCGAACATACACAACACATTTGGAAACATATTGTGTTGTACTTTACATAAATTGGGTTAGCAAAGGAAAACTTAACTGACTATGGTACCCCATTCCTTTCCAAATTCCAGACTGATCTTAAAAAATTGTTTCAGATAGATACCCTTTTGACCTCCATATATCACTCCCAGACAGATGGCTTTGTGGAGCGCTTCAACCAAACCTTAAAGAACTTTCTCCAAATATGTATTTGTTCGAAGGATGAGAGGAATTAGGATGAACTACTACAATGGACCTTCTTCGTTGCATGGAAAACTCCCCAGTTGCCCACCTGATTCTATCTGTTCAAACTAGTCTACTGTAGAGGACTCTTGATATTCTGAAGGAAGGCTACGTCGGACGAGAAGACTTGGAAGAAAGAACATCAGAGTTTGTGAGAACCATCAAGGAGAGACTTCAGTTAATCCGCAATTTAACACAATTGCATTTAGAGACCAGCCGATATGAACATAAGCATTTAAATGGTTGCAGAGGTTTAAAGTAGGGGTACTGCCTTAGTCTTACTTCGAGCATCAGAAAATAAATTGGTCTCTAAGAGGCAGAGCGATCCCTGAGTCACAGAGTTTCTCAGTGTCCTCAACTACTGAATATAGCAGAATGATGGCCAAAAGTGTTGAGAAGTATATCATGTACTCTGGCTCAAGGACCAATGGAAACTAAAAGAACCAGCTTTTGCTGGAACACTGCAGTCTGGAGAAAGGGTGAACATCTCTGTGATATAAACTGATCTAGACACAAGACCAGATGCAACAACTTTGTGAACTTTATCGAAATGCATTACAGACTATCTGTCATACTGTGAGCCTATTGACTGCCCATGGCTCCTCTGAAAGCCATGGAGGATGAGGTTAAGAAGATGCTGGATTAGGAGTTCATTGAATCTTCAAAAACCCACTGGTCATCCCAAATCCTTCTGTTACCTAAAGCCCATGTGAGTTGTCGATCTTTCATGGGTTTTAGGAAAGTAAATGAAATCTCTCACTTTGACAACTATCACATGCCTAGAATTGATAAAATGATCACATGAATCAGGCTTGCAAAGTACATTTCAAAGGTTACTGCCAGATCTCCTAGTCCAAGAATATATAGAGAAATAGTCCAAGAATATATAGAGAAAATTAGCTTTGCCACACTTATTGGCCTTTTGCAGTTCACCATTCTACCCTTCAGGCTATATATGGGAGATACTGTGGTTAAAGGATTGAAACAAGAGAAGAGACACCAGGAAGAAGGCGGAAGTCCGCAGGAGGTGGATGGTTGAAAAAATCCGAAGGAGGCTGGAAGGTGCCTGGAGGAGGTGGGATTAGAGAACAAGGAGGACGTGGGAAGTCACCAGAAGGATAGGGGAATTAAGCAGGAGGTGTTTGGTAGACGTCATCAGGGGGCGTTGGTGAAAAACATGATTAGCTGGTTGGCGTAAGAGATCAGGAGGTGGTTGGTGGACGTCATATGGAGCAAGTGGAAAGACAAGAGGCAATGCAGGAAGCTAGAAAGATGATAGCAAGTAAGTGCAGGAAGGAATGAACAGGAATATATGGCCTAGGGAAAGGGCTAGTGGTGAAACCCTGATCAGAAAGGGTTAAACCCCACATGTAAAGAAATGTGAACATGGTGTCATACCGCGGATAAACAGGATCAGAGGAGAAGTAGAGAGGTGGTGAAAAGGGACGAAATGTGGGCCATACAAGAGGGAGGTGAAAACGCCCTCTTAAGCTTGCATGTGGAAACTGGAGCAGTTCTCACCAGTAGGCTCTGTCTTGAAGTTAAAGAGACGCTCCAGTGTTACCTAAAGGTCGGTCGGAAGACATTGCAACATTTAGAGGACCTACAAGAAGGAGCAGAGATATTTGTATCTGGCAGTCAACAAGAGAGAAGCCAGTAGGAATCTCAGAGAGCCTGTCAGTGACTGGAAGGATTCACTGAGACTGTGTGAACTTTATTGAGAATCTGTGCACTTTTGCAAAAGTGAATATCTTGGCATATTTTGGTTTTGAGTTTGACCCAGGAGAAGGACCTTTTTGTGTTCCCTCTCTCCCTTTCTTTCTCTCTCTCCCTCTCTTTTTCTTTCCCTCTCTCAGTTTCATCACCTCTAGCTCTCTCCCCTCTCTCCTATGCAAAGAGCCCATTGTGCCTTTTCCTTAACATTTAATCCCACAGTATCATTAGTCCAACACTCTGTTGCCCCTTCTGAGGGATCCCTTCGTATTCTGCCATCCTTATTACTGCCTCAGCTCTGCAAGCAGTGCGCTCAGTTGTGGTGCTATGATGGCTCCTTTGGGGTGTTGTGAATACAACAGTGCACGTATTATTCCCACTCTTGCTCTTCATTCATGTTCTTTTATCAGGAACCTAGGAAATGCGGCACTCAAGATCATGCACAAAAAATCAGACTCTTCCCCGAAAAAGCAGAAAGCAAAATGGTTCACTGTGGGGATCCTGAAATGCAAACACCAGGCCCGATCCCTGGAACTAATCTTGTGCCAATACAATATCCCAGGAAACAGAATCACTTATCTAATCTCATCTGGTGCCCATACAATATCCAAGCAAACAGAATCACTTATCTCATCTCATCTGGTGCCCATACAATATCCCAGCAAACAGAATCACTTATCTCATCTCATCTGATGCCCATACAATATCCCAGCAAACAGAATCACTCATCTCATCTGGTGCCCATACAATATCCCAGCAAACAGAATCACTTATATCATCTCATCTGGTGCCCATACAATATCCCAGCAAACAGAATCATTTATCTCATCTCATCTGGTGCCCATACAATATCCCTGCAAACAGAATCACTTATCTCATCTCATCTGGTGCCCATACAATATCCCAGCAAACATAATCACTCATCTCATCTGGTGCCCATACAATATCCCAGCAAACAGAATCACTTATCTCATCTCATCTGGTGCCCATACAATATCCCAGCAAACAGAATCACTCATCTCATCTGGTGCCCATACAATATCCCAGCAAACAGAATCACTCATCTCATTTGGTGCCCATACAATATCCCAGCAAACAGAATCACTCATCTCATCTGGTGCCCATAGAATATCCCAGCAAACAGAATCACTCATCTCATCTGGTGCCCATACAATATCCCAGCAAACAGAATCACTCATCTCATCTTATCTGGTCGCCATACAATATCCTAGCAAACAGAATCACTTATCTCATCTCAGAGGCGACCAGAAAAGCATCACAAATGCAAAAAAGTACTTCCCCTCAAGAATATGGAATGCCCTTTACATCTTCTAAGGACGTTCCCAGTGTGTTCTCCAATCCCCATATCTCTACTACCACCCTTTCTCCATTCCTGACATTGTATAAAAGCTCTCAAAATTCTTTATTGATAAAGTTGACATTATTAGGCAAGACATTTCTTTTGAGAATCTCCTCATGCCTCCACCACCTCATCCGCCAACAGCACACTCCTCTTCCATCCTGTTTCTCTCTCTCCAAAATCGGAAATGCAGCCTCTGCCCTGGACCTCTGCCCTAAGCCCTTTTCAAAGAATGATCCCCATTACTTTTCAAGCTCTTCCCCATCTCTTTAACTTATCTTCTATAGTTTTGAGTTGTAATCATATTGAGTGACACTGAGACCACAAATTCAGATCTGTTTGACCACGTTTTCACATAGAACTCCTGCATCTTTAGGCTTCTACTATACCCGGTTACCATCATTAGTAGCTTATATGTTACCTGGCCATGTTTCCTCCAACTTATCATCCCATCGATTCCATGTCAGCCTGAAAAGAGCGTGATTGCTCTTCTTTTTCAAGATAACTGACAATGATGTTATATCGTTGATTAGTGATGGGGATATGAGTACATAGTCCAAAATAGAAGACTCTAACCCATTAGTCCAGGATATACCCAGAGGACGATTGCCCTCACATTGCCCATTCAACATAGACACGTCTCTTTGTTTCATCAACTCCAGCCAAACAAGGGCTCTCACCTTCCTCCCACCCCTGCCTGGCTCCCCTGCTTTAATCATCCCCCCTTATTTGACATGCATGGACAATTCAAATCTCCCCCCACAAACATAAACTGTACATTGTGGCTACTACAACATTTATCAATAACATCAATAATTGCCTGCAAGAACACTTTTGTCAACGTCCCTTTGGGGTTCTAATAGATGTCAATAATCAAACCCCAATTCCATTGTTTCCATATTGCGTCTTTCCCCTTTAAACAAATCACTTGAATAAATGGGTTCAGACATAGCGTGTCTTCAACCACTGGACCCCTTCCAATTTTCACCAAGGTCAGCAAACCCGCCGATGGCCGCCCTCTATATCCACCTACAGCTGGATTCATGTATGAGCTATAATCATCGTAGAAAGGGGCCTTTTTTAGCCAGGCTTCCTGCAGACACAAAATGTCATTTGTTCCCGATGTTATGTCTGCGTCCCTGGATAAATGCGAAAAATCTCTTGTCTTCCAAAATCCCAATGTCCACACTCAATCTCATTGTTAATTGACCGACACATCTATACATTCCTCCACCCCCATCAAACCTTGGTCTGGCTTGCCCACTCTACTCCCGTTGACACTCTTTTCCTTGGTAGATCTTATACTCAAGTTATCTCAACTGAAAGTCACATTTAAGGGGCCACCCATCTTTTTCACCAGAGACCCATCCTCCTGGGAGACTAGCCATTGTCATACCTCCCCTATGAAAAAAACCGCATTGGACTCGTCCATCCCAAAGAACTCCCAATCTCTCTCTAACTTCCCTTTCCCTTCCATGATCCTAGAATCTATCACAGCCCAGCAACCGCCTCCAGTCGATTTCGAAAGCTGCTATCTCCTTGACAGCAGCCAAGAAGACCTCCACGCCTGGCAGAGCACAGAATTGCTAATGGCTTCAGTCTTGACAGAATGCTTGCAGACTAGGGTGGATCAGGAGCCCTACTCCTCCTCGATCGATCTGTGGCCTACGATACTGTTGATCACCAAATTCTTGTTTTCCCACCTATACCATGCCAAATGAGGAGATTGCTGAGGGGGCCGAACCCAGGGCTTCAAAATGATATCCGGTGAAGGGGCAAGGGTTATGGAAGGGGTTGATGCATCGCAATAGCACTTTCACACCCCTGTCTTATTTGGTTCTGTCAGGCTACACCGTTGATAGCTGCAAACGGAGCTCAAATGATCACTGCGCCTTCTGTGGAATCCAGCAGGTAACATCTGGTAAAAGACATGCGCACCATTGTGTTGTGTAAAGGTAGCGCCTGTAAATGATGCTTTGATTACAGCATTGTTGCTACATAACAACTTACCTGTTCTAAGAAAATGACGTAATCAGCATAACTGTAATGATCTCTTGCAGTGGAGGTGCCACAATGCCCATTGCTTGGGCAAGGACATAGCAGCATTCCAGCTGCCCCTGGAGCACCTAATTAAAGACGTCCGTAGCTTTTGAGATTCCTTCTCTCTAAAATAGCTTTTTGCAACCTTTTAAAGCTGTTAATTGATCAATTAATTGATATGGTAATATGTTTCTTGTGTGCACCCGTGGAATTTAACATAGCGACCTAGCTGCATGTTACATCTTACTTAAGACTGCAAAACAGTTGTATTAAACTCAGTGCTTTAAGTGGGGTAAGAAATTGAGGGGGGGGCCTCGTTTGTGGGCGTGGCTTCCATTGTGGGCGTGGCCTAAAACGTGCACAAATCATTGTAAGGTGCTTAAACAAATATATAAATGTATGTGAGCATTTATATATTTGTATGCGTACTACTATGGTTTGTGTACCTTTCAAGCCTTATAAACATATCAATGTTACGTATTTCTATGTTTATAAAAAGGTGGCTTGAAAAGTGCACAAACCATAGTAATTCACGCACACTTGTGTGCTTACCTAACTATGGTTTGTGCACTTTTCAAGCCACCTTTTATAAGCATAGAGATTTATAACATATTTCTATGTTTATAAAAGACGGCTTGAAACGTAAACAATTCAAGGCATCTTTTATAAAGCGTTGAGGACGGACAAAACCCGAGGTGGCTTTGTCCATCGACAAAGCTTTATAAAAGATGCCTTGAATTGTGCACGTTTCAAGCGGTCTTCTATAAACATAGAAATATTTCTACGTTTATAAAAGATGGCTTGAAACGTATACAATTCAAGGCATCTTTTATAAAGCTTTGCCGATGGAGAAAGGCGCCTCGGCTCTGTGATCTCTGCTCAGAGCAGATAGATCACTGAGCCCGAGGCGCCTTTCACCCTAAGCTGCATATTAGATCATGGAGCCTGCAGGTTCGCTGAGGGTCAGTGACCTGGCGAGGGCAAACAAAGGAACTGTAACTTCCCTGATGACCCCTCAGATGAGGGGTCATCAGGGAAGTTACAGTGACTGACAGAAGTGCCAGCCCGCCTCAGCCGCTGTGCCTGGCTGGCACTTCTGTCAGCTCGCCTGAAATTAAACTGGCGGGTGCATCTTCCGTCGCGGCTGCAGCAGCGGCAGGATAATGCATCCCGCCAATGTTGTGTGCGATGGGGGGACCCGGTAGGGCCCCGGCTCAGTCTCACTTTTTGGAGACTGCCGGGGCCGGCCCCGGCAGGCCCCGGCCCACTTTAAGCACTGATTAAACTGCTTAGCATGTTTTTGCAACACATTATAAGCTGCTTCTTGGTGTTTGTATTTCAACCAATTAAATTCTCCATTTCATGTATGGATCTCTTGCATGGGAGTAATGAAGAGAAAAAGTACTAAAGGGAATGTTGTTGCGGCCTTGTATTATGAGGAATAAAATACCCTCACGGTATGTACAATGGATATTGTAAGTCGCCTTGGAGTTCTGTTACTTTATAAAGGAACTCAACCTTTGCCCTCTGGGATGTCACAGAACACATCAGTGATGTTCAATTTCCTTTTCACATTCACTTTATGCCTTATATGGAAAAAGGAAGCAGTTCTTATTTTAGAACCCGCAGATTCATTTCTGCTGTTTGTTGCGGAAAGCCCCCCACCCCCCACTCCCCACTCCCCGCAGGCTCACAGTCATAGCCCCCTCTCTCCTTAACACCATCACTCTAATCATTACCAAGGATCGAACGCATCACACCGCATCACCCACCCTTGTGTTGTGCCTGGCAAATGTGTCACTTCTAATCATGTTGCAATGGCGCATGGAACGCGTGGATGTGTCTGGACAGCAGCGCAAGGCCTACTTACTTGAGTAGCAGGCGTCTTCCACCTCCGTGACGTGTCTGGACGGAGGAAGGGGCACGTGTTCGGAGATGCTGCGGATGCTGTTCCTGAAAAGCGAATTAAAAGAGGTCATTATTAGATCATAACTAACGTCTTTACAAGTCTGTTATGCTCTTGTGTAGATCTGGGGGTATCGACAATGGGAATGGTCCCTTGTGATACCACAAACGCGATAGGCGTGGGCGAACGGGGCCATTTATGTAGCACACACTACGAACCTTCATCCTCTTGGCACTTGAGTGATCCCAATGATGACACCGACCCCATGATTGTATGTGCTGTGTTGTTGCTTCTTATGCACCCTTAACAGGCAACTTAAAGAAGGCGCTACTTGTTTGTGTGTGGGGCAGAGCCAGGTGACAGACTGCACTAGTGGAGCATAATACTTTAAGATATGAGAATAGCAGTTCTCAGAAGTGGAAAAAGTACACATGTTACTGAAAGGCCTTATTATAAAATGCATCTTTGAGGACGCAGTACAAGCACGGTATCGCTCGTAAGTGAATGAATTGGGAAAGGACAACCTTTAGAGAGTGCAAGGCTGTACTATCACCTAGAACCGGTGTCTGAACCTTTGGCTCTCCAGAGGTTGTGGACAACAATTCCAGTCAGTCCCACTCAGCGTAGTAAATAGAAAGTGGTCCTGGCAGTCGTCGTCCAGTACATCTGGAAAGCCCCAGATTGACGACCCCTGACCTAAAAGGTAGAAATGAAAGAAAGACGCTCTACAGTGAGCAAAACTCATACCTTTTAAAACGTGGACATTGCAGAGCCTGCATGCCTTGCATTAGAAGGAATGCCACAATAACACGCGCAATCTGGTCTCGGTCGGATTTAGCTCACATTTCCAGAGACCCACATTGTCTCCCGTACTGTGCCACCTCGCTTTAAGATACCCAAGCAGCAACGGGCCTTTGCATACCCGGTCCCCTGTCTCCGATATGTAGCTACACGTGTCCCACAGTATTTTGTTTGCATGTTCAGGGGTTGACTGCAGAGGTGAGACCCACCAGGTGGGTGACTGCGAAGCTGTGAGTCGTTCTTTCATGTAGTTTATCTACATAACTGTTTTTTATTATTCATAAATAAATAAATTATAAAATAACTGTTATGGAAATCACTAGTTAGAACATTGGAATACCAGCAATTCCACTCCTGACAATGCTCTGGCATAGGGCACGCATTACCAGCATTCCAATGTTTCTCCTTTGTCTGACCTAGTTTATTTTTGGGTTTTTTTATTTTTATTTTAATGATTTTTTTATTGTTCAATTTACTGATAATGATACATGTGTTAGCAAGTTACAGACTTTGAATGGAACAGGTAACCATAAAGGATGAACAGAATTAACAATCTTAACAAGCAAGAATTTGATCTTTATCCAAAACATTCATTAATCAAATTAACTCATTGTACCTATTTGAACAAGAATAGACGTTGGAGGTAGTACCGATTGAACATGGATTATTATAAAGCAAGTCTTTGTAAAGAGTAACTGATATGGAGAAAAAAATAGAGATATGGGGAGACATACTGGGAGACAAACAGGAGACCAACAAGAAACAGATGGGAGCAGGGTGAGGGGGGAAGATGGGTATAATAAGTTATATAATAAAACTGATCTTTCTATTTCTGTAATAATATAAAACAGGCATTTGAATATAAATATTATCACCAGGTTAGTAAAATAAATATAAGAATATATGTTCAGGAGCCATGAGCAGTTGCATTGAAAGAGTTAAGATAACAGGTGAAATAGTACTATTTAGCATTGTATTTAGGAATTGTATTTTGATTATTAGCCATGCACATGTCCAATTTATGAGTATGACAAATAGCGTTCCACCATGCTCTGGTAGAGAGCGATCGAAAGTCTTTCCAGTTAGCTGTGATACATTTTAAGGCTATACAGATAAATAGATCGTATAATCTGGTTGAGTCTGGTGAAATATATGTTGTAATGGCCAGACTTCCTAAAAATATATTCACAGAAGAAAACGGAACATCTACAGAGAAGATAAGCTTAATGAACTTCCAGATATCATGCCAAAATTTGACAATATATGAACATTCAAAGAACATATGCATATATGTAGCGGGAGATAAGCCACATGACCAACATTTAGCATCATTATTTGGGTTAACCATAGCTAATTTAGCTGGAGTAATAAATGCTCTATGAATGAAGAAGAAATAATGTTGTGTAATGTTTGCTGAGACTGATAATTGTTTAATTTTAGAAAACAGGCGGAGCCATATATGATCTTCAAACATACATCCTAAGTCAAATTCCCACTTCAGACGAATTGAGCAAACATTAAATGTTGAGTTGAGCATATTGTACATTTTTGAGGCTGTAATCTCACCTGTCATGGTTAGCTGTAGTAGTCTGAGGGAGTCTGGAGAAAGAATCTCATAGGAAAAGTGATTAAGTGCATCAAGACAGGAGTTGATTAATTTGTTGTAAAACTGAAAGTCAGCTTTGGGTATGGTAAATATGGATGGGAATTGCTGGAAGGCGAGAATAGAAGGACCATCTATAATGTGTTGGATGAATCTGATTCCTTTTTTGTTCCATACATTGCGATGAAGGATCTTTTTATTTATTACTATATTCTTGTTATGCCATAGTAAAGGGGAAAGGTGCTTATTGGGAGTTTTGGTATGGGGGAAGAGAAAGGTTTGTAGGGCTAAAACGGATGCTTTAATAGATTCCAAGATGTTCTTGGAGGTATGTTTAAATATGTATATATAATCAGTGATGTTGCATGGATGAACTGTGTGTTTATCTAATGTACAAGGGGTATCAGCGAATTCGGGATCTGTGAACCATTGGCGAGACTTTTTTATGAGAAATGCAGAGTGATATAGCTTAAAGTCAGGGAATCTAACACCTCCCATTTCATAAGGTGCTTTACGTTTTGTTAGCGCAATTCTTTTACTTTTTCCTACTCCCCAAAGAAAATTTAGTAGTATTGTCGAAAGAGAAATTATATCGTGCCTCCTATTGCATATATGTATATTGACCAACGCCAAGCTGCTCGAAAGTCGCTTGCGAGAGATTCCGTGTTGCAAGGTCCTGAACTTAAATCAATGTAAGCCGCCATTTTAGGCCAATCCGCCATTTTAGGATTCGCTTGGTAAAAGTCACCCTGTGAGTTAAAATGGTGGACGATGTCATTCCAAAATACAACATGGCCGACTTGACCTCTGTATATAGATAATATGTAACTTGTCTGCAGGCATCTTGTTGAGGTCATGAACTGAGACCTTGTCCTTCGTTGACCTGTGTGTAAAAGGATTACTCCTGCAACAAAACTAATCCACGAGCATATGTTGAAACAATGTATTCAAATACTGAATGTAGAGCACTTGTTTTACTACATTGTATTAATGTTTGAGAAGGCCTGCATGAAAAAAATCTTAGAATACACAGTTATTGCATAGGCTTGTTGATACATGTATTAAAGGCAAACCACTTATATGCGGTTGTTCGAGACTTGGCACGAACCCTAGATCGGTGATGTATTACATGGAATATTAACCCGAAGTGGGGCTGGACATCGTGCCCACCAAGTGTATAAAAAGCGAATGCATTCTAATGTACAACATCTCCCACTGAACACTCTGAACCATGCTGGAGTTTGTTGTGTTGTACTGAGGACCGATAACTATCTGATTTTGCTCTGTTTTTGTAACTGGATTCAGTATAAAATAAAGTACTTTGTATGTTCCTTTGTAACCCGTGTTCGGTGTATTTCCTTTTGCGGTAATAAGCCTTGATATTTTGATTCTGTTTTCACAGTTGGCGCCCGAATAGGGACCCTCAAGATTGATGCCGGATTGTTGAAGGTTGACACACGCTATCGGACCGGGATCGGACGGTGTGACAAAAAGGTGCCCCACTGAACGAGACGCGACACCTCAGCAGCGCTGCACAACCCGATCCCTGGACGTTTAGCTTGTGGTCTGAGACAGCATCTTGACGAGGGTCCACTTATCGAGGTGGGCAGATTTGCCGAAATCACCATACACGAGGTAAGATTTGTTTGGTAAGATTCTTCTAAATCCGATCAGACCTCCTTAGGTTTGTTCAGGTGAGTCGTGACCCGACTCTTAATTCAACCGTGAAATTTTGAATTTAGCGCATTGTATCTGCAGACACAATTATTGACCAGGTAACACCAATAATTTGATATGCCTGGGAAATTGTCTACCTGCTTCAGGGCATTGTTCCGCAGCAACAGACAATCTTTGGAATTTAGCCGTCCGGCACCACAGGAGGGGTTGCCGGCATGTACTATGTACTGTAAGCATGGCATTGGAAGTATAGTATTTAATGACATTTGGCACAGACTAACCAGGCATGCCTCCGAACTTCAGTGGCCAATCAATGGTAGTGTCGAAATCCCTCGTATTGAGTATTTAGAGTCAATTCTATTAAAGAAAAAGGCTAGACCTGCAGCATTTGATGTTTTGCAGAATTGGAAAAAAGAAACTTTGCAACAACTTAAAAGTAGAGAGAAGCATGAAAAAGCATTATTGTATGACCAAGATAAACATTCTGAATCAACTAGAAATATGGACAGGGCTTTCTCACTTGGAATTCAAAAAATATATCCATCCAAAGATCTCCATGCTTCCGATGAATTTATTGATACATTATTAAAGGAACGAAGGCCTGGTGCTTCTGTGCCACCTCCGTATGTTCCTCTTCCTGCTGCTTTGCCTCTTCCTCCTGTTATTCCTGCTCCACCTGCTGTTGTTCCTGTTGTTCTTGCTCCTCCTAATGTTCCCTTTCCTCCAGCTCCTCCACCTCTTCTTATCGCACCAGTTACAGTACCTCCATTGAATTTGCCTGCTCCCTCTCTTCCAAGTGGTCCTGAGCCGCTTGTAATCGATCGAGGTGCAGGGTCTAAGGTTGTTACTCGCAATACTGTACCACCGGAGAAGAAACGTGAGTTAATTGCATGGGATAAGCATTGTATGGAGAAGGATGATCAAGCTAGCGTTTTTGCCACACTTTGTAATATGGATAGTTTTCCTGAGAAAAATGTTTTTATTGAAGGTTTAGGGATTCAGTTACGTATAATGTGGGGAAAATTAAATAATGCGGATCTCCCGCAAGAGTTAAGGGATCTAAATACTCTAGCGTTTTCTAGAGACACTGTGGAGAAGGTAAATGAGCATGTCGAGAGGTTATTTGGGTATAGAAAGGAGTTAGAAAAGTTAAAGAATGAGGATGACAAGGAGGAAAATATGTTGGTAGAGAAACAGTTCCTTCCTTGTCGTAAATCGATATCTGAGGAAACACGAATTTGTACGAAAGATTCACTTAGATGGATTTCAGATATGTCGATAACTCCAGTTGAAGTATGTGGCATGTATAGTCAGTATACACCAGAAATGCAGATGAAAGTGATACAGGTAATGATAGAGTACCTACAGGATGATTGTGTAAAAAGAAAGATTAGTTGTCCCACAGAGTTATTGAGTATTTACAAGAGAGCTTTTTCACTTGACACTTCTTCGACTGCTTTAGCGCTCTATTTAGCTCTGTTGCTTAGTGAGCGTTCGGAGTCACCTACTTCTCAGTTGCCTATGAGAGAGGTTCCTCCGACATTTGTCCCGAAGGTTGAGATTGCGGCCGATGCTGTGCAGGGTATAGTCGCTGTGGACATTCCTGCACATTATGTATCACAGTTCGTTCACGTCCTGTTCTCAAGACAGGAAGTGAATACTATTAGGAAATCCATTCCTGATGTTGGGAAAAATCCGACAGGATTCTATAAAGAAATAGAGTCTGTCTTGCAATCCTCAGTGTTCACCTTAGGTGATATTGATTTGTTATTCCCTGTACTCCTGCCCATAGATTTGTGGAAGCAAGTTAGAACTATAGACGACGTACCAGGGTTGGGAGATACATGGGTGATTATAACTAGACTCGATGGAGAAAGGCCAACTGGTGAAAGACCGCCTCACGTGATACTAACCTTGCCTGATAGAATTATTGCAAAATTAAAAACTATAATTCCAGAAAAAAGAATTATATGGGACAAACTTACGGCCTGTGTCCAAGGAAAGTCTGAGGAGGCTACTGAGTTCTTTAATTGATTCGAACAGGTATTCTCGGATTTCAGAGGACAAGACCTAGGCACAGAGTCTGGGAAAAGGTTGTTCGGGGACAAATTTGTGTGTGGATTGCTGCCTGACATCCAGTCACAAATCATGTCTTCTGAGAGCGCTTGGCAGGCGAAATCACAATCAGAAGTACTGCACATGGCTCAGTACTACGAGAACTGTGTCAATAATGAAAAAGTTAGGGTTGAAAAACGAAAAGGCGATTTGAAAACTAAAGTGCTATTGCAGCAAATTGTTAGATGCCCCAGAGGGGGTAGTTCTCAGGTTAGAGGTCAGTATGTCCCGCAGGGGAATGTGCCCTTGGGTCCTGTGAACATTAACCAGTGCGCTTATTGTCGTCGAGAGGGTCATTGGCGAGCACAATGCCCCGTCCTTCAACAAAGGGTAAATAATACATTTGGAAATATGGGTAGGAGATCCAGAGGTCGCCCGGGTGTAAGGGGCCCTGGTAGAGGTCAGTTTGCACAGGACCCTCAGCAACCTTTCTCGCAGGACAATCAGACGTCGAGTGTGGACACCAGGAACATATTTGATCATCCTTCCGCTGCATATTTATCTGAAGAGCTTCCTTTTGATGACATTCTGTTTCGTTAGGATTGCCCAAAGCAGGGTTTGGAACCTACACCTATTTCCGTCAATCAGAAAGGTTCCTACGTTGAAATGGTGGTGGGAAATAGGAAACGTTTGTTTTTGATAGACACTGGAGCACAGAAGTGTTCCATTGATCATTTACGGGTTCCAAACATTCCACTGTCAGGGCAAACCAATGTTTCTGTAGGGTTTATATGCCGGTACCTATTTCTTTGGGTCCCTTTACGGACCATTGTCCATTTCTGTTGACTTCTGATTGCGGAGAGAACTTTCTGGGTTTGAATCTGTTAAAATAATTAAATGCAGTGATTTATTGTTCTTCTGATGGAGTACGCTTGACGATTTCACCACAGCAATTTTCTGTCTCGCAATTCTTGACTAGACCTTTTCCTACAGAATTCATTAATGTACCAGAGAGCTTGTGGGCTGTCGACGACAATGATGTCGGTGTTTTACAGATTTAACCTGTCAAGATAGTTTTGAAACATGGAATTGAGCTGCCACGCATTCCCCAGTATATGATTTCAGTTGAGGGCGAGCGAGCGTTGAAATGCATTGTTTCCGATTTTGTGCATCGCGGGGTGATTGAAGAAATTTCAGGAAGTTTGTGTAATAGTCCGATCTTACCCGTGTACAAGAAAGGCAATAATGCAATTCCATTCCATTTCATAATTGATTTACGTGCCATTAATAAAGTCGTGGCTCCACAATTTTCAATTGTGCCTGATGTAACGACAATCCTAACCATGATTCCAGCTACAGCTACTTACTTTAGTGTGGTGGATCTAAAGAATGCTTTCTTTAGTATTCCTATACACAAGGATAGTAGATACTTGTTTGCGTTCACCTTAGGGGGACGCTCGTTCACATTTACTCGTGCACCTCAAGAGTACACAGAGAGTCCTAGCATTTATAGTAGGGCTTTGAAAGAACAACTTGATACCCTTGAATTGCCCTCTACCTTTACTTTGCTTCAGTACGTTGATGATTTGCTTTTAGCTGCTGACTCTGAGAGTGCCTGTAAGGAGGGCACTGTGTTATTGCTTATCCATCTAGCCAAGCATGGTCACAAAGCTTTGCTTAAAAAATGTCAATATTGTTGTCAGGAGGTCGCCTATTTAGGCTATCTCCTGTCAAAGGAGGGAAGAAGATTGACACCTGAAAGAATAAAACACATTTCTAGCATGTCTGTCCCAAATAGACAGAAGGAAGTTAGAGCCTTGATAGGTATGACTTCTTACTGGAGGTTGTGGATCCCAAATTTTTCACTAGTGATCTAACCAATGTTGACTTTGACGAAGAAGGGCATTTCTTTGCCATTGCCATGGAACGCGGAACACCAGCAATCGTTTGACTTGCTTAAAACTGCATTATGCTCTGCACCAGTTTTGGGCACACCAAACTATGAAAAGCCCTGTGTGTTGTTTGTGCATGATTGTGATGGATGTGCTTTGGCTGTATTAACGCAGGAACATGGAGGGAAGAATAGGCCGTTCGGTTACTTTTCTTCCGCCCTTGATCCTGTAGCATGCGCTTTGCCAAAATGTTTGCGAGCTGTCGCTGCTGCTGCTGCGTCTGTAAAACAGAGTGAGCGAATGGTCCTAGGCCATGATTTAACCCTGATGGTGCCTCACTCTGTAGATGTTCTACTGAACCGAACTCAAACGCAACACCTCACTTCTGCACAGTTGACAAGATATGAATTGATCTTGTTTGCTCCTCACATTCAAATTAAGAGGTGTTGTGTTCTTAATCCAGCTGAACTCCTACCTTTCCCGCAAGATACTACTTTCGGCGATGAAGTGCCACATGATTGTTTATATACGACCGAGCAAGAGACAAAGGGTAGAATTGATTTGAAAGATACTCCTTTGGATAATCCGCAAGGAGAGCTGTTTTGTGATGGCTCCTGCTTCTTACTTCCGGATGGTACATCGACAGCTGCTTATGCAATCACTACATTAAGCACGGTTGTGGAAACTAAGAGAATCACGCATAATTCTGCGCAGGCCACAGAGATTATAGCACTGACCCAAGCTTGTGAACTTTCCGAAAGGCTTGCAGTAAATATATGTACTGATAGTCAGTATGCCTTTGGGGTGGTTCACAACCTTGGGAGACTTTGGTCAGAGAGTGGGTTCCTAACTTCACATGGCACCAAAATCCAACATGGCTCCTTAATAGTACAACTACTCGCAGCGCTTGCGCTCCCTACTCAGTTAGCAGTTATGAAATGTGCAGCACATCGAAAGATTACAGATGATATAGGGAAAGGGAATGCTTTCGCTGATCAGATAGCTAGATAAACTGCTACCGATCCCCATACGGAGATGTAATGCTTCATTTGACTTTATTGAAATGGAACGATGTGATAATAAGAAATATGTGCTGGTGGTTATCTGCGCCTTTAGTAAATGGGTTGACGCTTTCCCTGTTTAAGATGCTACAGCTATGACTCCTGCAAAAATCATGTTAAGGGAATACTTCCCGCGGTTCGGGCTACCAAGAGTTATATGGTCAGACAATGGTACACATTTTGTCGCTGCTGTAATTCTGCAGATATGTACGGCATTACGAATTGACAAACGGTTCCATTCGGCCAGACATGCTCAGAGCGCCGGACTAGTAGAAAGGCACAATGGTATTATTAAGAACAAGCTCGCTAAGACGTGTGCCGGCACCAAACTAAAATGGCCGGACGCCTTACCGATTGTGTTATTATCCATGCGTACAACCCCTCAAACTAAGACTGGGCTCTCTCCATTTGAGGTGGTAATGAGGAGACCTGCCAATATTTGGAACCTTCCTAAATGCAATTCATCGAGAAATGTTGAAAATGTATTACTTTCAGATTATTGTAGTCAGTTGACTAAAAATCTGTATTTGATTTATCACCAGGTACGAGAAGCTATACCCGTGTGATACGAGGGCCCGGGCCACAGCATATGGCCTGGAAGCTGGGTGCTCGTCAAATCGTTCGAGAGCTCCTCTTGCCTCGCGCCTCGCTGGCGTGGGCCATTCCAAGTCCTGTTGGTCACCCAGACAGCGGTGCGGGTCGCTGGGAGAAAGAACTGGATACACACGTCCCACGTCAAGAAACTTCTTCACCCTGTGCCACACGTTACAGAAGAAACAGAACCCCTCGCTGATACTGCAACCAACGATCCCCAAGCAGTAAGTAGCACTGAGAGTGTGTCGGAGAATCTCTCTGAGCCCGTGAGGCTTGGGGAAGCTGCCATTTTGTCTCCACACTCTCCAAAAGTTTTGCATCCGGAAACTGCCATTTCTAATTCGGCACCTTCACTTGCTTCCGACACGTTGCTTCCAGCAGGAAGTGACGACATATTGTTTCCGGATCAATCAGTACCGGGAAAAGTAAGGTACAATCTACGTCCAAGAAAATAGACTTACGATACGGTTTTGCTGTGCATCTGATAGACTTACGGCACAGTTTTGCTGTGCATCTGATAGACTTACGGCACAGTTCAGCTGTGCATTTGAAGAAGAAAAGGATAATCGAGGGCTTGTTTTTGCCCAAAATTTGAGAAAGGGGATTCTGTTGGCTAGGGTTGTGGAAGGACTAAGAAGTCGCTTGACCGGGAGGTCGCCATCAACGAACTTTGGAGTATCCATTTGAAGACTACAATGCCTGCTATCGCTACCGCTCGTATGGGACTTGTAAATAAGGGGGTGACCAACCGGGACAATGGACAAAATGCCTGGGCCCCGAAAATGTATTGCTGTATCTTTATAATGATATTTGGGTTTTTAATAGTCACTGCCTTAGGATTGTGGTACCTCGAGGAAACTCATTCTTTAGAACTTCTGTTGCCTACTGAAAGTACACCTATTGTTCCTACCTACTCTCTTTGTACATTTGCATACTCTATCCCCTAGGGATTTTCAGCACTGACAAATGTACCACAATAACACTCTACTGCTTATCATGAATGCTACGCATGCAATTTTTAATAAATCTAACTGTTGGGTCTGCTCACATTTACCGCAACACGGGGATAAGGGGCTAGGTTGGTATATTCATCCTTTACCTTTGACAACTGCTTGCTATGCTTCTCTTAGAGCACTGTTCTTTGGCCGGTGGAATGATAGCATCTCAGGGAACTTTGATGGCACTAATTTGAATAGTTTTGAGAAACATGTTTTAACTCAACTGGGATGCTCTCTTTTCGCAAACAGGAGTAAACCGAATGTTGCTTCTATTAGGCCTTCTGATAAATTGTCTCGTCCTTTCCAATCTTTGATTTCCTTTAAAATGGCTCCAATAGGCAATAAGGATGCCATGCCTCCTTCTTACACTGTTAATCATAGCCCCGATTCAGTTTCTTTTTGCATACAAAGGAATGGAACTCAGTCAATGGGAAATTTTCTAGGTTGTGCCAACGTTGCAAATTTGACTGGGGAAAACAGACCTTTGTATGTAGGCGAACCTGTCTACTTTGTCTGCGGTAATGTAGCATTCCCATGGTTGCCCAGGGATTGGCAGGGAACCTGTTATTTATGGATCCTGTTACCTGGGGTGTTTATAGCTAGTACAAGAGAAGTTTCAAAGGCTCGTCCACGGCGGGACGAGAATGGTGACACCCCAGCACAAATCTTGGGAGATATGGCTAATTCAGTTGTGCCATTTTCGGGGCAGATAGCGAATTCAGAAGATATCAGAAAACTAGTGAGAGTACTGGAGGGAACCATCAACCCGACCACAGACATACTCTATAATATGACGTTAGAACAAAAGGCAATAAAATCAGTAGCACTTCAAAACCGAATGGCATTAGATGTCATTCTGGCTGAGTGTGGTGGAGCTTGCTGTGTTTTCGTACCAGATTCCTCCCCAACTATCTTCAAGGCAATACAGAATCTGCACGTCCTTAGTCCCGAAGTGCATGTTCCCGAGGGAAACTGGGATCTATGCGCTTGGACTGGGACTTCTTGCTATCTTGGAAGGTAATTTCGGTCTTGCTAATTATTTTGGGAATCCTGTTGTTTCTTTGTTGCTGTATTCAGTGTCTACCTGGTATGTGTTCAATGCTAGGGGGATGTTGCACACAAGCGATAGGTTTGATAGGACATAAAGTGTATGCCCCGGATAAAACTTCCAAAGAATATGTGTTGAAAGATATTTTAGCAAATGACCTAATGGCAATAGATATTTCCGATAGTGATTCAGGGTCATGGACGATGATGCATGGAGTTATTTGCAAGGAGATCCAAAGTAGTTTTTAGCACTTGGCATAGGCCAAAAGGAGGGTTTGTCAGAAGAGAAATTATATCATGCCTCCTATTGGAATAAATATATGTATATAGGCCTACGCCAAGCTGCTCGAAAGTCGCTTGCGAGAGAATCCGTGTTGCAAGGTCCTGATCTTAAATCAATGTAAGCCGCCATTTTAGGCCAATCCGCCATTTTAGGATTCGCTTTGTAAAAGTCACCCTGTGAGTTAAAATGGTGAACGATGTCATTCCAAAATACAAAATGGCCGTCTTGACCTCTGTACATAGCTAATATGTAACTTGCCTGCAGGCCACTTGTTGAGGTCGTAAGCTGAGACCTTGTCCTTCGTTGACCTTTGTGTAAAAGGATTACTCTTGCAACGAAACTAATCCACAAGCATATGTTGAAACAATTTATTCAAATACTGAACGTAGAACACTTGTTTTACTACATTGTATTAATGTTTGAGAAGGTATGCATGGAAAAATCTTAGAATACACAGTTATTGCATAGGCTTGTTGATACATGTATTAAAGGCAAACCAGTTATATGCGGTTGTTCGAGACTTGGCACGAACCCTAGATCGGTGATGTATTACATGGAATATTAACCCGAAGTGGGGCTGGACATCGTGCCCACCAAGTGTATAAAAAGCGAATGCATTCTAATGTACAACGTCTCCCACTGAACACTCTGAATCACGCTGGAGTTGGTTGTGTTGTACTGAGGGCCGATAGCTATCTGATTTTGCTCTGTTTTTGTAACTGGATTCAGTATAAAATAAAGTACTTTGTATGTTCCTTTGTAACACGTGTTCGGTGTATTTCCTTTTGGGGTACTCAGCCTCGATATTTTGATTCTGTTTTCACAGTATGGAATATATAGATTTGCAAAATGAAAGGGATAGCGGAACGGAAAGAAGCTGAAGATAATATAGTACAATAGAGGATAGCATCATTTTAATTGTATCCAAATGCCCCCACCAGGAGAGGTAAAGGGTGGACCATCTGGATGCTAGGTCCTTAAGAGTGTCCAGTAATGTTTTAGAGTTGAGCTTGATGGTTTCGTGGATTGTAGGGGCAAAACAAAGTCCTAAATATTTGATGAAACCACTGCACAATTTGAGACCCAAAATGTCGATGTCATGCTTGAGGCAGTAGGGGTTCAAGGGCATAATTTCTGATTTTTATCTGTTTAGTTTATATCCTGATACATGACCAAACTGAGATAGTGCATCAAAGGATTAGGTATATGAAGTTTGGGGTTTTTGATTAAGATAAGAATATCGTCGGCATATGCAGCTATTTTGGTAATTGAGGCATCTGCTTGAATCCCCGGGATATTTTTGTTAGATCTTATTAATTCCAGTAACGGTTCAAGTGAAAGAATATATAATAACGGTAAGAAGGGGCAGCCCTGACGCGTGCCTCTGAGCAAGGGAAAGAATGAGGATGTTTGGCCATTTAAATAGATAGCGGATTTAGGGGCTGATGTCACGGTCCATACCCCCAAACATCAGGTACAGACCACCCTGACCAAGGCGTTGGATCCCATGGGGGCCTTGAAGGCCCCAAGGAATCTTGCAGGGGCTTTCTGGACTCATACTGCCATCACCAACATGACACGTTTCAGACCCAGAGAGGCATGTGTGAACCAATATGAGGCAGGGTGAAGGGACTATTTGCTGTGGGACTATTTGTTTGGGTGTGGTTGCTGGAACTACTTTACCTGAGAACTACTTTCAGAAGACTATATAAGCCACACCCTTCATACAGAACACGCTTCGCGTTATTCTGCACTCCTGCAGCGTAACGCTCACCGTGTCTGCAGCTCCAGGCCAGCCATCAGCCACGCCCGTCCAGTTGCCTCGAGTTACCTGCAAAGAAGAGTGAGAAAGAAGAGCAGAACAGGATACTTACCAGTCTCTTCATCGCGGCCGCTCGGGAGTCCACGCTTCTTCCGAACTGAAAAGGAAAGAACATCAGATTAGCCTTGCAGACCACACGCTCCTCATCGCAGTCCAGCGCCGCACTAATACTTACCAGCGAACCATCGGAGCGTCATCACTCGATCTCCGCTTCATCTTCCGATCGTCGCTCCGGGACTGCCGCATCTGTAAAACAGAAAGAAGACATCAGGTTA
Organism: Ambystoma mexicanum; assembly: GCF_040938575.1. Lineage (NCBI taxonomy): Eukaryota > Metazoa > Chordata > Amphibia > Caudata > Ambystomatidae > Ambystoma > Ambystoma mexicanum. The sequence continues at coordinate 268,553,184 of NC_090931.1, read as the reverse complement.
GCAGAGCAGGTGGTAGGCCTCATTCTGACTTTTAATCCTGCACGAGGCAGCTCTCACCTGAAGGCAGCAATCCTCATGGGCTCACAATTCTTCATCACGCAGCCTTGTTCAGGAGATTCCGCACCTGTAGAATATAAAAGCAGCAGGTTAGTTGTGCAACAAAACAGTATCGGGTGGAAAGACTTTTGCATAGCACTGGCGCAAATCTTACCATGGGAAGCCAGCTACCAAGAACCTCGCTCCATCGTATGCACGAAGAGGGAATCTGTAAAGAAAGGTACAGAGTGAACTTTTGCAACTTGAACTCTTAGCTATCCATATCTTTGGAATAAGACTTATCATAGAGTCATAGTTGTCTGGAACTTTCAATAGGATCAGTGAAGTAACTAGATCCTAGGACTACGACGCACCCCTGCGAACAGTGGCAGGACAGAGAGCCCGCTATTCGTAACTCAAAGGTGAGACATAGCGGGGGGTGCAAGAGGACGCCACGGGAGGCGGGAGTCGCCCTCATCCACATGGTTGGGTAACCTGTGATTTACCTTTCTAGGCAAGCCTGCTTTCGTATCAGAGGGGAGTACAAGACACTACTCACCACCAGATCATCCAGCTCCGTTCGGCGCCCCTGTGGAGATCAGGTGAACGTAACAGCTGAATAAAGGAGTTTAACAAGTGAGATAAATTTATCACCACATCCGTGCCAGCGTAGGGTTTGGAACATAAAATTCCAATCTACACGATCAAAAGCTTTCTCTGCGTCCAATGCAATGGCAGCATAGCCTTGTCTGTCATTTCTGTCTTTAGCTGCTAGGTTAATGGCATTAAGTAGAAGTCTAGCATTAGAGGATATGTTGCGTCCTTTTACATAGCCAGGTTGATCCGCTCTAACCAGATTTGGGAGTGAGGATTCAATTCTATTAGCTAATATTTTAGCAAAAATGTTACTTTCTATGTTGATAAGGGAAATGGGTCGATAGTTACTGGGGAGGGAAGGGTCTTTGTGAGGTTTAGGGAAAATGATAAGTAAAGGTTCTGAGAATGAACCAGAGGAAGATTTGTGTGATATAAAGTATGAAAAATGTGTTTTGAGTTTTGGGGTTAATACTTGGGATAAATTGATGTAGAATTTGGTGGATAGTCCATCTGGGCCGGCTGCTTTGCCTTTACCCAGGCTGTGAATAGCTTTAGTGATCTCTGAGGAGGTAATATCATTGTCAAGGTGAGAAAGGTCTATTCTTGGTATGAAGTGCGACTGATACTATAAAGAAAGGAATCGATATTGTCATCGGGAATAGATCTTTCTGGAGTATAAAGATCAGTATAACATTTCCTAAAGCATTCAAGTATTTCATCAGAACGGTGATGAGATATGCCTTGAGTATCCTTAATATGAGAAATATGAACTTTTTCCTTTTTGATTTTTAAATAAGAAGCAAGCATTTTGCCCGCTTTATTTGAAGTTTGATATATCTTTGTTTTGTATTTAAGTATGCTATCTGCTGCAAGTTCTTTGATTTCTTTATTGATTTTCAAAGCATAGTTATATTACTTGTCGTAAGTTTGTTGAGTTAGTGTCTACATAGTAGCATTGCTCTGCTATGGTGAGTTTAGAGTAAAGGTCATCTAGGTGTTTTTTCCTAAGTTTTTTGTTCCTACCGGAGAGGGCGATTATGTGACCTCCTAAAGCAGCTGTTAGTGAAATATTGTTGGATGAAAGCTTGAACGGATTGGTTAAACTGTGGGTCATTTAGAAGGAAATTGTTAAGTTTCCATCTAGTAGCAATTTTGTTCGCATCTGCAAGGCAAAATGATGTGATAACCGGTGCATGATCTGATATAATAATATTAGAGATTTTAGAATCTATAATGGATCCAGAGAGGGTTTTGATTACAAAAATATAGTCAAGGCGTGATAATGTATTGTGTGGGGGTGAGTGGAAGGTATAGTCTAATTGTGTGGGATGGGATAGTCTCCATGTGTCAATTAATCCCGTCTCTGCTAGGCAATTAACAAAGGACTTATGAGTTTTATTGGATTTGAACATGCAGCTGGATTTTCGGTCTAAAAAAGGGTCAAGGACCTGATTGACATCTCCGCAGATTATCAGATTGGTGAAGTTATTTTTAAGTATCATTTGTTTGATTGCGATCCAAAAGGGGGGGTCTGGTAGTGTGGGCCCATAGATGTTAAGGATTGATACTTGTGTAGAATCAATTAAAAGTTTTACCCAAACCCATCTGCCATTAGTGTCAGCATCTTGGTCAAGAATTTTGAAGGGTTGTTTTTTACTTATTAATATAGCAACTCCGTTTTTCTTGGATATAGCAGGACTGGAAATAACTTCATTAACCAAGAGAGATTTGAGCTTCATTGTTTCTTTGTTGGATACATGAGTTTCTTGTAGACAGGCAACCGTTGGCTTAAATTTGTTCAAGTGAGATATAACTTTGCATCTTTTAATGGGATTCTTACATCCCTTGGTGTTCCATGTTATGCACTTGAAGATCATTTAGTCAGAAACATAATGGTAGACATGCAACTTATAACTGTAGTACGATAATAGAAACAGATCCTTAGTAATGTGCTTTAAAACATATATACCCAAATAGTTATACAGGACGATAGAATATTAAGGATTAGGGAGGGGAGGAAGGGATTTGATCATACATTGAGAGGACTCAGACAATGAAATACGAGTGGTTTTAGAGATCAAGCAGGACATAGGAGAAGGATCAGGGAGGAAAGATATACCGGGGATAGGTAGCTCCAACTGGGTCGTCAAACGGAGGAGAACGACCATCAGTGGAAGAGGGACACCAAAAGAGCGCCCGCCCGAATATATTAAAGACATTGGATAGTTATTGCATTAGGTAAATAATAATATAAAAAACAACGAATGATGAAACAATTTACATAGGTTGTGAGGTCAAGAATTCAAGTAGTAGATGATGTTGAGGCCATTGCAGGAGAGTAGGTGTCCATACTGTCACTTTTTATGGATTGTATGAAGGACCCCCAATCGGCTGGATCATCAAACACTGCAGTGCGACCTTCGTGTGTAACTTTAAAGGAGCATGGGTGGTATAATCCATAGCGGATATTTAGTTGCTTTAGAGCAGGACGGAAGGATAGAAAGACTTTTCTTCTTTGAGCCGTGCTTATGGCCACATCTTGTGAAATAAAAAGCTTGCTGCCATGCCAAATGAGTGATATGCGCTCTCTTGCTGTGGAAATGATAAGTTGTAGTTGAGAGTATTCCAATAGGTAGAATATAAGAGTCCTAGGCTGAGGACGAGATGTGGAAGAGACTGTAGGGTGACCAATTCTATGGGCCCGTTGTATGTTAAATGTTGTTTCCAAGGGCAAATGTAGAATGGCTGGCAAGAATTTCTGTAGGAAAACTATAGAGTCAGTTCCCTCAGCACCCTCTGTTAAGCCTGAGGTGCGTAGGTTATTGCGCCTACTGCGATTTTCCTAGTCTTCGTTATGTCTTTGGAGGTCTTTAATAGATTTTTCTAGTTGTGCAATTCTAGGGGATATTTCTTCAAGAACACCTACTCTTTTCTCTACCTCCTCCACTCTGTTGTTGACCCCCATCCACCTTTCATCTAATTGCTGTAGCTTAGTGTTTGTAGTTTCAATAAAGGGTTTAAGTGCCCTGATTTCTGCAAGAATGGCTTCAATGGCTTCAAAGGCAGGATCGGAAATGCCTAGTGGAGGTGGTGAGTCACTTTTTGGTCTTTTAAGATTTCTTGAAGAGGAGGTGGCATCTTTAGCAGAGGAAGCATTTTTTTGATTAGCTTTGTTAGCTGCCATAGTTGAAGATTGTTGAGTGAAGCTTGTTATTGGGACGTTATGTTGAGGTAAAGAATTGCAGGCAGACAAATATCAGAACTATATTCAGCTTGCATTCATTTATCTGACCGCTTTATTGTAATATGTTAGAGTGACTTCTTAACTTGGAAGGGTTTGGCAGTACTTCTTTGTAGATATTTTCTATGAAGTATCAGAGTGTACAATTATTACATCCATATTATTCATCCTGCATTACTCTTAGGTAAAGAGACCAAAATGGAAAGACAGAGAATAATAAGGCATATACTGTTGAAGCTTAGAAGGTGAAGAGATCCTGTAGGTAATTATGATATTGTGTAAGAATCCAGGAGCTGTCTCCCAGAGCACAATACAATAAGGAGAGGAGCAAGCATGTAGAGCTGTGGAGGTGTGAGGATTGGGGGTTAATATTCCAAGCCGTGTATTAAGCAAATAAAGATCACTGGTGAGATAGTGTGGCACTTATTTGTAGTATTTGGAGGAGAGGAGTATTTTGGCTACAAGTATACAATGTATAGTGCAGAGGTCTTAGAGTACAACATAACATATCTTGATTTTATTTATTTATTTATTTTTCTCTTCACAAATATATAAATTCTGTTGTAATATTGGATGATATCTTGGTTACTTTTCCTTCCTTTTTATTTATTCCCCCTTCGCCTTCTCTTCTTTTCTCTGCCCTTTCTCTTCACCTCTTTTTCTTCCCTCCCCTTCTAACCACCCCCTCCTCCTCTTCTTCTCACCTTTTTTGTCTTTCTCTTCTCTGTGTTGTAAAATAAACAGTTAAATTACTCTTCTTTTATTTCTTCTTTTATTTACTTTATCAGAAGGAGCCCGTTAAACTAGGCGCAAGCCAGCGTGTCACTAGAAGCGCAACGCCGCTCCTCTCCTCATGAGGGGCGGCGCGCTTCCTACTCAGTCACGGTGCCTGTCACTGGATGCGACACGGCCGCTGAAGAGGCCCTCCACAACGTTAGAGCAGCACCTGAGCTTCGCAAACCCTCTCGGAGCTGAAGCGATGCCAGGAACACGTGAAAAAGGTAAGTTAATGAAAAATAATAAAGACCCTAATGCAATTTATATATTTTATGAGGCGGAGCGGCACCTCTAGGCGGCCATCTTTACCGGCGCTTAGCCACGCCCCATCATCTGACCTAGTTTTATACAGAACATTCTACCCTTATTGTGTGGAATGTGTTAACAGCAATAATGTCCTCCACCCGGGGCGGATAATAGGTGGTAACGTCCCTTGGCCTTAGTTAAACATCCCTAGTTAAACATCCCTGTTTCGCTCGGGTCTTTAATTTGTGCCAGGGGCACTACCATCCTATAATGTCATTGGCATGTGGCATTAATGAGGTGATGTAAAGCAAGTCGGTGGGCTGACCCTGCCGGTAAGGACCCACCGCCCAAGTTAAGGGCCAGAGCGAAGCGAGGGTCCCTTAATGCTGCGGTGGTGACATTACCGGCAGGGTCGGCCTGCCGCCAAAATGTATATCGCTATTAGCACCCGTGTAGTTGCCTACGTGGGTGCTGATGGTGTGCATTAAAAAAAAGTACATTGCTGCGTGGCCTGGCACTGCACTGTAGTTCCAAAGGACGTTTTCAATGTTGATGACTGTGCTGTCATCAACATTGAAAAACAGACTTAGGAAATCATGGCTCTGTGCCATGTAGCAAGGTAAGTTTTGTTACTTTTTTAAATTACACGCTCTTAGCACCCACGTAGGAAACTACACGGGTGCTAAGAGGTGAGGGGGTTGGAAAGGGAAGGAAGAGCGGGGAAGGTAAGGGGCCGCTGGCTATCAGCACCCAGGCTGCTCGGAACGCCTTGCACCAGACAAATCAGACCACGTTCTGAGCATCCTGATTGGCCAGCGCCCCAGGGCCAGGGTGCTAATAAAGCATTTGCACCTCATTCCAAGGGCTGGAATGGAGATTAACGGCCCAGCAGCCTGAGTTATAGACCCTTGCTGCGATCGGGCCTATAACAAGGGCACAAGGACATTACCCCCATTCCAGTCCTTGGAACGGGGTGCTAACGCTATTAGAAACCTGGGTTACAAAGGCCCGGGGTGTAAAAAAAAAGTATTTTCATTCAAAGAGCGGGACACGCGTAGCGTCCTGTTCATTGAATGGAAATACTGTACCAAGATGGCCGCCATGGTTATGGAAGGCGGGGCTCCATACGGAGCCCCTCTTCCATTTCTATGGTGGATGCAAACCGAGAAGGAGGGAAGCTGCTGTGGCGACAAGTGCCGCCACCACAATCAGGTAAGTGGGGCTGGGGAGGGAACTGGAATAAGTTTTAAAAAGAACAAAAAAACAAAGGGAAACATTGAAAAGAAGATGGCAGGAGGGGAGGCAGTCTGCAGATTCCATGTAACGCGAGCTGACATCGCCGGTTTCAGCCCGTGATCCGCAGAACCTGATTTGATGCGCCCCCCGCGATGGCTGCTAATGCTTAATAATGGCTCTAGTCATGGTGTCCTGTGGATTCTGCCAAGTGGCTGTCAACTCACAGAAGCAAAGGGGCCAAAGCAACCTGATCTTCAGTAAAGGAGAGGCCTTACTCATTGTGAATGGATAGTCTTGATGCTGATTCTGGGAGTAAAGAGTCTATCTGGAGTGCAGTGGGATGAATGTATCCCCCATGAGTAGATATTGCAAGGTGCTTTGCTTGATATGTATGGGCTTTCCTTACATGGGCATAACAGGACCTCTTCCCAATTAAGCTGTGAAACTGAAAATGGGGCCAATTGAATGTGACGGAGCTCTCCTTTTTTGGCAGGAGATTTCTATGCGTAAAGGCTTTCACTCATTGCACGTTGTACAGGGCTCTGGTAGCCTTTTCGGCCTGGCCCATGCTTTAAACCAATTCAATACATTAATGAAGCCTGCCTGGCTGATAACAGAACGTGCTCTACAAGAAGAAAAAGGACAGAACACTCACCACGCATAATTGGAATGTTATGGCGAGGGCTCAAAGAGGTGCCGGGCGTGCGAATAGGCTGCTTTTCAAAGCAGACTGTCTCCTGTTTGTCAAGTAGAGAAGCTTGTAGAGACTCTCTTCGTCATATCACATAATGTGATCAGGGTTAAGCAACCTCTGGCTTTCCAGATGTTTTAGACTTCAACTCCTATCCCTCACAGCCAGCATAGTGAATAGTGCGGGATGATGGGTGTTGTAGTTCTAACTATCGGGAGAGGAAAAACATGCAGACCCCTGTCCTAAGTATGTACATGGGTGTAATTTTAGGGGTGGACAAGGGTGTTTGTACACCTACACCTTTTGTGGCACACCATTTTGTCCCACTCATTTGGCAGAGCCCACTTTCATTTATATGTCATGCCCCCAGCCCCCAACATTTTCAGCAAAGTTACTCGACCGGTTATGTAAGCTGTATTGCACCGACAGGTGTGTGGCATCACAAATAGATACGTTTTGAGAGCTCACTGTGGGGAGGGGATTTAACACACGTTGGAAGAGTGGGCACTCGAACCCTGGAGGACGGGCAGCTGAGAAGACTGGTAGGCAAAGTACAAGCAAATGAACCGATGTACAGCTGCGACATCATGTGCAATGCATCTTTAATGTTCTTTAAGAGAAAAAAATCACACACAGAGCTCTACGTCTGCTATGACATGCGGAGCAGTCTTACTTCTGAAGCAATAACTGGACATTTGGCCCATAACCTACTGGTGTTTAATCTATATGAAAATGTGAGAATATAAATCTCTTTGATCATAAAAGAGAGAGTGCGTTCTCTTGGTCGACCTTCATTAAAACATCAACTTCCCATAACTGGAGCGCGTGCTAGTGGCCTCTATTGGGCATACGGGTTCACCCAGTCACTGTGTGCTGCTTTAGTTTGTCACCCTGATGCCAATTATCCCCTGGTAAGTGGGGGTGGGGTGCTCTTTCTTACCCTCAAGCAAAGAATGGCTACATTAACAGAAAGGTCTATAATATACAGCACCCTTTTCACTTTTTTCAAGCTACCTGTCCCTTACATCTTCCATGCATTTCCATACTGTAACAGGTGCATTCTTTTTATAAGCCACTAGATGGCGCATTTGTATCGCCAACTACTCACTGCCTGTTCCTTAGATAATATGCCTCAGCTGTTGCTCCCTGCCCTGGATAGAATCAAGTTCAAATCCCTCAGAATTTCCCATTGCTGTCTGACAACCAATGCCCTACCTTACCTAGCCCAGAGGATCACAAAATACACACCAGCCAGTCCACTCAGATCCTCCCACAGTCACCTCCTCCTCACCCCAAGATTCAGTCGGAAAGGAGCTGGGGGCCCCAAGATCCCAGTGGTGGTGGCCAACCTCTGGAACAATTTGTGACCTCACCTACATTCTGAAACCTCTTAACAGCTATTCAGAAAAAATAAAAACACACATGTTTGGCTATCCTTTGACATGAACTTACCTGCTATATTTGTGTACCGTATTATCCTGTCTGTAACTAGCGCCTAGATGCATGAGGGCTTTGTGCGCTGCTATAAATGTAATAATTAATAGATAAACAAATGCCCTTTTAGAATAGCACATGTTTCTGTTCGGTGCAAATGATGAGATACAGTAATGAATCCCATAATTTGGATCAAAAAAACCTTTTGAGAATTTGGCCCTTTCCATTTATTTATAGTTCTTTTATAAAGTGCCCTCTGTGAACACAGTTACTTCATGCCACCACTGGAGGGAGGGAGTAAGGGGGAGGGTGGGGGGGTGCAAAGTGCAGGGAGGTGGAGAAAGTAAGTGTAAAGGGCACACCCAAGAATCCACAATACATCAACATCGGGAAGAGGCCTGCACCGGCATGGCTCCCCGGAACAACACAACAGTTAAAAGAAAGATAGATGAGTGCTGGCTATAATTAGGTTCTCAGAAGGTACCCCAGCACAGTGAACCCCAGCCCCACTGACAGGAATATGCAGAGACTGGGATTCAATGCTATGTATTATGTTATGTTATTTGGCATTTATATAGCGCTCTATGGCCCTCATTACAACCCAGGCGTTAAGGGGTTAACGGCGCCGTAAAAGATGGCGGCGTTAAAAACCAACCCGCAAAGGGACCTTGGTGCTAAGTACGGTCCCGCAATTTGTGGCACTGTACTTAGCGCCTTCCCCATTTCCATTGAGCCCTATGGGGCAAAAATGGGAATGGGGAAGGGCCATGGCGGCATGGGGAATTCCCGCCCCGCCAACCTCGGAATGGGGCGTTTATTCCCCATTCCGCCATGGCGGAGTGGGTAAGTTACCGGCATGGACCATGGTGCTATTAGCACCATGGTCCAACACCAGGGTCGTAATGAGGGCCTATATATCATTGGTATGACCTCAAAGCGCTTGTGGGTTTAACGCCATTGGGGACCGTAGTCCAGGTCAGTCGAGAGAGTAGGGTATCATAGGGGGCTTGGGTGCACTCAGTATGTGAGCAGCCAGTGCAATTGCCTGATGGTAGCTGCATCCTAGCATTAGGTGTGGTGATGTTGAGATCAGTTGAGTGTGTGCAGTCTGGAGGTTGGTCTCTGATTCAACATCAGGTACTGCCTAGGGAGGCAACGTAGTGAGGGAGGTAAGAGCAACGCCATATCATCAGAAATGGTGCCAGGGTCCATGGAGCAGTGAAGGGACAGAGGAAGGTCCATCCTAATCAGGTGACCCCAAAAGGGAGGTGTCAGCCTGGGCCAGCCCAAAAAGGTGAGAAGGTAATACATACACACCCTGAAGGTCAAAGCGTCTTTAGACCATTCCTGAAAAGGAGATGGCTTTCCTCACATCTGAGTGAGTGAAGCTGGTGGAGTGTTCCACAAACAGGCCCAATCAACTCTAATGGTCCTGCCCCCATACTTTCTTCTCCTGGAGTGCCAGACAGTAAGCCACCTGCATGAGGTCAGTCTCAGGTACCTGGAAGGGGAGAACTCTGGCACCATAAGATGGAGGTACCCTGGTCCACATATCCAGTAGCCTCACTGGATAAAACAGAGGGCTTTGAAGCAGACCTGTGTCTCTATTCAGAGTCAGTATTGGAATTTTAGGAAGAGAGTGATGTGGTCACAAGACCAGATGCCAAAGGCAAGCATAGCCGGCATGTTCTGGGTGACATGAAGTAGGTAGAGTGAGTATTTGGGCAGACCCAGATAAAGGACATTGCAATAGTCCAGCCTCGAGAGGAGCAGAGCTACGGCCAACTCTACCTTGTAAGGGAAATTCCCGAAATGCAAAATATGCTTCAGAAGGTGCAACTGGACATGAGACTTGAAAGCTAAAGAATCTGAGGAGAAAAGGAGAGTGCTGTCCACGATAACCCCAGGTTCCTCACGGAAGAAACCATAGTGGGCGGCTTATAGAGGGGGCTCTGGAAGAGGGAGTTATAGAAGATCCCCAGTAGATACAGAGATTGATCTCAAACATCCAGGCCTATACAGGAGAGTGGCAAGGCACAATCCAGCAGGGAGTTGACAAGGGGACACCATTTTGCCTGAATGTGATTTGAGTGTCATCAGCATAAATGTGTAAGGAGAAGGGAGAGCTAAGGTCAGAGGGAGTTGCCAGGTAGGTATTCAGGAGCCAGGGCGAGAGGATAGAGCCTTTAAGTACCCTGCAGTTAGGGATAGTAGGCCGGGAAAGAAAGGGGGCTGGCCTGACCTGGACCCCTCTGTCTACAAGGAAGGATGAGATCCACCTCAGGGCACACACTTTAATGGCAAAGGAAACTGTTGCAGTGAGCCCATCTTCCATCAGAAAAGAATGGGGTAAGATCCCTCTTTTTTGTACAAAGGGGGGCTGTCTCATGAGGGAGCTAACATGTATTAAAGAACAGGAGCTGAGCCCAGGCTACCCTGCCCTTAGACTCAGATCAAGGAAGGATAACAACTATAGTGTAATTGTATGATATTATAGAACAATACATATGGTCAAGAAACCTGAAAAGCAGTAAATAAATTAATGTATTCACATTACAATAAAAAAATATATAAAAAATTCATACGTGTGTGCAACCTATAGTACAAATGTGTTATAACATACGCAGAATTCCGGAACCTAATTCGGGAGTGCAGTGCAACAGAGATGCGGATGCCCAGACCGAGTGTGGGGGTTAATATCAGTGTCAAAACAATCACACTAGCATAGGTAAATATCAAATGATTTCCCTAAACAGGGAAATTCCAATCCAATGGATGGGTTATGCTGAGGCTCTTGTATTGCTTGACCTGACTCCTGGGGGGCTGCAAGCCTCGCTGAATTCCCTACAGGCTTATGCTGATTTTAGTTCCCTTAAGGTGAACATTGCAAAGTCTAAAATTATGATCTTTAATCCACAAAATAGGAAACCTACTGGATTTAAATGGCATATGAAGGGGAGGTTGGTCAAGGTAGTCACAGATTACAGATACTTAGGTATTCAACTGGACTTGAAGCTTCGCAGTGATATTCAATTAGAAGGTATTAAGGTTCAGCCCTGTCAGATTGTTGGTGTAACTGGATCTTTTGCCCCATAGAGATGGTGGATATTCTACTGGAGCTATGCTTAGGTTGTACCAAAGGATTATTCTACCCATTATCCTCTATGGATCTGAGCTTTGGGGACCTCTGATCTTGCCGGAACTTGTTAAATTGGAGATCGCTATTTTGAAAAGGCTGCTTAGACTACGTACCCACACAGCCATGGAGACAATTCACCTGGAATTCGGCTTAGTTCCAGTTTTGATCCGTCACCAATTGAATATTTATTGGAAGCCTGTCAATGCTGCAGATGTTTCCTTGAACATACTGGTTCATGGGGTGATACCGACCAGAGCTAGTCGTATGTCCCCCAGTTCTATCACAAGCATTTAGTCAGTTGTTGACAAGTGACTTGGGATGGCATTGGAAGATGTTCTCACCTTGCCTCTTAAAGTATATAAACATATCATGAGATCTATCTTGCTCACCACGAGCGGGGAGCAACTGGTTGTGCATTCGGCCAGTAAATGCACTGCTTCACCTATGTTGAATGTATACAAGATATGGGACAATTGCCTAGCTACATCAACTATTTTCTGGGTAACTCGCTGGTGTGGGATTACCTAAGAATAACATTGAATGTAGTTGGGTCATTGGAAATGCATGGGGCTTGGAAAAACATTCCTATACATCTTAGAAATTGCAGACTGCGTGGGGATGAGGAAATGGAGACTGCCAAACATCTTTTGGTTAACTGCGCCTCCTTGCTGAGCCTACGAGAATCCTCAATGAGATCGGCTGGTTTGGATGCTTCTTTGTCTGGTAATGAGCTCTGGACACTGTTCATGGAGGGTTGTCATGGAGCTTGCATGGTTCATCTTATTGTACTATGGAAGAGGATTGTACTCATTCTAGCAATTTTGTCAAAGTGAATGAACTTTGTATAACTTGGAGTGGGAGGTGGTAAATGACTGTTTTTATTCTTCATTATAATGAATTATGCAGATTGTGATTAAATGGAGTGTATTAAAAGTTGACTTCTGTTAACTATATAATATTAATAAAAAAATGTTTTAAACTCAAAATAAAAGGTTCAAACCAATCAAAAATGTGATTTACTCTCATTTACAAGAGAGGAAATACAACTACCAACACTATCCAACTCACATCTATACTCAATCATAATTCATAGCTATAGAGCTATTAGCAGATAGGAACATGTGCATGGATTGAGGTGTAGTATTTTCTCATCTATCATTTTAGTACTTCCAGCCTTCCCAAGAAGTCAGGTTTTATGTTTCAGGGCCACTTGAGCATCCCTGGTGCCCCTCTGCTGGGGCTGCCCTAGGTAGTGGCCTACAATACGGGGCTTACCAGCATATCCCTCTGTCAAGTGAGTACAAAGGCAGTGAATATGGCAAAGGAAATGTGCACAAGATCACACAGTGAATAGCTTTGAGTCAAACAACATGCACACAGGAACCAAGACACATGTGAACTAAAACCCAGGAGTGCAAATAGAGTATGACAACAATACAAATATATAAAAAGGGATGTGGGGTAAGCACTTAGAAGCTCCTTATGGTTACAAGGAAAGTCGGCGAGCTCCTTACCCAGAATTGCTGTTACAGGTACAGACAGCGATAAGCCTACGTACAGGGCGAGCAACGACAGGATCTGTGAGCTAACACTCTTGATGGTATTGAATAAGGTAACTTAAAAACAGTACTCACGAGGACAGGACATACCACTTGAATGCCAGCAAGCCCACGAACCCTGTTGATCAAACAGGGACTCAGAAAGGCTATAACAGCAATGGGAGGATAACTAAATACAGAAGACTCAAGACAAGGAGCAAGTAGGAATAGTGATTACAGAATGGTGAGGAAAACATAGGCATTCACACAGGAGCTAGCTACAACAGCACACCACACCTAATAATCAATGGGAAATAAATGCAGAAGTGCAAGGGAAAACATGGAATGGATTCCAAGAGAAAGTAAAGGAACAGGAGCAGAGAAAAAGTAATTACAAAGCCAAACCTCCCCCACCCATCCAAGGAAAAGGGCAGGAAGCTAAATCTATAAAGAGGGAAGACTAAAGCTTCAAGGTTTACAGCAGCAAAGGGCAAAGTCAAAGAAATATAGAACATAGGCAAACTGGGCTGCATCAAAAGGGAAAGCACTGAGAAATGTTGCCTGCAAACAGAGTAAGACAGAAAGGGAATCTAGAAAGCAGAAATCAATTAAGCACATTAAATTCGAAACCATGGGATAAGGAACAAGAAATAGAAACTAGGAACTAAGCACAAAGCTAAGAACCACCAGGAATAAGGGACGAGTCAAAAACAGGAACACTGCATCAATGACCAGCTCTGGACTGAAGGAAACTGAGGCTTTTAAAGCTGCTTAACGTGCACACGCCTCAGGTGTGCTGCTTGCTGCACCTGCAGCCACAGGATTTGCCTATCCTCCACCCAACCTTGTCCTGCAAGGGTGGAGATGAAGCAGTGGGCCAGGCATTCTGGGAAGCATAGTCATTTGATTAAAGCAGCATGCTGGCTGCCAAAAACCTGGAATGGATCTGGAAGGGAAGTAACTTGGAAAATAAGGAATTAGCACTCCCACTTCATCACAGCACGGTAGCATAAGGTTTGGAAGGAAAGTCCAGTAGGGAATAAACCCCAAATCATGCCCCCAAGTGGTGGGAAAGGGAGCAAATCGTGATACCCTCACATACTCGCATCCGCTACTGGTGATGCATCAATTGTCATTATGTGACTTGCACTGTGTTGATCAGATGTTTGATGCTCTCACATGCATAGAGTGATGATCCTGCAGTTCAATTTGGCTTACTCTTCCTGCCATTGTGCTCTGCCATCCACTCATGCCCAATGAATATAGCGGTGTATAATTCCTAGGTAGAGTGAGAAACATGAGGGTATCCTCACACCTACTCCCCTTGGATCCTCTGCTCAGGTGGTCAGGAAAAGGCCATCACTTTTGGATCCTGACCCTGGGGGTGGAGATGCGAAGGAGGATCACCTTGGTGCAGGGTCCTTTGGGTTTGGGGAGAGGATATCCCCAGGTGAGAAACGGTATCCCCCTTTTCCTTGTGAGTCAATCCCCCCACCCCTTGCCTTTTTAGGCTATTGCAAACCATTTCCCCTCATTTCACCTCTTTCATACCATTATAATACAGGGACAAGAAAGAGGAAACTAGGAGTGGTGCCCATCAACATGTCATTTAACCACTCTACTACTGAGACGAGGAAGAAGCCTGCTGACTGTTTCCAGGGTCAGGCATGTCCCAAGTACTTCACTAACTATGGTCAGGCAATCAGGCTTGAGGACTCACACCTGCAGCTTTTCAAATCATTGCAGGTGTATAAAAGGTGGAACCGACAAGGAGAACGAACAGACCAGCAGGAGAGAAGCTTAGTTAAATGTCGTGAGTCTGAGCGGAGAATCCTGTGCAGAACGAGGCAGCAGCGTATGGTCCTGCTGTGAAGCCAGGATGTCAGCAAGTATCCCAGAGGGGCTGTGGAGCCAAGGCCTAGGCAGGCTGTGAGAGGGCCACACCAGTGGGAGCCTCAATGGTCGGATGTCCGTAGCCGAAGCTACAGACACAGAAGAAATCTGAAAGCTGCAAGCTACTGGCAGCGTCCACGAGAAGTAAGCAGAGCTGCCAGTAAGCCACAGAGAGAGTGGAGTGTGGCACGATTGGGACTCGCAATCCAGAAGAAACGTATCAATGGAGCAGAAGACGAGAAAGCAGTCACCCAAAGGAGACACCAGAGACCAGTGAGTGCACGAGAGCAAACAATCAAACCGGGGCGCTTACTGGGAGCTGTTAGAAAGCAAAAGTGAATGCTGAATGACCAAAAGATGATAAGCAAAGATTAGTAAACCCAAAGCAACAGGTTGTGAAAAACAATGCAAATACAATGGACTGTGAGCAACAGAATCAAAGCCCAGAACTATTGGATACCGAACTAAATGAAAGCTTTTGACAAACCGATGAACAGATGACAAGTTGGTGTGAAAAGTGCAATACGTTGAAATAGAGGAATTAATTGCATGAGAGACAGTGAAAAGCCAAGGTTCATTTTCGCTAAAGAGTGTGAAAGCAAAGTGGTGAAAGAAAGAGAGCACCACGGAGTGAACTGTATGAAATAGTAGATTGTGGCAAAATCAAAAGACAGGCAAAGATGAAAACACATTGTGGGAAAGATAAAAGTCTGGCAAGAAGAAAGCCAAGTGAATGTGAACCAGACCACATGTGCAGTGACAGAAGAACCTGTGTGGGCAAGAGAGCCTAGGGTTACCGGGTGCGTGACCTGTAATGGGTGGACCGTGTGGTCCGACAACTGCGCCTAGACCTGGGTACCCTATCCGTGAAAGCTAAAGAAATATGGAGAGTAAATCCAAGTGTATGAAAGAAGTTGCTGAAGTGAAGCAGAAGAAAGCAATCTGTATGAACTGTCAAGAAACCAGAAGGAGTGTAAAGTGGACCCGGAACTGGTGTTGAATATTGAGAGATTGAACTAAGTGCGCGTTGGCAAGCGGAACAAGCTGAAGTCTTGGGGAAGGGAAACCTGAGACCTTATGAACTTAGTGATTGGCTTGAGGAAGGCAACCTCGAGGCCCCTGTTTGGAACTGTGTTGTCTTCTTGGGGAAGGAAACCCAGAGACTTTGTGGAATTGTCTTGAGCTTGGGGAAGGGGAGCCAGAGAGTAAGCCCAGAGCTGGAAGAAGCTCAGAACCTTTTTTGGAACACTATTTCTTTTGATGCTGACATCCCTACACATTGTTTAGCTTTAGTTGTGAGGGCAAGCATAGGTTCTGGACACAGACAGACTTTTAAGTTAACTCACTGGGCCTCATTACGACCCAGGCGCTAATGGGTTAACGGCGCCGTAAAAGGCTGCGGCGCCGTTAACCTATTAGCGCCTAATTACGAGGTCCCTTTGTGGGACCCGACCTTAATGGCTGGTGTAGACCAGCCATTAAAGTAGGGACCCGCAAAGAGACCTTGGTGCTAATTACGGTGCCACAATTTGCGGCACCGTACTTAGCGCCTTCCCCATTCCCATTGAGCCCTATGGGGCAAAGATGGGAATGGGGGAGGGCCATGGAGGAAGGGGGAATTACCGCCCCGCCAACGTTGTAATGGAGTGGTAATTCCCCCTTTCTCCATGGCGCAGTCGGTAACTTACCGGCATGGACCATGGTGCTAATAGCACCATGGTCTTCCGCCAGGGTCGTAATGAGGCCCACTGACTCAGACTTTCCTGAGTTTCTTTAGGTAGGGAATCCCACCTTAGCATAGGGCAAGTTAGGCCTTCAACCACCCTGAGGTTTAAGTTAATAAACCATTTTTGTTTGAACTTTGAATCTGTTGTCTGTGTCTTGTTTCATGATGCCTTCGCAGTCGACACTGCAAGATCTTCCCCATAACGCTAGCACTCATGATTCCACCTATCCTGAGCTCATGTTCATATCAGAAAAAAATTGAATGGAGGTGGAGAGCATTGAGCCAAGATGGCCATTTAAGCCTGTATCTCCCAATACTGCAGCTTTAGCATTGACCATATCAACACTCTGACATGCATTACATTAACGCAAGTGCTGCCGGAAGGTAAAGGGATCTGGGTGACATGGAAGTTCTAGCTCTGATCTTCACCGATACTCTTCTGCTTTGTGCTGAGCACTGACAGATCCGGAGGCCATGCCTTGCATTAGTGTCTGGTGAGCAGGAGTCTGGCAGTGGAGCTGCCGCTATGTGGACTTCTTCATGTCTCCTGGCACCCCTACTGCTGTAACTGTGCTCCCTAGTTGATGTTCACTCAGTGGCCGTCTCCCTGAAGGTGACTTGCAGAGCAGCAGTTATCTTGATTCAGTGCTTCATATTGCCAACCATTACCCAGGGCCATAAGGGAATTTGATTTGCTGATGCTATGTGCAAGGTGTCCCCGGTCAGTGGCGTGGGCCCCCTATCAAGGATGGGTGTTCCCGAGGTGATACTGTAACTGTGGGCTGTGGGATGGAGGGCCTGATAGGAGCTGCTCCCTCCTCTTTTCCCATCCAGCCACAATCCTCCTGCCGAAGCCCTCGCAGACATCACAGGAATACAAAAGTGGAGGTAACATATCTTTGACAACAGCACCAACTGGTGTTTTGTCCCATTGCCTTCTGGCTTGAGTTGATAGCTGTGACATCCTGTTACCACTAGAGCAAAGCCCTGCTGTGGATGTACCTGTATGAGCGATGCAATGACACAGTGAGGGGGGGTTGAGTTACAGTGACTATCCCTTCATATGTAAACATTGGCATCCTGCTGCACTTGCACCCTGGGTGCTCCAATATTTACAAACCATTGCGCTCCTGTAGTGCTACATCGAGCCAGCTGGCATATTTGTGCTCTAACTACGTAGCTATGGATATAATTAAGTGCAGCATCAGACGGTCACCAGCCGTGTGTGGATTGCACTGCATGGCCAGAAGTGGTACGCAGCAGTCTCGCGTGGACTTCCCCAAGTAGCCTGTTGGAGACAAACAGATACTGCAGTTCCCTCAGTATATTGACCATCTACTGGCAAGCGCATATAATCAGCACTAAGATCCACAGAATGTGGCCACTTGTCATGTTGGTGCTGTCACAGGTGTACGACCTAGTGTTCAAAGTGGAAACCATATTATATAGGCTCAGTAAAGTGTCCAGCACGGTATCAGAGACTCTAGCTAGGATCAGCGCAATAGAGGATCATGACACTAATATTCATCCCATCGTTACCAAGCTGGCACAGGATATAAATCATGTATATGCTAAGAACTAGGACCTTGAAGCTAGATGACTCAGCAATAATGTCTGGATCTTAGGACTTCCTGAATCCACATCTTCTGACTCCATGTAGGTGTTCATCGATTAGTTCCTCAAGGATATTAGTTTCTGGTTGAAAGGGCATATCACTCATTGGCTCCATCTCCCAAACCAATCCAACAACCAAGACCAATCATTGCATCTCTACGAGAGTTGCTCAATAACAGGTTTATCCCTTCATTTTTTTTGTCACATGGGTGTGTGTTGAAACAGGAATTCATAATATCAGAAAAGCAACAGGAAATACACCCTCCCCTCTCCTCCTGTCCTTGTTATAATTTCAAAAGTAGCGACCTCTTTGAAATGTAGAGCTTTTTTTTACTCCTTTTGCTGTATATTGAAAACTCCAAACTATTTTATAGAAAAATATATGTAAATGTAATATTTGTTTTTCCAACACGTATGCCTTTCTTTTGATTCATTTATCATAAAAACAACAATACATTCAATCATACAAATTGTGTGCAAAAAAGGGGGTTAGTAAAAGTGCTTCTTATATAGTGCAAAAGAGTTTAGTGCTTGCTGCTGCAAGCCTCAAACAGGGAGTATGAAATTTCAGTACTTGACTTTAAATACTTTTGTAGACATGAGGTGTGATAATTTATTTCAATATCATAGATTTTCACAAACCACTCTCATTTTAGCATTTTTTTATTTATAACATCTTGTCTTTCAACTTCCCTCAAGGTCAGTAATTCGATCATATCTCTATGTTTTAAAAAAAGAATTCAAAAACATTGATTGGATGAAAAACAATGTTGGCACTCAAGTGTTTCGGCCCTACCTAACAAATCTGTTCAACGACCATGGTTTTATTGATAGACAAGCAGGCCTTCGTCAGGACAACAGTTGATTCTATAAACCTCTTGAACAAATCATCTGGCCCCTTGGCTACTTCATTGGATCTATAAAAAATACTGAACAGTAAAAATCAGTAGGAGATTCTCTATGATGATATTACACCATACCAAAATGGCATATTATCTCTGAGTTTCATAGCAGTCTCTATTGGAGGAAACATAAATGTTCCTCTTTTAATTTTTGTAATTCTAACATGTTATTGACTTGATCTCAACTCGTATATTTCAGGAAGTCATTCCTAATGCCCCGACATATTGCAGAGCAATTTAAATTAAGTTTATTGTTACCTTTCTGTTCTTTTTTTCCTTTAGAACTTTTTCGGCAGGCGTCTGATTTTCAAAAACTTCGATCCGCAGGCTGAGTGACCTACATGACAGAAAGGAGTGCATATACCTCTTAATATGCCAGTCTTAGCTTCTTTCTGCCTTATTTCTTTTATTTACTAACAATGTCTGAGACTACTTGATACCTCACTGAACCGTTAATCTGGGCTAATTCCAGATTAGCACACTGCTATTAATGTCATCTCGTAGCATGCCCGTTTTAAAAAAAAAGACAACCTTTTCTAAAAAGCATGCATCCATCTGCTGCGAGCTATAATTTCTAAAAAAAATTACTAACAAATAATAACTCCATGTAGCGGCACACGGTTTCTCGCTGTCTTGTCCTCCCTAGAAGACGATTATGTCATGCTGCGTCTCAATTCAAAATGAACACAATGCTTATCTAACTAATACGAGCTACGGTGTCAGCGATGGTTCCAAAGTTCGTATTTTATCGACAAAAAAATTGCTCACCTCGCCACTGTCTGGAGAGTACAGAGACTGTGAGTTGCTCCTTCGAAAGACCAGGGGCACCAATGGCCTTGAGCATTAATGGTCAATAATGGCAATCTAGCAAGACTTTACCTATGCTGTTCAGAATTCACATTGCTCATTTGGAGATGTAATGTCATGGCAGTGTCTATTGGTGGCCTCGCTACATGTCAAAAAAAGTCTCAGGGACCTTAATTCGAAATATGAAAGGTTTCTGTCCTGCATGCGTTGACACGGCCATCAATGTTCAGCCACTTTTCTTCATGTCTACTGAAGGAGCATCAGATTTTCTACATCTTCTTCCTAGAAATATATCGGTTGGCCCAGTCCTAGGGCTGGGCATGGGGTAATGTCTTTCAAGCCTACCCTGATGTCTCATTTTTGTACTGTGCAGATGCTTTGATGATGCTTCGACACTTGTGTTTTTTCTCCACAGGTCCTATGAGTTTAGTTTTATCTGTCACTGTGCATTTACACTTCTTGTTGGGTGGCATAGGACCTGTTCTTTGTTAGACTGTTACGCTTTGCTTCCCTGTTTAAACACCTCTGCTGCTATGCTCAATGCTATGGCGCATACATTACTTCCCTCATTATAGCAATAACACCCAATCTGGCACACTGTATTGGGTGGTGGCAGCCCAGGGCCCACATTATAGGGCCGAGTGCATGGAAGGGTGGGGGGAAGATGGTGGGGTGGGGAATCAGCCATTAGGAGTGCCCAGACGTCCTTCCGGCTTCCTTCGCGGCTCCACGGTCACACGCTGCTTCCCTTCAGGTCCCGGTCTGGAGAACGCTGACTCTTCGAGCTGCTGAATGCCCAGGAACTCTCCAGTGGTCCCCAGCATCTCGACAGTACTTCCTGCTTGCGCACTGCATTTCCTCTTTGATCTCGACAGTCTTCTACACTCCATCATACAGGTACATGTTTCTCGCACTGATAAGCCTCTGCATACGAGCCAACGTCTTCTCCTGGACTGCTGCTTTCAGTAGTGCAGTTACCATCTTTAAATGTCCGACACACAGGTAATTTAGAAAAATAACTAGACTGCATGTTGTGCTTCAAGCTCTTGGTACCTTGTACAAACTCCTTCATCCTCCTCGTCGCAGAAATTGGGTAATTCCGGGAGTTGGAGTCCCCGGCTGTCACTGGATGCATGGTGTTTAAACAGTTTGTCTTAATCATTTTACATAACGGTACCTCAGAATAAAAAAATGCTCTGATGGAGCTTTGTGTGTTTTGGTCACAGGTGGTGGTTTGACCAAAGGGATATTGAGAATAGGTTTCTTTACTCCCTCTACAGGGGGAACCAATACCTGACAATATGCAATAAAGGCTTTGGCCGTTAGAGGGTCTTCCTCATGGGAAAGGGAGAGATACTGTGTCTCGTCCAATGAAGTCATGACATATCCCCGGTAGTTGTCTCCTCCCATGTGATCGTCCCTCATATAGCCACCCCCATGGTCAGGATCAGGTAGTGGCTGCCGTCCCCTGGCCACATGGGAGGAGGTCACTGCCGGAGATGCTGTGATGACTCCATTGCAAGTGTGGCAAGAAGAGAGAAAGAGCGGAAGCGAGAGTAGGCACAGGGAGGGCGAGGAGCAACAAGGGTAGTTGAGGAGGCAGAGCAGAGATTACGAGAAGGCTTGTAGAGTTGGATAGAGGAAGATAGATCCAGTGGTGCCTTACCATGGATAGATTTGTGAACTCGGAGAAGACATTTAAATCTGGCTGTTTTGCATCATCAACGATCCAGCCTGGAGACTGTACGAGGAAGTAGGTGTGAAGTGAGGGAATTTAAAGAGAATCCTGGTAGCGAAGCTAATGATCTTGTTGAGAGGATAGAAAGTATAGTTGGGGTGACCAAAGAGGATACAGGCACAGTAGGCCAGTTTAGAGAAGACAATAGTGGTGAAGAGATGCTTGGCAGTGCTAAAATAGCTCAGAAATGCAAAGGATAGTTATATGAGCTTGTCTGAGGACTTAAATAGAATCTTAGAGATCTTGGGAGGATACCTCAGTGGCAACGTGTTCGCTTTGGAAGCAAGATGACACGAAGCAACACAGGTTCGATCCCCGGGTCCACGCTTAGAAACCTCTGAGTATTTAAGCGCGTTATAAATACGCAACTAAGATTTTATTTTTTTATATCAACACTTACGTAACTGAAGAAAATAAAATTCCTGTAACAGCGCTTGATGCCCGCGGGCTGTGTGAGGGCTTTATAAATGCAAATAAATAAATAAACACTGAATAGGTCTGGGACTAAGACCTGACCAATGTCTGTTGCTGTACTTGTGTGCCGGGTGGCGCCCGATACACGCCAGCGCTCAAACTATTCTGCTGTCCAAGAAGTGCACTCTTGTACAGACCTAATTTTACTCCCTGTGGTGCTGATTGCTAAATGTGTCAGTAGTGCAATGTTACCAGGTACACTTGTGTACTGCTGACCATTGATCATATGCCTATGTTCCTTAAGATGTGGAGGGAGGTAATGGACATTGAGTACCACTCCTACCAATAAAGGAGGCCATTAATACATTGCTACTGAAGCCATGCAAAGACCCAGAGACCTGTGGGCCCTATGTGCTTCCTTTCTGTATTAAATATTGAAGTGAAGATCATTGCAAACATGTTTGCTAATAGAAGAGGCCAGCATGCACCCACATTGATCCATCCAGACTAACCAGGCTTTCTGTCTGGGCATCCCGCAGCTTTATGCATACACATTGTGCTGTTCTCCATCAGATTGCTCTTCCACATAGCTGACCATCTCATCAGTGGTGACTACATATGAAAAGGGATTTGATTATTGCACTCTAGGACTGGAGTGAGCTCTAACCTGGCACTGTCCTGCTCAAGGGCACAACACGGGGGACCCTTTTTCCTTTCACCATAGCTGGTGAACCTCTTGCCAACCCCATCAGGAAACCTCTTAACTATAGAGGCTCACAGAGCCAGAAATCTGGTCCCAAGCGTTTACACAACTTCACAGGAGAACGTGTTGGTCCTTAGCGCCTGAGCTTCCGGGGTGTCTGCTTGTGGGGGTGTAGGGAATTGTTTAGGGGTGCAGGCAAGTATATTGCCTTACCTTTATTATTAATGATGCATTCTTCTAATCCGGAATGGCAAGGCTAAGCTGTCAGTTACTGCCTAGTGTAATGGCTTACTTTGGTGCTACCAGCAGTACAGGTGTGCAGTGTGCACGCCACCTTAACTTCCTAATAAAAGACAAGTACTCCCAACAAAATAGCAATAGGCAGGAAAAACACCCATAGAAAAGAAAAATAGAGAGGGAAAATAACCCCAACAAAAAACAGGAAAGAAAAAACACATTAGCCTTCGTCTCTGCTTCCAGCCCTGCAGCTCCACGGATATTTTTGGATCAGTGGTACCAGGAGGGCAGTTCCACAGGAAGGAGCTCTACTATTTGTAAAAATGCGACTTTTACCACTGCGTGGCCGTCCATGTCCTCAGTAAGCCCTAGCAGTTGCGCAGGACCTGAAATGCCACATCCTTGGGGCACCCGCTCGCTCTCATTGTGGGTGCTGCATTTCAGTCGGAAAAATGTCCTCTTCAAAAGTGGCTAATTTAGACGAATTACTAAGAGCCATGGCATTGGCATACCTGTCAAGCGACCCGCTATAGATTCAGTTCCCTCACCTGCCAACTCCCTTGTCCATACATAGGTGTCAATGGAAATGTCACCTACAAGAGTGAAAGCTTCATCATTCACCTGCTTTGTCATTTGAAAAGGTTGACAGGTAGGGCCATATGGATCACAAAAATATATCTATTTCAGGGTTCAAATACAATTTTACTCACCTACACAACACCTCCATTGGGATTGGAAATTAAAATAGTAATTTAGTAATCTGGTTTAATCAGGCCCGGCTCCAGGAATTTTAATCTGGGTGGGCCAGGTTTGTGACCAGGGGGGCCAAACTTTTCTCAGATTTGTGATGCGGCAAAACACGTCTTCCTGGATCTGAAAAAATCAATTTGCCCTTAAATTCTTTAGTCTGTTAGACTGCTTTATAAGGTGCAGAAGCCTGGATTCAAACCCAGGTTGTTACCCACAAGACTACTTGAATGTCTGATAAAGATGCTTGTTTGGATTGCACTCCCTGGCAGATTTAAGCCAAATAGATTCTTGGGCAAAGCTGACAGATGGCCCCGGGTAAGTGGGGCATGGGTGTGGAGCTTATGGTGGGAGCAGTTAATCGCTGTCATGAGTGCTACAAATGTTACATGTTTTTTAAGTTGTCTTTTTCTACTATTGGAGCTGTATGTTTAGAGGTATGACTCTGGTTGGAAACAGCCTGTTCACCTCACCAGGTTTTACTGACATGAGGTGATTTGCCCAGGTTTGCACAATTCATTCAAGTGGGAAATCTGCTCTCGCCTTCCAACTGCTCATCCCTTCCAAAATCACAGGCTCTCCAGTACTCCTTCCACAGTATTCTGCTCTCTTCTTCCATTTGCTCCTTTGTTTCCTTCCATAGGCTCCCTCACTACTTTAACCTTCCATTGGCTACTCACTTCATCTTCCATATGCTCCCCATCTCCCTATGGAAAACATTTGCCAAAAATGAAAAATGAAAGCTGTACACTGCCCTTAACAAGAGTCTGAAAGATTAATCCCAATTAGTCATGCCCTAAGAAATGTTTTGTGTTTTTTTTTCAACATACTGCTTTAATTGAGATATAAAAAAAACAGTACAGAGCAAAGGAGAAGCAGAAAAAATAGTGTGGCAATATCACCCCCTGTCACTTCCACCAGCTCCCTCTGACTACCATTCCCATTTACAATCACTCCCACCTACCCCACCATGTCTTCTTGGCCTGGCTGCGGAGAAGCAAGAATTATGCCACCTCCTCCTCTGCAGGGCCTGAGCAATGAGGACGCCAGTCCTTATTCCATCTAACATAGTGTGCGCTTAATAATACCTCCCTGAATGCTGTGGCTACTCCCAGGAGGCCACGTAGGATGTGATTGTAGTCTAGCCATTTAGTTGTGAAAGACAGAGCCCTCCACCTCGATAAATATTGAATCGGAGAATAGGATATTTAGTTTCTTCCAAATTACATTACAGCTAATTTTAATTGGGTTGAGGATGTGTGGGAGTGCTAGCATGCAGGTGAGAGTGGGATCAGGAGGGAGACAGTGGAGGTTGAAGAGATTCCGGCCTCCTGGCATCAGTCTCGGTTGGATGTGGCAGGGAGGAGGGGCACCCCTCCCCTGCCACCCTCTATACATCATTGTCTGGTACATACTGTTTATAATATGCAATTGTCCATGATGACTTCTTATTTGACATGTTTACTTTGCTTTTTTGAATGTCACAATTGTGTTCAATAAATGTGGCCTTATATTTTCCAAATAAAGATGTGTGTATGTCTCCTTGGCTGGCCCTGACCCCTGCGCTGGCCATCTATTAAACCATATTGCAATATGGATCACTTCTAGGGGCTCCTAAATGTGGCAGGAAACACACAGTGAGATTAACTGATTTTCCCAGGATCACACACTTTGGTTAAGTGGTAAAGTCAGAATGTCAACATAGCCTGAAATGTAGGTACTTGACCACACACCTTCCCAGCTAAAGTTGGTACAGATATTTTTTGAAGTTTGGTTTTAAATACCTAAAATATTACAATTCTGGGTCTTTGCACACGAGTCACCTTTTGTACAGATTTTGAAATGGGACTTACGTCCTGCTTACCATAGCCGTTACTCTGTATATAAAAGAAACTTTAAGTGATAGGGATGATTTATGGGAAAACATTTTGTATTGTCATGAATTGCATATTTTTATACCAAGGATTATAAGCCATGAAAATAAAAATGTTCATTTTGTAAGTTTCTGTATTCAATGTTTCTCTTTACTTTTCTTATTCCATTTATTTAGTTTCTTTTTCATACTTTGCTAACTTTATTTGTAAAAGTGAAAAGAGTATTGGGTCAATTTTGTTTTGAATCCTAAATTGCATAATGGGGACTGCTACTGTTTGCACATTCTTTGCAAAAGGGCCCCTACAGGCAATTTGAATTGTTTCCACAAAGTAATGGAAAAGTAAATAGCAAAACAAAGGCAAAATCGCTGTTTCACTTCACTTTTGTAGTCTGTGTCTGGAAAAGTATAAATCTCTCCCACAATTAACGATTTGGAATCTGTTTGCTTTTACCACTAAAGTTACAATCATAGGTGGTCATTTTCCAAGTCCTGTGGAGTGGAAAAAGTAGCGGTAAAATGTTTTATGATTGTAGCTTTATGTTCCCCGTTCTGATTGGAAGGCTACAAGCTCCAGAATGCCAATTAATCAGAACTTAAAAAAGCTCCCATACAGACACAAAGTGAAATGAAATGCATAACAGTCATTGTTTCACATAGCTTGTTCTGTACCCCCATCAATTCTAATCACCCAACAACCACACTTAAATATTTATTTAAAAGCGTATATAATGTAAAGAAAAAAGTACCTTTTCCTATCACTAATCACTTCCTATTTTAAATAATCTGCATCTGAGACATGTTAAAAAGATAAGGCATCACAGGGAGGAGCTGTGCAGCCCTGACTGACTTTGAGGGGAGAAAGGCAGGGCATGGGTGCCCCACGAACATTTGGCCATTGTTCGACTGTTAAATCCACCTCTGATTGCACTCTGCAGGAAATATCTCAATGCCCTTTTTTTATGTTTAACAGTTCTGCACCGTTTATACGTTGCCAGAAACATATTAAGAAATGATTTTTTCTTGTGTTATTTTCAAGGTTTCATGATCAATCTTCTGAGAGCCAAATGTTTATTGGGGGAAGTGGGAACAATCCTCCATTTCTGCACCGCTGCCCCTCTGTCACTGGTGGGATCCCACAGTAAATAACTGGCACTGCCTAAACACCTAGCAGTTATATCATATTTTTCAAACAAGACCCACAATACACATGATGTATTCAGTTTGCATACAGACATTGTTAATTGTTACTCAACAGTATGATGTCAATAAGGCAGTACTCATCTTCCCATTTCATGAAAAGTTCTGGCCAGGCAGCCTAGGCTTCCACACAGACAAATATGCATACTATTTAGGTCAGAACCCCACTGGTAAGTATGTATGAGAAGATGATCTGAAGTTGGTACATACTTGCCATCCTAACCTTGATATGTTCAGGTAGGTTCTTGTTGGACCAACTCAGTGAGGTGCAGTTTGAGTCCCTAGGCGTTGCAAACAAGGCTCCCACATCAGGGCATATATACTGTCACTTAGGGAGATAAACTGAAACCAACGCACATTGGCAAAGCCAAAAATTAGGACTTTTGAATACACATGGTAAAGACATTTGCCAGGCACTGCCATAACGGTACCACCTGGCAATATGGTGGGAACATCTAGAAAATGGGGTGAGTACATATGCATATATGATGTAATTGTCTGAAAAATACCTGTGTAATACTTATATACATGTCAACACGGTTGACTTTACGATTGCTTGTTTTAGAATTCCAGTGTAAGGAACAAATGTGAGGACACCATGTTACTTTTAAATCTACTGGCTGAAAACACACCATGTTAAGAGATTTTTGATTACAACAGGAGCTCATTTACAGTGGCAATTAAGTCTGACAGATCTAGCTCAAAGAGTACCCAAGAGGGTATGTTTCAGCAGGGAGGGGGCAGGTAGTTGGTGGGAATACCATAGGGATTAACATGGCAATGGATGGGTAAATGACCAAACACATCCATTGAATGTGTATCCCTCCTAACCGACTTTCTCCATCCTATATGTGGTCCAATACAATATTCTGGCTTACACCCAATAGCCTACTTCAACGCCTTACATCAAGTCACTTTGATTTTACTACACTCTCCCCTCCAGAATTACATTGTTCTTTCTACCAACCTTATTGTTTCATTTATATCCAAGTAGTTCAAGCAGCAGAATATATACTTTGAATGGAATTTGTAAGGGCTCTCAGCCTAATTAACCACTGCCATTGCTTTGGTCAAGCATCCATACCGTTATTTACCAATCAGCCTTGGCCTCCCTGACACTAAAGTGAACAGCCCTGCCCAATCTGCTGGACCACAAGGCCTACAAATGCTTGCGGTATCTTGTGTTCCAGTGAATGTAACTTGTCAGGGTGTTTAGCCATGTATGCACCTGGTGTAGAAATCTTTGTCCAAGCATCACCACCTGCCACTTATTGTTTTCTACAGTGAACCATCTTATTAGGCATGATTGGAACAGTTGTATTCCCACACATTAACACCTACATTCAATTACAGAAATCTACTTGATAGGTTTGAAACAATAGCTACCTTATAAATGAGAGGTTTGTAATGTAAGTAAGATTAAAAGTGTAGTTAAAAAAGCAACACAGGATCTTGCTAGACAGTTGTAGGCTGCCTGCTTGAGCAAGTGTGTTAGCTTACTTAGAGGTGTTAATGGCCATCCATATCCCTGGTCATTTCTGTATTCATGGCTGTGGGGCTTAAATCATTGTCCAAGGTAAGCAAACAAATCCTGACTGAGCCGCCTTCAGTGCAGCTCCTCAGAATGCTAATCGCAAAATCCCCCCAGCCTGTTTTTACCCTCTTAGTCTCCCCCTCCACCCCATGGTTCCCAGTGGCATTTTAAAGTTTGTTTAGTTTTTTTTTATTGTGTATAGTTAGAATACATTCAGCCTTTTGATGGAAAAAAAGAAAAATAGGAAGAAAACCTCACAGCACTGACAAGGTCTCCTTTCTAGCAGGGCTGGGCTGACCCACAGGGAGACCGGGAGTTTCCCCGGTAGGCCTCGGGCTATAGGGCCTCTTTTCTTGGGGGAAGGATGCATGGGTACTCAAAATTAAACTATCACTCGCCATTTGGGGATATGCATCCATACAGGCCAGCCTGGGTGTGGCCATTCGCTGTATGATTTGTTTGCCTGCCAGGCCCGCCCCTGCACATGGATTTTGGGGCTTGCACTCTCGTCGCACTAGGGTGCGTGTGCATTGAACCGCAGGTGCCCTAGTATGCTCTGTGCTGTTGAGTCACATGTGCAGGTGTAGCTGGGCCCGTGATTGAATGTGCCACTGCCACCTGAGAGACACTGCCGACAGACAGTCCGAGTGCTGTCCTGGTACCAGGCCCATGCCGTGTGTTGTGCCAGTTTTCATGGTGTGCTCTGACAGATTCAAGAAAGACAGCCAACCAACCAGGTGAGGTGGGCCGCACTGCCTCCATCAGTAGACAGCAGCAGGTGATCCAAATGAGGCTGTGGCTGGGGCTGAGAGCAGCTGAGGGCAGTAGCCAAACCTGAAGGTAAGGGATTATTTGTACATGCGTGCCCCTCTCCCATTCTGCCGAGTGCTTCTGACCCTCACTCTCACCCTATGCGGTAAACCTTTTACAATGTGCTGTAATATTTTCTAGCCATCATGCTATGATGTTTTCCATGTGTTGCTATCCTGCGCATGCAAGTGCTGAACTTTTTTCTTACTGTGATGCCATGGCACTAACATTCTCCACCTCTGCTGCAATGTGTTCCCCCTATGTTGTAATCATTTACCGGCCGGGGTCGTGTAATATGTTCTACATGAGCTCTAACATTCCCCTTCCTGTGCTTTAATGATCCCTGCCTGAGCTATACTGTAAAACAGCACCCCGTTTACCTAATATCCGCTCCTTGTGAGGTTATCCCCCGGCCCTGAACTGAATGGGGATGGTTATCAGGGTGTAGTGGGAATACTGGCAACTCGTAGACCTACTAAAATACACTTCTGCTATGCAAGACCAAACTAAACTGCTAATCCAGTACTTCCAC
This sequence comes from Ambystoma mexicanum, assembly GCF_040938575.1. NCBI lineage: Eukaryota > Metazoa > Chordata > Amphibia > Caudata > Ambystomatidae > Ambystoma > Ambystoma mexicanum. The sequence goes on along the minus strand of NC_090931.1, from coordinate 268,523,519 downwards.
TCACACCCACCTCTACAAATGTACCTTACCATGAACTAAAGAAGTCCCTACCTATGTCATTATAGAGGCTGACACACAGCTCTGCTAATGCACCTCTTCCCAATCCTGACCTCCCACACCCCCACAATTCCAGCACTGACCTCCATTGACGCCTGCTGTTCCATTACAGCAACTAACACTCATCTGACCTTCACTACTAGTCCACCCTTACCAGCAGTAACCCCTTTGCTTCTATTACAGTCATTCAAAAAACTGTGCTAATGGACCTCAATCCAAGCCAGCAGCAACCCCTTTTGTTCCATTACCGGTGGCTCACACTCAGATCTGCCAATGGACCCTCCATCCTGTCTTGCAACACCTCCCGTTATTCCATTACAGTCAGTGTCTCCTTCGCACGCAGCTCTACCAGTGTTACTCAACCCTGTCTAGAAGCAACCCCCATTCTTCCATCACACTCACTCCCACAAAGCTCTGCCAATGGACCTCAATCCTGGCCAGCCGCTGTCTGATCTTTCATGCTTGTGGTAGGTGGTGAGGTCGGCATGCCCCCGGAGTTGTCCTGATAACCAGATCTAAGGTCATGTTGTTTCTGGACAGGGAGGAGATGTGTGTGTGGGGGGGGATGTTCCAGCACCCCCCTCCGATAACCCCCTATCTTATCCGGTTGTATTTTGGATGCCTTAGCATGGCACCTATGCTTCTGGGCCCCTCTGTCTCTGCGAGAACAATAACACATTCCAGCGATTCCAGACTTTATTTGGCTGTGGAGGGGGGCTGCAGAGTGTGCAGATGACGTCTTAGGCCCGCAGGTGGAATTTAGCAAGGTGCGTACCCCCTTGTGCTGTAACATTCTCAGTGGCGGTAGTGTGCTCTCCCTGCACTGTACTCTTCAAGCCATGTGCTGTAATAATCTCACTGTCTGCTTCACCATCCACTTCCTGCTGTAACATTGGCCTGTTCTGCTAGTACATTAGCTCCCTGTGGTGTGCACCTCTCTTCCTGCACTTTACCGCTCCAACCGGTGTGCTGTAATATATCAGTGTGGTGTGATTTCCCCAAAACACCTGCACTAAATCTCTCCTTGCTCAGCAATCGTCGGCTAGTACATTATGCCCTGCCCACCCCCTTGCTCCACACACTCTCTGTCCTCCCCTCCACCTCCCCAATCCTCAGGACTCTGATGGTAATTTCATATCTTCCCGGCTGATTCATGGGTGCCTGCCTGCCTATGCAGTTGTTTTCACGCTACGCTGAGCACCCCACAGCTTGTGCATACTGTGTAATCCATCAGCCCACCACTGCTTGATGGTTCTCCTGGTGTGTAAAACCCCCAGCCCCATGCGGTAATATTTCTGCCACATAAGAAAAATCCCCTTCCATATTATGTAATCCCTTAGCCCTGCATAAAGCCAGCGCTGTGCTGTAGCATGACCTACCCATGACATAATATGTATTTGGGGCAAAATCGTCCAGCCCTGTGCTGTACTATTTCACCCTCTGCTTTAAAAATCACATTTGCTATCACACCCCCATGCCGTGGGATTCCTCTGCTGTAATATTCACTACACACGCTCTTATCCTCATCGCTGTGCTGTTTTTTGATTTGTTTGGGTTTATAGATGGCACCTGCACCAGCTATAAACCAAAAACGATTGCATTAAAGTATAGGGGAGAAATCGGCTATGAGGGACACCCAGTGTGTAGGTGTTTGGTTGTTTGCCCACCCATTGACTGCCCATGATAATCCCTATGGCTATTCCCATCCAGTCCCTGTCCCTCCCTGCCAAAAACACCTCCTCCAGAGAACTCTTTGACTTTGCTTTAATCAAGCCTTACCATCAAACTTCACACTCAAAGTGCCTGCCAGTGTTTTGTCGAAGCAGCCTTCTGAGAGTTAATGACTTAATTGGAGTTGTAAACCCACTACTGGTGTAATAAAAGTGTCTTCACCAGGTCTTCTTTTAGCCACTCCATTTATAAGCACTATGCATGCCCTTCACTTAAATCCTGTTAAAAATAAACATTGGTAAATCCAACAGTTTTGGCTTGTATATAAGTATTAGGCATTTGCCAGGCACTGCTAATAGGTGCTCAGGTACTCGCACCGTGTTGCACCTGCTGCCATAATGGCCAGTTAATACCAATACGGCAGTGCTTGGAAAGTGCTCTTGCCATGCCTACACAAACTGTTGGCATTACCAATGCTTGTTTTCAATATGATGGGCCCCCTGGTGCAGAAATATTTTCCTGTGCACTAATATTGCTCACTCATGCGTCAAAATATGGAGCCACTTTGACCACATTTTCCAGGGCCTCTTTTGGTTCCCAGTCCGGCCCTGATTTCTAGGGGGGGCCAGGGGCTAGCCTTGGGGGGGCCTGGCCCCCCTGGCCCCCCTGCTGGAGCCGGGCCTGGGTTAAATAGTCCTATTTCAGAATTTTCTCTGGAGCTTTATGTGCCACAGGTGTGAAGATGGGAATTGGGAATCTCTGCCACTCCCCTCCCTCACCCTCACCCCCCCCCCCCGGCAGCACCCTGGGGATATCAGAGACCAATTAGCCAATATCTGTGACAGTGCAAGGATTCCACCAACACTTGGGTAACATATAATGGAGACGATGAGGAGGATCCTCGCGAAACCATAAGATTTAAGGTTGACTTATATCCTATATTTCCTGTCCAGAACACACTGGGGGTCATTACGAGTTTGGAGGTAGCCATGCCGCTATTTGCGGCATGGCTGCCTCCAAACTCGGGTCCGGGTTCCTGGAATGAGGAATTACCGGGCCATTCCAACCTTGGAGGACCCGGTAATTCCTCATTCAATTTACCCATCCCCATTTTTAAATAACGGGCCCATTGTTAGCTCCCTGGTCCTTTAGCGGCTCCCGCTAAGGACGGCTGGTTTTACCAGCCGGCCTTAGTGGGACCCTCTAAGGGACCTCGTAATGCGGCGGTAAGTGGTAAACGGCAGCGGCACCGTTAACTCCTTACCGCCGACCTCGTAATGAGGCCCACTGTCTGTGTTTTTCTCTCTTCTTTTCAAGTTTGACTATGTCATTAAAAATTATCTTGGGAGTCATCGTCCCCAAGGGAACTTATATCCCGTCAAAGATGAACTAGCCTTGGACATGTGATGTGCTATCTGAATGCAGTGGTTATTAAAAAGAGAAATGAGTACAAGACCAAAGAATATGATGTCATGACTCATGAGACATTCTTTCGGAACCACCAGCCTCTTGGACCGGATATACTTGCGCAACATTCTCAGAATTCTAGTTCCTGCCTTCCTTAAGGATTGCATGGTTTTAAAATGCTATCCAGTTGTCACATCTAGGTGACAGTCAACACTTTTAAACATATTCAGTGCCAATACATTTGTGAATGATATGTTTATGTTGTTACAAAGTTACATTTGTACCAACCAAACTCACTACATGTGCTCAAGGGCTGAGTTCACAGCAAGCCAAGCCTATGGTGCCTCCAGAGGGTGTAATTGGGATTCTTGAAGGCACCAGGGTGGTCCTACACGCATAAAATGTTGCACTAGTTCAAGGTAGATGGGAGAAATGTGCTAGAAATGGCACCTCTCCTGTGACGGCATCAATCTTTAGAACGCCAAAGATGTATTCTGGGTTTTTTGCCTTGTAAACCTACCAGCCACAATTACTTCCTCTTATTGATGACCTTAGGTCTTGCTGGGTATGTGGCCATGGGGCTAATGGCTTTCTGCAATAGGTCCTTTCTAATCTGCAAGTCCATCTTCGTGTCGATTGAGCTCTGGCTGAAATCGGGCAACATCAGACTACCATGTTCTTTTCAATAGTAGATCTTTCCCTCTTTGGTCAGTGCCCTAAACAACACCTTCCTTGGCTGCTGTTCAGAGATAAGCAACATAGTAGTAATTCCCAGGTCCTCTGCCTACTTCACTCGCCTCTGTGAACTTCTTCTTCATCAACCGATATGCTTCATTTAACACAGGAAGAGCACCGGAATAGCATTGCAGCCCTTCTTTTATGATGAAGTCCCAGGGAAACTAGAATCCTGCAAGCTCCCTGCCTCCCACTTGCTGCTGAAAATCAGACACACTCTCTTCACATTGGCCACACAGGGCCGTTTTCCAAAATGTCTCACCTTGGCCCACATGTACAATACATTGATCTGCACAGCTCTGAAACTCCCATCTTCCGGAAATGTCACCCTTTGTGTTTGTATTCAGTTTCCCTGCAATCGAAAGAGAAAGGGACCTAGGTACAGGTACACGAATAATGGGTTTAAGCCAACGGGAACAATATAAAAGGGTAGAAGAAACAAGAGAAGAACCATAAAATATAGCGGTAATAATAGGATCCCGACAGAGACTAAAGAATCGCAAATAAATCAAAAGGCGATAGCACATTTATCTATGAGAGTTATAAACAGAGCAGAGAAAACCATACCAGAGAGGGGATTATCCTTTGCACTTACTACCCTCATTAACTATGAGGAGACATATATTTACTTATGCAAGTATTGTAGGAAGTTAAAATTAAGGAAACATGTTTACATAAACAACGCTATAAAAGAACAGAAACAACACCAAGTTATTTCAGAGCATACACTTAAGGACCTAGAGGCTTTGAAATTACTTATCTTATTGGAGGAAGGACAGGAGGTGAGCACATTGAGCTCAATTTAGGCACTAGGTAAAGAACAAGGATGGAGCAAATACCTGAAATCAAAAGCTCATCCAAGTTCATAGCATTAAGAACGGATAATGTCATTGGGGTGTTCTTTGATGTAGATGCTGAACAAATTCATAATCATAAGGACAAAAACCAGAGGAAGAAATGTTACATGAAATATAATGTGAGTAGGGAGGAGAAATCAGCTCTCAAATGACTGAAATTAGACAAAACAATAGGAATTTAACAGGCTGACATAGGACCGAATTTAGCTATGACTACGCAGAATTATGAAGCTCAAGGATTAGGACATTTAATTAATTATAGCGGGAGGTTATAAAGAAGCATACATTACTTCCCTCATTATCCCTCCAAGAAAGGAGTTTGATCAGATCAGTGGCCATATAAAGAATTATTGAGCAATAAGAAGCAAGTTTACCTTGCAGTATACAATCCCATGATAGAAAATAATCTATTTCCTATCTGAAATACATAGAAAGTGAGCTGCTTCCAGCAATGGGACCCTTACTAAGGGAGATTCATTCACTCATGGAACCGCTAATTAAATTGATAGACCGATACTTAAATTGCATGACGAAAGAACTATCGTCCTATGTTAAAAACACAATAATGTATTTATGTGAATAGTGCTGCGCCATATAAACCTACCAACCAATAACTCTTTTCATTTAATTACTTGTCATTGGTTGAGTTTATGCATTTGTTTATTTTTATTTACTGGATATTTATAATGCGCCTATACAGCAAATGGCGTTTCAAAGCGCAACAAGACAAAGGTGGGGGGGCAGGGTTGAAGAGTAACACAATGGTCCTACTAGGCCTTGTAAACATTCGGATTGTGCAAGTGCAGTAACAAGAAGTACCAAGGGAGTGGGAGAGGCCATTTGCTGTATGGGCACATTATAAACACCCAATAATTAAAAATAAGAAATGCATAAACTCAACCAATGACCAGAAATTAAATGAAAAGAGATATTGTTTGGTAGGCTTATATGGGGTAGCACTATTCACATAAATAAATTGGCTCGCAATGGCCCCACAATTCTCCAATTTGGCAAATCTCTAAAAACGTGTCTTTTTCAACTGTACCTGACCAAGGACCAATCCAGATGGACGCACCTACTGATAGACAGACCGCAAATCACAATGCTGCACTACTGCTAAAAGACGCAAGCCCAAACACTGGCTAGCTACACCTTGTACAGTGCTTCACTATGCTCGAGCTAGGCCATTGCTTTAAACAATACAATAAAATAATATGAAAAAATGAATGACCTGCCCAGAAGGCAGTTAACTTACATCTTGAAAAAAGATAATCAACTTATTACACAGAAAATGTCACGATCACAGAAATGTTAGAATTAGCAATGAGAAATATTGTATTTCTATCTGATAATAAATTGTGCCAATAACAAAGAGTAGCTATGAGTTCAAAATATGCACCTTTCCTAGCTAATATATTTATGGAAAATATTTTGGAAACACATGCACTAGTAGTGGAACAGGAGCATATATTGAAATTTGCTAGATATATAGATGACATTATGCTTATTTGGTAGGGTAAAGCAGAGCAATTAAAAGAATACTTTGAATACTTAAATGGCAATCAATTCGGTATTAAGTGCACCTTAACCTATAGCCAGATTGAAATTTCGTTTCAAGATCTGAAAAAAAGAACACGGTTGAAACAAAAACTGCTGCAAGGAAACAGAGGCCAACAACACATTGGGCCTC